>NC_056625.2:89877612-90230737 GCF_002870075.4 Lactuca sativa | reverse complement strand
TGATGTTGTTTGGATAATGGTTTTAATTAATATGAAAATCAAATATTTTTAGTCTTAATTTTTGGGATGTTACAAAGTACACGAATTTAAGATTAATGTTTCTAAACATCTAAGGTCTTCTTTTGTCGTCATTTCCAAGGTACTAATATGGGTACATATAAAAATACAAGTGTTAGGCTTGAAAAGCCTAGTGAGTACATATGAGGCCTATTCTTATAGAGTATCAGATGATAGAGATCATCCCAAACTTAAAGTTTAACCCTAAAAAATAGTTCAAAATGTTAAAATTTTCCAATAAATGAATAATCCAATGTCAAGGGTACATTCGACCCATAATCCCAAGTTCCAATAAACCAATAGATTTACCATTAATAAATACATAGTTTAGAGAAGTCAATAATTTTCAAGATATAATCCAAAAAGGGAATATTTCAACAATTAAAATAAGTAGTAAATATGCTTCCATTGCCAACCCTATAGTTAATCTTGAAGTTTAAAGCTTACAATGATGGTTAAAATAGACTCATATACAGTAGACATATCTACACAATACATCGAGAACCCGTGTAAACAAGGTAACTTGTGAACTATCCCACAAGAACCACATAAGGGATAACTAGCCTCATTGTCCATAGTGATTAATGAAACAAGACTTTAATGACAAACTAAATGTGGAATATAATAACAATAAGAAAATTATAAATACATTCTTAAGTTATTGGTAAAGTGATTACAAAGGCTCAAGTGTTCTTGGAACATGAACTCTCACAAAAACATAATCAGAATCACTTACTATACCACCATATATACATATCATAAAGTAAGGGTGTAGTAATAAAACCAATCAAAAATTGACACCTAGAAAGATATGGGTCTAAACGAAGAACCCAAAGAAACCCCCTTTATAAAGAATGGCATAGCATGATGTTTCAATAAACTTGAAATATACAAAAAATGAATGCAGTACCAAGAATGGAAGAAGAAGGTGGTACCTAAGTTGAAGTTTGTCCTTCTCCAGAAAACTTAGTACCAAATGATCCTTTGCCAGGAGCAAATTGTTAGTAATTTATATTAACAAACTAATATTATTTACGTGTAATGGAACAACATACTTTGACCAAATACAATCTTGATAAATATTGAAGAAGGGTGGTGCAGAGTGCACACTTATTTGAGTTTGTTCAAGATTCAAAGTACACTTGTAACATCCCGATGTTAAGGTACTTCTTAGTTTGGACTCTATAATTTTATTATGTTGCATTTTTGGTCCCCTAGTTAAGAAAGAGTGAAAAGGGGGGCCCAAAGTGGCATTTTGGCAAAATTTGGGATGGAATGAGTACAACGTGTGTACGTATGTGTACAATGGGTGTACACTTCGTATGTAGGGTATACGTAGAATGCATGCAAACCCTAATTTTAGGGATTTGGGTCATATTTAAGAAACCTTATGGACTCTTATCATATTCTTACCTAACCTCCTTTTGTTATTTTGACCCTTAAGCAACCCTAGAGCTAGAGAGACCAAAGTTTGAGCTTTTAAGTGAGTTTTGGAGAAAGAAGAAGGTGGTGAGAAGATCTTGGAGTTGAGAACACTTTGGATTTGGGTTTTCTCCTTGGTTTGCAACATCTTGAAGGTATAAAGCTTGCATCTTTACCATCCTATCTTGTAGATCTAGGTTTTTGCTCTTTAAGTCACCTTTTTGGTCCCAAAATGATGATTGATGAACTTAGCATGTTCTTGACCCATTAAGATGTCCTTTCAGACCCTTGGAAGGGTCTTGAGTCATAAAATGGATTCCAAGTGGTTGGTTTTGCCCCATGCGTCATTTAGAAGGTCTTAATGGATTAAGAAGTTGAGTTAAGCTCTTAATGGACATGCAAAGTCATAAAGTTGGAAACTTTATGATTCTTGAGGGTATTTTAGCCATGGATCTGAAAAATGGACGTGGGTGCTTAAGCCATTAAGCACTTATTGAGTTTAAAGACTTTTGGGAGTACACCTTGCGTACGACGTCAACCTCCCCGATGATGGTCAACATACGAGTACGCCCAACCTACCTTCAGAGTACGCCCCATATACTCGCTCTGAGTTCACTCGGTTGGGTTGACTCAGTTGACTTTGACTTTGACCAAGTTTGTCCTTAAGGGTATTTTAGGTATTCTGGGATTTTGATTGAGATTGGTCATTTGGTTGGAATAGGTGTTGATTAGAGATAAGATTCGGAGTCGAGACCTTATCGGCTTTTTTCTAGTTTGTGAGGTGAGTTTTCCTCACTGTACTTGCGGGTCGAAGGCACCAAGGCTGGCCCTTTGAATTTAATATCCTGTTATGTGATAGTGTGTTATCATGTTGTAGTGATCTGTTAGATCTGTATCCTGGTATATAGGATGATGTTATGCTTAGTGATTTGTGATATATGTCTGATTGTCTGTTGACTAGTTATATATATATATATATATATATATATATATATATATATATATATATATATATATATATATATATATATATGTTATTTGTTATGTATATGTTGACATGTTGTGTGCGGTTAGGCTGAGACGGACCAGTGTAGACTAAAGGCCAAGAGACTCGGGGCATCCCGGATAGACTACAGGCCTGAGAGGCATACCAGTAAGGTCGAAGGCACATAGAACAGTCCGGATAGGCTGCATGTTGGTAGCAGGGCGAAGCGCCTATACCAACTGGGGTGCAGGGGAAGCGCCCTTGGTAGCGGGGTCCAAGGGGTGGCAACCCTTGGTGGGTTCTAAGGGGAAATGTTGCTTTATAGAAAATGCATAAAAATCTAGAGCTTAGAAAATTTTCCCATTTTGACCCTTGCGTTGACCCTTATCTGAAACCATTTTCATGACAGTTTGGAAACTACTTGATGACAGTTTAGGTAGTTTTCATACATAGAAGTTAATAATCTGTTTTTTTGTAATTTTTGTGGTACATTAAGAACATTACATTCTTCTATTCTATCTGTTTAGAACCATTGAATTTTATCCAACTGAGCTTTCGATTTGTACCATCGAAAAAACTTCAATTTGATAGTGATTCATGACTTTTAATGGATTCCAAGAAATATTTTTACCCCTGATTTCTAACAAAACTTGACGTATTATACAGAAATGGTGACTGGAGATTCTGTGAAGGACACGAAAAGAAAATTTGACAAGTTGATCAACCTTGAAGGGCGTGATTTTCGTAGATGGCAGAAGAAAATGCATTTCCTCCTTACTACTCTGAAGTGGTGTATGTTTTGAGTACACCCATGCAAGAATTCACTGAAGATTAAACCTTGGAGGAAAAAGGATGAGATAAAAGTGGGAAAACAATGATTACATTTGTCGTGGTCACATTCTTAATGGTGTGTATGACTCTCTATTTAATGTTTATCAAAATGTTAAATATGCACATGAACTATTGGTTTCACTAGAATCCAAGTATATGGATGAGGATGATTCAAGCAAGAAGTTTTTGGTCAATAATTTCATGGGTTACAAGATGGTTGATACCATTCCTATAATGGAACAAGTCTATGAAATTTTAAGGATTTTGGGACAGTTTGTTCAACATAATCTAAAAATAGATGAAGCCATTTATATGGTTGTAATCGTTGACAAACTGCCTCCTTCTTGTGAAGAGTTTAAAGACACTCTAAAACATAACAAGGAAGAGTTAACTTGGTTCAACTTGGAAGTCACTTAAGGATTGAAGAGTCTTTGAGGACTTAAGAACTTGATAACAATCCTAATGGTAAGAACCAAGTTGGTTCTTCTTCTATGAATATGGTTGAAGGTAATGGAACAAAGAATTCTAACAAGTCTAACGGAAAAAGGAAGTACAGATGAAAGGATTATAAATCTTCCAATAAAAAGGAAAAATCGGTGTGTTGGAACTATTAAAAACCGAGGCATTTCAAGAAGGATTGTCGTCTTCGTAAAGTGAACAAAAATGTTGGTCTAAGTGGATCTAAGGATCCAGAAAAGCAACAAGGTCAAAATTATGATTTAATGAAGAATTTGAATTATGTTTAGAATTATGTTTCTATATGATTATGACGCATTTTATGTGTATAATGTTGATGTTGCTTGGTGGGTTGATTTATGTGCAACAAGTCATGCTTTCAAGGATCTTCGTTGGTTTAAAGAATGCCAACCAATTGACGAAGGATCTAACGTGAAGATGGGCAATTTGGCGACCGAACCAATCAAGGGTGTAGGAAGTGTTCTACTTAATTTTACTTCTGGAAAATGTTTGTGTTTAGACAATGTGTTTTATGAACTGGGGATTCAAAATAATCTCTTATCTGAAATTTTATAAAATAAATGTGGCTACAAACAAGTGTTAGAAAAGTGACAAGTATATCTTGTCAAGACCTGGTACCTTTTTTTGGATTTGGATATGTATGTAATGGTACGACTAGGCTTAATTTTAATTATCCTTCTTATGATAATTCGATTTTCATAACTTCAACTATTACTATCAATAACTTGAACAAATCAAAATTATGGCATGATAGACTAGAACATATTCATTACAAAAGATTAAAAGACATGTCTAAAATGAGTTTAAGTCATGATTTTGAAATGAAAAATAAAAGTATATGTAACGCCCGGTTCTCGGTACGTATTTGATATGTGCATATTTACACACATATTTATAAACCATACGTTAATATATTGATTACTTTTATGCCCTTATTTGAACAAAAGATACTTTGATATGAATTGTGTTGTAGGGACCAAAAGACATGCTCGGAGCAAAAAGGAAGTTGGAAGTTGGATTAAGGAAGCTGGAAAATGGAAGTTTGAACCAATGCTCTAAAATGAAGAAAAATATGCCCAACACATCGTGGTGATCTTACCATGACATGGTGACTTGAAGAAACCCGATCAGCTTCGAAGATTTGGAGATCACTGGATAAGCATGATGACCACGACGTGGTGGATCTATCACGATGTGGTGCTCTCATTTCGGGAAAAGTATAAATAGATCACTTAAACCACCGAATTGGGACTTTTGGCTTTGGATAAATCATTACTTTTGGAGGCAAAACACTGGAATTGAGCATTGGAAGCAAGGATTTCGTTCACAACCATTGGAAGGAAGAGCATTAAGGCAATTGAACTTACACTTCGATTTTTATTAGAATTAGCCATGTCTTACACTTTGAATTTCGTTTATGTGACTTTGTTTGCTGAAATCATGAGCTAAATACTCATGACTTTCGTTTAGTCTAGGATGAGTTAAATATTTAGGGTTGATTTTATGGTTTGGATTTAGATATTTTGTTATTTGTTGATTTAGCTTATTAAAGAACATCAAGTACTTTTGATAACTACTTTTCTCTACTTATTGCTGAATTTGATTAAGTTAGTATGACCATAAATTTAAATCTTATGATTTTGTGATTTGCAAAATTATAGGACTAGAGTTTTGAACAAAACCTAGGGTTAAGTAGAAAAGTGGGTAAAAGAGTATAGGAGCTAATATATGATGAAAAATCATATATTAAATTGAATCAATAAACCAAATTGGTCAATTAATTATAAGTCTAATCAATTCGAACTGAATACTAGTGAGCTTGTAAGTTTGTCCGTCTGATCATCGAATAAATAAGCTAGTTTGCTAAAGGATTTAATTAGTGAATACTAAATTGGTCATCTTAGGAATCGGTAACAAAAGAAACTAAATTCATTGCACCTCCATAAATCAACCATAATAACAACAAATCCGAAGCTGAACGAAAGTCTCTTTCCCACCTTGGTTAATTCATACTTGTTTGCTTGCTTAATTTAGTGATAGTTTAATTAAGTGAATTTTGAGTTAATTTGATAATTCAAGTATCTAGTCTTGAAAAACTAGAAAACAAAACCTTTTTCTCATTTAATTAGTAATTATTTAATAGTAGAATAAAGTTAATTGAAACACCGTTCCTTGAGTTCGACACTTGTTCTTACCATAGCTATACTATTGCACGATTAGGTACACTTCCTAGTGTGTTTAATAGTCTAGTGAAGGAAATAACTTTTATAAATTTAAAACTTGAATAAAAACATAAACATATTAAACACACATCAATATTTTAAATATGAATTTTTGCATTTTTATACTAGGACTCGATGAGTTGGAGGCCCCAAACTCGTCGAGTAGGGGCGAATCTTGGACGCGGGTGGAAGAGTCTACTCGACAAGTCGGAAGCCCCGACTCGAAGAGTAGAGCTGTCTGAATGAAACCATATATTTTAGGGTTTGCATCCTATTTAAACACCTTATATGGCATCCACCCCAGCCTCCATCACCCTCATACCTCATTCTCGAAACCCTAATCAGCTTGTGAGTGTTCTTGAGCTATTTTGTGCCATTTTAGTGATTTGAAGCTTGGAGAAGGAAGGAAAGTCTTGAAGATTCAAGAAGAAGGCAGTAGATCCAGAGCTTTGGTTGCATTTCCAGTTTGTTTGAGGTAAAAAGCATAAACCTTGGCCTTCCATCACTTAGATCTTCTTTAGGGCTTGCATGTTGTCATTTTTGGGCCATTTTTAAGTCACTCTCGGGAATTGAGTGCACATTAGAGTAATGACTTTAGATCTGGGAACTTTTGAGCTCAGGAAGCTTAAAGTTGACACCTTTATTGAGATATGGCCTTATCCCATGCATTGGAACTCTTGTATGGCTTAGTGTTGGTGTTCTAGACTCATAACACCCATGGATGCACGTAAAGTTTGTAACTTTACGTGTTATATTGACCCTAAGAGGTCATATCTATGCTTTGGATGCAATAAGCCCCACTAAAATCAACTGGATGGACTTGGACTGTAGGGGACTCGACGAGTCGTTCATAGGACTCGGCGAGTCGGGTTGTGGTTCCCCAACCTTTTCTGTTTCTGAATAATCTAGTTGAGTCTAGAAGAAGACTCAGCAAGATGGACATGATTATTGACATGAAAATCAAAGAACTCGATGAGTTCAAGGATGAACTCGATGAGTTGAAAGCAAATGTCCCGACTATTATGAAGAATAACTCGACGAGTTCAAGGAAGAACTCGACGAGTCAAGGGCTAAACATCCCAACTGATATGAAGTAGGACTCGACAGGTTCAAGGATGAACTTGGTGAGTCATGAGCAGAAGGTCCCGATTCCATATGAAGGAGAAATCGACGAGTTCAAGGAGAACTTTGGGAGTTAGAAGAAAAATTCCCGACTATGTAGGAGGTACTCGACGAGTTCTTGAAAGACTCGACGAGTAGGATCAAAGTTTCAGAATTTTGTGGAATATGGAACTCGATGAGTTGGTGGACCAACTCGGTGAGTTAAGTCAACCAGATGATGAATTTGAACAGGGGGTTGAGCTTGACTTTGACTTTGACCTGGGTTGACCCTTGAAAGGGTTATGAGTATGAAAGGGTAATTAAGGAAGATTGTTGTGTGTAGGAGTTTGAGAGGAGTTGATCCCATCACCGAGGACAGTTCAGCTACTACGCGACATTGAGGTGAGTTACCTTCTAGTAGAAGTAGGTCCAAGGCACCAAGGTCAGCCCACTAGTACGAGTTATAGTAGAGATAATTGTCTTTGTGATAATTATCTGGTATGTTGCTATCTATTATGATTATGTACAAGTATGCTATAATGTTATGTGATATGTGATAGGAGGGGTAGGATAGACCCCAGTACCGGTCGATGTAGTCGAAGGGGTATGCCAGCACCCAGATAAGCTAGGCAGTATATGAATCATGTGTTTATGCACTTGGATGCTATGTGGTAGAGTAGGGGTGAAATAGTCCTTGGTACCGTTCGAAAGGACCGAAAGGGTAGGCCACCACCCTGATATGCTAGGCAAGGTTATCGGTCGACAAGACCGAAGGGGTAGGACATCACCCTAATATGCTAGGCAAGGTTACCGGTCGATAGGATTGAAGGGGTAGGCCAGCACCCTGATATGCTAGGCAAGGTACCGGTCGACAGGACCGAAGTGGTAGCTAGTAGCCAAATATGTTAGATACTATGTGTTATGTATGGTATGAGGTATGATGGGGAACTCATTAAGTTTCGTGCTTACAATTTTTAGTTTTGTTTTCAGGTACCTCTTCATCAAAAGGGAAGGAGCCGACACGGTAGCAGCGCATCACACACATATGATTTCCGCATTATTAGATTCTTAGGATTGTACTATGACATTGTTACTATTTTTGATATGGTTTTGAGACATGCGACTATGGTTTAATGAAATGAAGTGACTTCATGACGTTTTCTTATAATTGATTTTATAAATTATTATATCAAAATGAAATTTTTGGTCTTGAAAATTGGGATGTTACAAGTTGGTATCACAGCCTTGGTTTGAGGGATTCGAACACGCCTTCGGGGGTTTCTGGACTCAAATAAAGGGTTTGAAAGATTTTCACAAAGAAAATAGTTTTTCTAAAAGTTAATACAAAGAGCTATGAGAAAGAACAAGGTGTGTGATGCATGCGATCGACCGAGCTCAAGTAAGTTTTCCCCAAGATACCCATACATGTTATTATATGATATGATTATGAGAACTGCATGTTATATTAGGGCTAAGGATCTTGGAAGGATGCCTTATATGCCTATTGTATGTGTATGAGAACTACATGCTAGATTAGGGCTAAGGATCTAGGAAGATGCCTTATGTGTCTGTTGTATGTGCTTATTGAGTTACATGCTAGAACCGATTAGTCAGTAATATGATGGCATGAATAGGATATGCTTGGTATGATTACTCAACGATGGAATGTTGTTTGCTTTCTTCTTTTAGGAGTTCTAGTTATCTTTAACTAACTAGTAAACGAATATGTTAAGTTACATATTGCAAGGAATAAATAATTTCAGAAGGTTAGGTCTAGCCCTATTGCGCAACTCTTGTTTGAGTCCAACCATTGTAGGGTAGGACCTCTCACTTGAAGAATTAATTAGTCTTAGTGATATGTAATGGTATTCGCGAGCTACTTAGGTAAAGGTAGCAGGCACTCCTTATGCAGCTGATGGCGGAGAATGGGTTGGAGAGTTACCCTAGAGTAAGCCTAGGATGAGATTAGCACAGAGTGCAGTAGTAGTAGAAGGGACTTGGTGAAGTCGAAGCAATCCTTGAGGAAGGTATGGATAGATTAGGAAGGTAGTATGGGCCATACTACTGAAAGCAGAGGATTCGTACTCGAGTCAAGGAGGGTCAAGATAGAACCAAGGAACTTGTAGAGTGTGTGAGACCTCTCGAGGTATGTATGACCCTGAAAAGTGTATGTTTTGTTTCAGAATGGCGGTGACACGTCACAGAGCAGGAGGTTCAGGATCAGGTTCAGGGTCGGGTGCAGGTTCCGAGCCAGTTGATGATGGACTACGCAAGTTCATCGCGTCTGAGATCACGAGAGGCATCCTTGAGGCGACCCCGGTGATTTTCAGGTCGATCAAGGAAGGGATTATCGAGCTGATGGAGGATCGCCTCAGGGTGTTCAGGAGCGACATGGCATCTGGCCAGGCAGGGACACACACTCTCCTTCAAGGATTTCAGGGGATGTGGTGCGCCAGACTTCCACAGGGTCAAGAACCCCATTGTTTCCTGAAGATGGATTGCAGACATCAAGTCTGCACAGTTAATGAGCTTCTGCCCAAAGGTGTCGAATGTCCGGTATGCTGCAGGGTGTTTGAGGGACAGGGCTAGAGATTGGTGGGAGGAAGTTAGCGACTCATTGGGAGCACCATCCATTGAGGCTATGACCTGGTCGGACTTTGTGACCAGGTTTAGGGCTGAGTTTGTGCCAGCTGTGGAGATTCAACAGCTAGCCAAGGAGTTTCTTGACATGAGACAGACGATTGAGTCGGTGGCGGAGATTACTGCCAAGTTCAGGGAGAGGACCTTATTGGTACCTCCATATGTGGGGGATGAGGAGATGAGGAAGACCCGGTACTATGATATGTTGAGAGCTGACATTCGCAAACATGTCAGCTACTCAGCGTGCCCGTCCTTGGAGGACATGATAACCAGGGCGAGGGAGAGGGAGATTAATATTGAGCACATCCGGAAGAGGAAGGCGGAGGTTGGGCAGGTTATTGGGGTTTTGAGGAACAAACCCAACGGATCCGATACTAGGTCGAAGGGCCAGTGGGGCCGGAGCCGTTGTGGGAAATGTGACAAGACTCATGAGGGAGTTTGTAGACTGGGATCATCAAGATGTTATAAGTGCAGCAAGCTTGGGCACTTTGGTAGGGATTGTACTGCCCCTACCCCCACCCTTCAGACGTCAGACGTAATTTGATTCCATTGTAATAAGAAGAGTGATAAAAAGGCCAACTATCCGAGGCTGGCATCAGGAGCGCCAGTGGTGGCGCCAGCTCCAGCGGCCATGCGGATCATGGATGGCCGACAGGGCAAGACATATGTGACGGGTTTTGAGCATAACATCATTCCTATGGTGTACATGAAACCCTAATGCTTTGGATCTAGGTTTTACTCAATTTAAACATGCAAACAATCTTCCAAAGCATAAATCCGAATTTATCATGTCTAAGAACGAAATTCATTTGTAAATAAGGGTTTGGAATTTTACCTTAATTGTTATGTAGCAATAACAAGTCAATCCACAAAGTCCTTGACTCTTGAAAGGTTAGTGCCCCAAGTGTTGCACCTCTAATCAATTCACAAACACTCTATGCAAAGGATGAAGTAGAAGAGAGGAGAATTTCGACCACTCTAGGGTTTCTTAAGCCTTGGACGAAATTTCCCTTGTAATGGGGTTTATTTATAGTTGTGTGGGCTGCTAGGGTTTCATATGGAAACCCTAATTCTCTGCTTAGGCCTTTAAGCAATCCATGGAGCCCACCTAGAAAGGCCTTGGACGAAATCTTCTTGGACTCTCCATAGATTTCGTCCAATCCCTCTCTATTAGGAATCCATGGCCCAACTAGCAACTATAAGATAATTACATTATCACTCCCCTTTATTAAACCAGTCTCTTTTGATCACCAAATTAAATTTTGACCAATACTAATTAAATAGTATGATTTCCAAATAATATATTAAACTTGTAATATATTAATAAAACCATTTTCATGTACTAATTTATTATTCATATAATAAATTCTACTCTCTCTCCTCTTGTCATCCAATCACGTTGCATGAGTGAAGGAAACCCAAAAGGACCATGCTCATAATCAAATCAAGTACACACCTAAAATAGTTATGGGCTTAGACACCTAATCCAACAAGCTGCTCCAGTGGTGAGGAGCCGAGCCTTACAGCTGACCACCGAGGAGGCGTGTGCCGCATCGGATTTGGTGACGAGTATGATTTTTTCTCCTAACTTTTATTAGATGTCAGTTATGATATTTATGTGTATGTATTATGTGTTGTTCAGGATCGTTCCATGTGAATGGTATCCAGTTCAGGTGTTATTCGATTTGGGGGCTACCCGATCATTTGTCTCTCTTGCACTTAGAAAGAGGTTCCCTGAGTCTTCGGGGATGTTAGATTGCCCTCTAGAGGTTGAGATTGCTGATGACCGATCTGTTCGGGAATCAGAGGTTTTCAGAGATTGCGTCTTGAGGTTGTACGACAAGCGCTACCTAGTGGATTTGGTTCCCATCCCATTGCATGGGAACAAGGTTATCATAGTTATGGATTGTCTGAGCCCTAATGGAGTGGTGATCGACTGTGCTCAACAATTGGTACGTGTTAGGACCCCGAGTGGGGGAGAGCTGGTGATTCAGGGCGAGAGGCCACAACGTACACCAGCTATGTGTTCGGCAGCGAGGGCTAGGCGCTACCTTCAGCAGGGTTGCGCATGGTATGTCACCTACGTTATGGATACCGGGGATGGGGGTAAGGCGACTGTGCGCGATGTACCAGTGGTGTGAGAGTACCCAGACGTATTTCCAGAGGAGCTGCCTGGGATACCTCTGGAGAGGCATGTGAAGTTCATAATCGACCTAGTCCCTGGTGCAGCTCCGATAGCCATGGTACCATATCGGTTGGCTCCTCCTAAGATGCATGAGTTGTATATACAACTGCAGGAGCTATTAAACAAGGGATTCATTAGGCCGAGCAGTTCACCCTAGGAGCGCCGGTCTTGTTTGTGAAGAAGAAGGATGGGTCGCATCGGATGTGTATAGATTACCGGGAGCTAAACAAGGTGACAGTGAAGAACCATTACTCCCTACCGAGGATTGATGATCTCTTCGACCAACTACAGGTGCATCTTGGTTTTCCAAGATAGATTTGCATTCATGGTACCATCATTTGGGGGTCAGAAACGAAGATGTACAGAAGACTACTTTTTGGACTCGCTATGGCCACTACGAGTTCATGATGATGCCCTCTGCGTTCATTGACCTCATGAACCGTGTGTTGGATAAGGTGTCTAAGTCCATAACTTATTTGGTATATACTTGACCCGACCCGGCATGGTCCATTTGGGTTGCATTTCATCCGAACTATTTATAGATAATTTTATGAGAGTTATACACGTATGTTTATTAATATATCAATATGAAGTTATGTTTTTTTAGTTAGTCTTAGTCTTAAATTAATTATGAATTAATTTAGAGATTAAAAGGAAGACTAATTAGATTATGGGCTATTGGTTTTATATGGTGTGGGCTAACACTCATTTGTTAATGGGCTAGGCTTGGATGGAAGTCCATGGATGATCCATGGAGCTTTTAACCCATGGATCCTTGGAAAAGGAAAGGTCATGGTTTATTAGGGTTTCACCCTAACCATGTACACTATATAAGCATGCTTATGATGCATGAAATGGCAACTAGTGAACTAGTGGTGTATGCTTGTGTGTGGCCGAAAATATAAGTGTGTGTGTACTCTCTCAAAGTTATTCCAAGAGTTTGTGGTGATTTGTGATTCCATTTGAGGCATTCACACTATTGGTGCTTGGCCCTCAAACTCCAAAGAATCAATCTCATCAAAAAGGTATGTAATCTCTTCTAACTCTTTTATGTTTAAAAGTACCCCATGCCATGTTAGATAGGTTATGAACCTTGGAAAATTATTATTTTGCATGTATTTAGACAAACATAGATCCAAGGTTTATTAGGGTTGCATGCATACTTAGGAAGTGTTAGATTGCTCAAAACCCAACACCGTGTATGCAGACCGATGTTGGATTGGTATGTGATAGTTTTTATTGATGACATATTGGTTTATTCCAAGAAGTAGGAGCAACACGAGGAGCGCTTGCGAGAGGTCCTGGATAGCTTGAGGAGGGAGAGCTTGTACGCCAAGTTCTCCAAGTGTGGGTTTTGGATGCGCGAGGTGCAATTACTTGGGCACCTTGTCAACCAGAAAGATATTTTGGTTGACCCGGCCAAAGTAGAGGCGGTGATGAGATGGGAGGTTACAAAGTCTGCATCTGAGATTCGGAGTTTCCTTGGATTGGCAGGCTATTATCAGAGATTCATTCAGGACTTCTCCAAGATAGCCGTACCCTTGACCTGGTTAACGAAGAAGGTCGTGGTCTTTCGTTGGGGGCTTGAGCAGTAGGCAACGTTTGAGACATTGAGGCAGAGTTTGTGTGAGGTGCTGATCCTAGCCCTGTCAGAGGGCGTGGAGGATTTTGGAGGAAGGCTTTATTGTATATGTGAAAGGAAGAATATGACTTTAAAGGAAATGGTTAATTCCATGTTATCCTATTCTGGTCCGAGTGAAGGATTTTGGAGGAAAGCTTTATTGATAGCTTGTTATATCTTGAATAAAACTCCAAAAAGGAGTAAGAATACTCCTTATGAGCTTTGGTTTAAAATTTACCAAATTTGAGTTATCTCAAAGTTTGGGGTTGTAGAGTAGTTGTAAGGTTCAATGAACCCAAAAGGAAAAGCTTGGTGATAAAGGTATAAATGGTATCTTCCTTGGGTATGGTCTACATTCCAAAGCATATAGATTCTATGATATAGAATCTAATGACTCTGTGTCTGTGAAGACTGTTATATAGTAAAGAAACGCTATATTTCATGAATATATATTTATATCTATACCTAGACCAAGGGACATGATTTAGCAATACTGTAGCAAGAATAAAAATCAAGTTGAAGATGTTTCTGGTGGTATAAGTTCTATACCTGAACCTAGGAAGAGCACTAGAGCTAGAAAACCAATGTCTTTTTTATATTATTTTCAACTTTATTTAGTTGAAGGAACAAGGAATGAGATTTTGTCTCAAGATCAATATTGTTTTATTATTGAAGAGGATCCAAACACTTTTAGTTAAACGATGATATTTAGGGATGTTTCTTTTTGAAAAGAAGCAATCCATGATGAGATTGATTCTATCATGTATAATAATACTTGGGTATTGGTTGATTTACCTCCTATATGCAAAGCATTAGATAAAAAAATGGATTCTGAAAAGAAAAATGAAAGTGGATGGCACTATAGTTAAGTACAAAGCCAGATTGGTTATCCAAGGCTTTAGGCAAAATCAAGACATTGACTTATTTGATACTTATGCTCATGTTGCTAGGATTTCCACTATTATATTACTGTTAGCTCTTACAACTATATAAAATATGGTAATTCACCAAATGGATGTGAAAATATTCTTGAATGGTGAATTGGATGAGGAGATTTACATGAAACAACCTGAAGGATTTATGATGTTTGGAAATTAAAAGAATGAGTGCATGTTAAAGAAATCATTGTATGGTTTGAAATAGGCACCAAAACAATGACATCAAAAGTTTGATGATATGATCTTGTCTAATGGTTTTGCATTAAACCAAGTTCACAAGTGTAAGGATTCAAGATCAATGATCATGTTTGCCTATTCTTGAGCCAGTGGCGTAAATCACATACATTCAATAATAGGCCTGAGAACTTTGTCGTAGCGTGAGGATTCAAGATCAATGATCATGTTTTGCCCATTCTTCACGTTGAGCATGATTACGGAGGCTGATTGATCAACAAAGGAGATGTGCTCAAACGAACCTACCATTGTTCTGGTGAAGATAACGATGAACAATAGAGGGAATTGGGGGGTTTTGCTGTAAGGGATTCGAGAATAATGTTTGCGGTGAGAGAAAACCGTTTGAATACCCCTTTTTATACGATAAGTGATAATTGGTGAGAGAAAAGCGCCGTTTGACGTTCCATTACCTCATAAAAGTAGCCTTGAAACTTGTGACAACTCATCAATGTGTCAGACGCTGTTGTAACTGACAAGCATTATGTCAGGGATTTTCAAAAATCCGCGCCTAATTGAGATCTTATCTCCAATAAACCGTCATTTCGGATTTGATGATTTTGGAATTAGGAACCATTCGCTAACATTAAGATCATGACCTATTCTCAGAATGAAAGTAACCATTCAGAATTTAGAACCAGACTTGGAAAAAACATAAGGATTTTTGTGCAAGAGTGTGCCAAAGATAAAGAAATAAAGCAAATTAATTTTAGGGATTCTGTGATGTCAAATAAGATTGACATAAAATCAGATGGATCCCAGGCAATGATCTCTACCTTCTAATTCAAGAGAGACTTAGAAGTGCTTGTGTGGCATCCCATTGAATTACAATCACTCGTTTAGTAAGAAACGGTGAAAGGTTTCTTTTAATAGGCTTCATGGGTGGTTAAGCTTCAACTAGATTCCGAAACGTGAAATAAGTCCGAAGATCTGAAAGAAGTACTTGTTTGACCAGTTTAGCCATAAGAACAAGTAAGCTTTGGATATTCTTTTAGTGGCTATATATTATGGAAATAAAAAAATGGATCTAGTTGGGCAGAAATGTCTTGGGTTGAGAACATTTCATTAAGATCACTAAAAAGAAAATTGAGATTTCAAATTATAATGGTACAAACCAAAAAGGTTCAATTTGAAAATTCCTTGGTGAAAATATCTAGAACATTTAATTTTTCACCATTAATTCAGAAATAGGTTTCGTATGTTTGGGTCTCACTCAAAATCGTGGTAATAAAGATTTCAAGATCATAAACACAGATGTTGTGTAACCATAAACCTCAGTGGTCATTTCTGAGAGTCTCAAGGGTTACGTTTATGAACATGAAAATGATGGAGAAATTGTAGATTGGTTCGGAAGAAGAAAGTGTACCTCTGCTATAAATGATTAACAAAGCAGTCAACTCTTAACTCATTGTGAGAAGAGTAAGATAGCTCAATGACTTATGTGAATGAATAACCTAATTGGGGAGAAACGATTGGAATGAAAGTTTCACTAAGACTTCAATCATAGAGTCTCAGAGCCTTGGGACAACATGCAGCAGCATGCTTCTAGGGACACTTAGCTAGTACAAAGATTTGGAATTATACCTTCCCCATTGTTCTGAATTGAGATTAGAAAGAATATTATCCTGAAAAGAACGCATTAGCTTTACAAAAGAAATGAAAATATTTTTGTTATTTTTGATTTTCTGAAGAAGATAAAATAGAAACAAAGTAAAATATTTTTGTAATTTTTGATCTTCTAAAAAAAATAAAACATAAATAAAGAAAAATATTTTTGTAACTTTTGATTTTCAGAAAAAGATAAAACAAATAAATTTAAGACAAAAAAATTCAGAAAAAGAAATGAATAGTAACTTCCGAAACATTTCGAAGCTCGAAACCAGTCGGAAGAGACTTAGTGTACAAAGGATAAAAAATTTTCCAACTCCAATGAATAGTAGATTCTGAAGCTTAGAACCAATCGGAATTTGAAAAATGAATTTCGAGACGTTCCGAAGCTCGGAACCATTCGGAACATGAACAGTAAATTCCGATTACGAAGAAGATTTCGGAACTGAGTAGCTTCCATCATTCCTAGCCCTTGTAAAATCTGATTAAACGTAGGTTCAGGTAAGGCTTTTTTGAAGATGTGGTCGAACTGATCCGAGGTTCTAACGAAATTAACTTCAATATTACCATCCTCGACATGATCATTTATAAAATGATATCTCAGTGCAATATACTTTGTATTTGATTGTTGCACTGGATTATGGGAAAATCTAATTGCACATTCAGAATCACAATATAGAGGGATTCTCTTCATATTAATTCCATAATCCCTAAGCTGGTTTTGAATCCACACTACTTGTGATGTACATGATGCGGTAACAATTTATTCAGCTTCAGCGGTGGATAAGGAGACACAAGTTTGATTGTTAGATTGCCAACTTACAAGTTTGCCATCCAGAAACTAACATCCCCCCTGATGTAATTTTCCGATCAAGCCCACATCTACCTAAGTCGGCATCGGAAAATGCTTGTACAAAAAATCCTGAATTCGACAAGTACCATAATCCGTGAGAAGTAGTTTAAGATGCCAGAAGCACAAACTTCTAATTCTCGAGAAGTATACTCGTAAAATTAAATAAATCATTGTATGGATTTAAACAATATGACCATATGTGGTTCCATTGTTTAAGTACATTTTTGTTGAAAAAGGGCTACAAAAATGATCTAATAAGCCCATGTGTATTCATAAAAATATCTAGATTAGAACTTGTCATAATTGATGTTATTGTAGATGATTTGAACATAATTGGAACTTCTAGAGAATTGGAAAAGGCCACTTCTTGTTTGAAAGAAAAAATTGAAATGAATGATCTTGGTAAAATGAAATTTTGTTTGGGTCTTCAAATTGAGCACACAAAAATGGAGTTTTTGTACGATAATATCTAGGAAAGGTGTTTAAAAGGTTTTATATGAATAACTCACATCCATGAGTAACCCAATAGTAGTAAGACACTTAGATGCCAAAAAGGACCAATTTGAACATCATAAAAAACATGAAAATCTTCTTGCTCCCGAAGAACCATATCTTAGTGCTATTGGTGCACTAATATATCTTACTATTAATACAAGACCCGATATATCTTTTATCGTAAACTTAATAGCAAGATATAGTTCTTGTCGAACAAAAAGACACTGGAATGGAGTCAAACACATTATTTGGTGTCTTCGAGGTACAATGGATATGAATTTATACTAATCAAATTCATCAAATGTGAAGTTAATTGGTTATACAGATGTTGGATATTTATCTGATCCACGCAAAGCTCAAACTCAAACAGGTTATCTATTCACTTATGGAGGTAAGAAAATTTCATGACATTATGTTAAAAAAACTTTTGTTGCTACTTATTCTAACCATGCAGAGATTATAGCAACTCATAAGGCAAGTCATGAATGTATTTGGTTAAGAAAGTTAACTCAACGCATTCGCAAGAATTGTGGTCTAACTTCTAACAGGGATGTTTCAACCATACTGTATGAAGATAATACGACTTGCAGTGTTGCATACAAGGAAGGATTTATCAAATGAGATAGAACCAAGCATATATCACCTAAGTTCTTTTTCACTCATGATCTTCAAAAAGAGTGATGTATCAACATCCAAATAATTCAATCAAGTAACAACTTTCCCGATTTGTTCACTAAAGCACTTCCTGCATCCAAATTTGAAAAGATGGTACGAAGCACTGCTATTCGGCTCTTCAAGGAAATCAAGTGATGTGCTGATCAGGGGGACTTGGAAACATATTGTACTTTTTTTAGCTATGTTTTTCCTACTGGTCTTCTTATCAAGGTTTTTAATGAGGCAATTGTTTCTAATATCTATTATTAATCATGTACTCTTTTTCCTTAATAAAG
The DNA here is from genome assembly GCF_002870075.4 of Lactuca sativa. Lineage (NCBI taxonomy): Eukaryota > Viridiplantae > Streptophyta > Magnoliopsida > Asterales > Asteraceae > Lactuca > Lactuca sativa. The sequence goes on along the minus strand of NC_056625.2, from coordinate 90,212,121 downwards.
GGTTTTTCCCATGAGGTTTTACCAATTAAGGTTTTAACAAGGCATGATACAATCATCATTCAAGGGGGAGTCTTATGAAATATTAGTTTGTGATTGACCATTGGATTTCCCATTTCTCCCATAACTCTCTATCATTACTTAGCATTAGTAACAACCATTTCAATGTGTTTTATGAGTGTAATAATGCACCATCATAATGTGTATTCATCTTTCATCTTATTTTGGTTGTATAAATGGAGATCCATATGTATTAGAAAGTTAATGATTTCATCACACGTATGGGAATAAAAGTAATATACACTTTCATGTTTTACTTTACTCTATAATTTATCTTGTTATACGGTCATATTTTATAATAGTTCTTACATTACAACTAATATATAATGGGCTAAATTTTTCATGACATACGTATGCAGAGCAAGTAATATTCACAATTGAAGGATTTATTTTTTAGACTAACATGTGAGGTACATGAGCTTTTTTTTGCTTCTCTGTGTACGTAAATGGAACATTATATTGACATACCATTTGATATTGCAAGTTTTGGGTGCAAAGTTTTTCGAAAAGTGGATCTAATATATTTGCTGTGTATCCCATATCTGTTACAAAAAGGTCTCATGAATCCTTATCCGTCAAAAGGGTATGTTTTTTGTTCTTTTTATCCATTTTTTTCTTTCTAATTACTGAAAAAAAAAACTCACCATTAAGGTATGTATTAACTATTATCAATTGTCTTTAAAATATTATGCTTTTATTTCATACTATTATTTATGTGCTTCAAGCCCACGGTCTGTTCAAAACAAGCTCCAAGTTGTTATTAATCGGGGGTTTTTTTGCTCATTCTTTTGTTTGTTGTTCAAATTATATATTTGGTCTCTTCTATCTTTATCGATGATTAAAATTTCATGGTTACTAATCCTATCACAATGTGTTAAAGGTTGGTGGATGTTTAACTATTTTCAGGTTGGGAAAACTTTAAGTAAGGGGAGATGGAATGGTGCATTTGATAAAGATAATCATTATAAATTTGAGGTATTATTACAACAAAAATAAACATTTCTTGATTGCTAATATTGAAATATATGTAAATTGAAGTTTTTTTTATTTGTTTTTTTGTTGTTTTTTTTGTAGTCGTTGTGAATGAAGCTTGCAGCGAGGGGTAACTTCTGCTACTAAATATGCATTTATTAAAATTATTGTGGCTCATGTGTTAGTTAATATATCCTATCTTTATCTTAGTTATTTTATACAATTTATAGGCTTCTATATTACAAAAAATAAAAGAACTGCAAGAGCAATTGGATATGCACATACTAAGGGAGGTATGAAGTTCACATTTCTCTTAAATTTCTTTGATGAACTGATTTGATCATTCATTGTAATGAAGTTCAAATTTCATGTTGAATTGGTCAAACTCTTTCTTATGTTTTTATTGTTGCATGGTTTCAGGTTGATTTAGAGAGAAACCTTTCACAATCACGAAAAGAAATAAACTCATGGTATCATAAAGAGGTGCCTGACACAACTAGCCAAAATGATTGTTATAATTGTAAAAAATGGTACATATGTTTAATTAATTATTGTTGATTTGTTATATCCATTTGTGATTTGATCATCGGACTGCGTTTAAGACAAGAACTTTACAGTTACAAACTATAAAGATTTGTGGATTCAGAAAGAGGTGAGTCAATATTAGTAATTTTTTATCCCGATTGATTTTAGCATCATCGTTATAACAACTGCTCATTTTTCAGGGTGATAATCAGGATATAGTTAACTATTTGGTTGAAGAAATAAATACTTTAAACAAGGGTAATGCAAGATTACAAGCACAAGTACATTTTTGATGTTGTTTTTATAATCATCTGTATAGAATATTTGTCACTTTATGTTGTAAAATATAAAGGTAAGGTGCTAGAAACTAGAAAGTGTGCTTTATTTGTTCTGATATGGAAAATAAACCAAAGCCTTGTAGGTGATTGAGCTGGAAGCATCCAAATATGATATTTCCCACCAAAATCAGTAGCTAAAAGAACACGTGTCTGTTCTTCAATCAAAAATTCAAGACCTTGAGAATTCTATGGCAACTTGATTATCATGTGAAAAGTCAAAGTCAAAGGTTTGTATCATTTTTTATAACCCAACATAGTGTACTATAATTTATACAATTTTTTAAGTGATGATCGATTTTTGTTTGGTGGTGTAGGATGTTGTTATGGAAGATGAGGAGATGAAGACACAACTGGAATCTACAAGGGGTATGATTGAGAAACTGGTTTTTGAAAATGAGAAGCTTATTGAGAAAGTGAACAACTTAAATGGTGAAATAACAACATCTGATGATCCAATGGCCACAAATTTCTGAAGTTGATGATGAAACTTTAGCTACAGAGGCAATTGATGATTGAATTATGGAGTCGATGAAAAAATATTATTATATAGTGAACCGTCTAACCCCCGCAACACGGATGATACATCCCTAGTTTAAAATAAAAACTATTGTAAAAAACTTAAGCTTTTTCAAATCCCTACTTCTAATAAAAGACTTTAATGTTGTCTACATGTTAATTTCTTATAATTTACAATTATTTTGCACAAACATTCTAAAAATTACACGTGTACTACTGTGCTCATTTTCCCGCTCATTCACTCCATTATCTCTTAATCTCCCATTTTGGCGCAGTTCTTGCTCAATCATATTGATCCCGATATCATCGTGAAGCTCAATATTGATATCCCTACTTCTCCTTGATAGGGATTTATTCCATAAATTATCTACTCGCCACCTCCACCATAATTGTGTATTAAAAATTAGAATACCTAACATCTTCTTTATTTCTTATTTCCTGCTCAAGATGCTATACATTTTGAATTTTATTTCCCATTAAAACATTGTCCCCTTATTTTCTTATCACATCCCCTAAATAGTAGGATTTAATTTTTTGAAATACAAATTCCGTTTACCACTTTTGAAATCACATCGAACACTTTCTCTCTTAATCTGTACCGACTAAAAATTTGAGCCAATTTAAAACATTTTATTTCATTTAAAAACCATTAAGTTCATACATCTTATTTTCAAAATAGTTTAAACATCAGAGTATCCCCCATAACCATATCACATGAATCATAAAACATGAGGAGCAGTACGATCACGCCTTCGCTTTGCCACAATCTCCTGAAGTATCTGAAACAATACACTGAACCGTAAGCCTGAAAGCTTAGTGAGTTACCCCCAAAATACCAACCACATACAACCATAATCATAACATATTGTATCACAATACAGAAAAAACATGCCTCTCAAGTCTGCAGCGTGACTAGTCTGCCTTCAACATGCCTTCAGTTCACCTGATCCACTCTCTGAGTCTACAGTATGACTGGACCGCCCGCACTGGGCCTTCAGTCTATCTGGATCTATCCGAGCCTTTGGTATGACTGGACCGCCATACGGGCCTACAATCTATCCGGACCGCTTGTAGGGTATGTTGGACATCAGCACAAAGCAGGACCGCCTCAACCAAAACATCAAGCAAATAACCATGTGTACATATAACAGGAAATCACATAACAGTCCATAGGCAAACAAATCGATCTACCAAATCATAAAGCATAGCATCATCCTTACCAGGATATCGACCTAACCAGTCACTAACATAGCATCATCCTATATACCAGGATACCGACTTAAACCAGGTCACTAACATAGCATCATCCTATATACCATGATACCGACCTAAACCAGGTCACTGACATAATACTGTCCCAATTACCAGGACGTCGATCTAACAGATCAATAAGCACATCAACAGTACGAGTACAGATATCAGATATAACTATCTCACAGATCATCGATCATAGCAATCTCTCATGACCAAGGCATCGACCTAACCAGGTCACTAACATATGAATCCTAATGGATCACATGAGCATAACAACATACTGTCTATTATGATACCAATCTACCAGATCATAACCACATGTAGCATACTATAACCAAGATAACAACTAAAAGGGCTGACCTTGGTGCCTTAGACCCTATTGGTATAGTGAGGATAACTCACCTGAAATTGTTGACTGAAAAGATAAGACCAAGTTGCTTCGACTTCTGACACGATCGCCGCCACTGAACACTACCAAAGTACCAATTCCATAAATACCAATATTACCAAAGTACCCTTGGAAGTCAAACTGGTCAACTCTTGGTCAAGGTCAAAGTCCTCAGTCAAAGTCAACCTTCCTGGTTGACTCTACTTGTCGAGTCACCCCGTCGACTCGCCGAGTCCCCTTACCCAGAAAACTCTCATGACACAACTTAACTCGCCAAGTCGCCCCAAGACTCGCCAAGTCCAACGATCTCTGAGTCCCATCCTGTCGAACTCACTGAGTCGCCAACCGACTCACTAATCCAAGGCTTTAACCAAAAGAGGTTGGGGTTCTGCGACCTAACTCGCCGAGTCCAAGGCAATCTTCAACAGACTCGCCGAGTTGTTCTTCCAACTTGTCGAGTCCATGCACGTGTTCATACAACTCGTCGAGTATACCCATGTGACTCGCCGAGTCTCTCCAGTTCTCAATCCATTCAATGGTTTTTCGAGCCATGTTGAGGCTCCAATCCGTAGATCCACCCTTCTACAATCTATCCCTCACATAAACTTGCAAACTTTACGTGAAACCAAAGAGATATAGGCCCAAAACACATTAAGGCTTGGGTTTTAGACAAAAGGGCTTCACCAACAACTCAATAACTGATGCTTTATGACTTTCTGGACCAATACAAGTCTAGATCTGAAGTAGCAACCTCAGATATGGACTCCAAACCCGAAGTGGATCTCAATCATACCAAAATGGCCCCAAATCTCATTCAAGAATAAATCTAGAAGCAACAAAGGAAAGGTAACAGCTCATTACCTCCAAGATGTGCCCAAAACTGTAGTAGATTCTGGATCTACACTACTTTCTTGATGCAAACCCTTTTGATCTTCAAGTTTCTTCCACTAGAATATCTCTCAAAGCTTCAATCTCCCTCCAATGGCCTTATACACACAAGCTAGGGTTTACTGGATCTCAAAGGGGGCTAAGGGAGCTGAGGAGAGGACATTAAGTCCTTTAAATAGGGTGCAAACCCTAAGATTAGGGTTTTTCTCATCCTAGTACCAACTCGTCGAGTCCAGCTTCCGACTCGGCGAGTTGGTCACTTAATTCGCGACCTAAACCCGCTCCGACTCGGCGAGTAAGTGTACCTACTCGTCGAGTCCCTTCTTCGAAATTTCACTTTAAACTCTTAAATCGTACTTTTGAAATTCGGGATGTTACATAATCGTTCTCCTCCTGCCCACAACTTAAAACCCTAAATAGGGTCTTGATGAAGGCCATTAATGGGGTTTTTATATCAGGATATAGGCTATGAAATCCATGAAAATTTGGATGAAGACAACAAATTCTCGATCTGGGTCAACTTCCTTCAATTTTGGATGTTTTTTCTTATGGTTTTACTTAAATGTTTTTGTTTAGCTTCAATTTGGTGGCTATGTTTCGATTTTGTTGCTTCCATTTAATGCCCTAGATTGATAAAATTCCATTTTGTTTCAATTTTCAAATCTTCAAATAAGGTTTAGGTCTTGATATTGACGCATGAAGAAGAACATGGCTAAGGAACAAGAGAAACAAATCAGGTCAGGGTTTATTCGTCTCTATATATAATAGAAACAAACTTTCTCGATGAAAATGAGATTTTAGAATGATGTTTATCTACATGTTCTTATGCTTCCTCTTCTAATTGATATTGATATTGATATTGGTGAACTTAATAGTGATACGTTGGTCTAATTATGCAAGATATTGGATGACCATCTAAGAGACCAACAAAATAATGCAAAAGCAGAGCCTTGTGTCATTGAGGTAATTTATATATACTTTTATTCACCCTTCTAATTTCTAAAGATGTGGAAGTTAATTAATATTTTGTTTTGTTTGCAGCTGTTTTATGAACTAAGGCATAAGAATTCAACAATGCAATTGATTTCTCTTTGTCACAGTCATGGGAACCACGAATCAATTGTTTAATCTATTACATGAAATGAATTATGGAGGAGAATATAGATATTGGTGGGAGGAACCCTATTATAAGTTATACTCCATATGAAAAATGAACATGAACATGAACAAACAAGAACAATGACATGGGGACAAAACGTCATCAAGCACCTTAATTGGTAATCGAGTAACTCATTTTTTCTATGATTAGATATAAAATATAATACAAAAATTTTATCTTTACTCTACAATAATTGAATATAAGTTCCACCACAATTTTTCATATGACAGCTACTGATTCTATTTCAACTCAATTTCCCCTCCCCCATATATATATATATATATATATATATATATATATATATATATATATATATATATATATATATATATATATATATATATATATATATAACAATATTATTGGTAATTCCTGCTTAAAAGTGAATCTAAATAGCTTTACACCTTCTCATTTAATTTCATAATATGCCATTTTATATGCATAATTCTCATTGTTGTTGTAACCGATTTAGGTTGCTGATCAATTTTTATAGATACATCTCGGTCAATTCAATTCTCAAACGTTGAATTCTGATAAGATACTAATATAAATCATTGATACCATTCATTCGAAATTCTATTTCTTGATCACCAATATAGGTATCAGGTCGCCAATTGATTTTATGAAGAATAAATTCATGTCTCCATATTTTGGCTTGCATGAAAAAATAGAAATTTGGAGGATACATGGTCTCATTTTATGGTTGTATGTTTGGTTACAATTCAACTGACTTTGTGGAAATGACATGTTAAGTAGCAGATCTTTTGATGTTAAAGTGATTTGCAGTCCATTAAAAAGGAAATCAAGATTTGGGTGACTAGATGAAAGGAAAAAAGGTTCACAAACTTGCATTTATCCATATCGGTTGTAGAAACAAAAAATGAAAGTTTGTTCTTCTATAAATATGGATGCTAGAAGTAGAAAGGAGCTCCTAGATATATTAATGCCAACTTTATAACATCCAGTGCCGATGTTTTCAAAGAAAAAAAATCTATGACTTTAAATGATGAAAGTAAAAAAAAAAAAAAAAAAAAAAAAAAAAAAAAAAAAAACAAGACAAAACAATGATTTTAAGTTACATAATTTTATTATAATTTCATGTATAGACAAGAAAAAAGAATATTTAATCAATTTGACATGTTTGTTATCTATTTTTTTCATGGTTTATAACAATTTTTTCACTTTCGTTTGATGTAACTCCATTTTAATGTGTAGGATTTTTGTATGATTTTGAATCAAGTTGTAGAAAGCAATCACATATTATGAAAAGGCCCTTACACTTTCAACAATAAGCTTAAGCACCAAATATGGTTTTAGCATACACATACCATCTATATGTAACATTTACATTTCATTAAACATTGTTGCCTTTCTGTATTAATTGAATTCATGAGGAAAAATATGTTTTTTTTTCTTTAAATTTATGCATTTTACATGTTGGTTTTCTTATAGATTTAATGGAACGGTAAAACTCCTCTAGAACCTATTAAATTTTAGGGATTGAACTTTTATTTCTTTCTTTTACAACAATGTACTTCATATTTTTTGTTGAGGCATTATAGTCTGAAAATTCTATCACACTATAGCATCGTTCTTCATATGTTTTCCTTAAACGGGCATTGTACTTTAATGATGTGTGGTGTAAATGTATGTACTTTATTCTTATCATGGTGTGATGTATTTTCTTGGTTAACTTAAATTCTACTAAGAATATTTTGCAGGTCTTTACTTCTAATCCATATAAGGTTCCACATTATAAAGTATATATCTATATCTTTATATTTTAGTGGAAAATTATGTGGTTTACATGCCAAAATTGATAACACATTTTTGTAAATAAGAATTGCAACAGCCTTTAGATGGGGTTGAAAGTATGCTCAAAAGTTATATTGGTGTTCTGAATTGACAGGAGTTACCCAGAAACATTGAGTTCTAGATAGATAAAATTACCAACATCATAAATCTTGCATTTTCTTTTAGCCTATCTTTAGTTTACTTAAAACATCATTATTAAATAATATTCTCTTATTTTGCAAAGCTCAATTAAAAATATCGCTTAACTTTTTTCATATGTTTTTATGATTATTGCCCTGCACCTATAAAGAAGTTTTTAAAAATTTATAAACAATTTTTATAAACAAGTTGTTAGAAAATTTTAAACAATTTTTATAATTTTATTTCTTATAGCATCTTATATTTCTTAATAGCAAAACACATTTTAATCTTAATTTTTATTTCTAATTTATTTTATTGTGTTCATGTATGTTTCTTACAATAACTTATTTTAATTTTGTCATCTAACGGTTGTGTTTTCATGATTAACTGTGTTAAGTTTTTTTTACATACTATTCAATTTTATATTTCATTATATAATATTATCACTTTTTTATTAATTTACATGTAAATAACGTCGCTCATACTTTAAAACCATTTTATATATTAATTTAAATCAAGAATTATAAACTTAGTGACAAATCACCTAACTTTGTAAGTTAATAATTGTTTGAAACAAATTTATTGATTATATATATATATATATATATATATATATATATATATATATATATATATATATATATATATATATATATATAGTGAGAAGATCAAATGAGAACACTTAGAAGGTTGAGAACGCGAGAACAGTTCTGGACCAATCATTATATAGAGGTATATTAGTTATTTTATATAAATATTAGTTAATGATTTCCTAAAATCTAGGGATAATTATTTTAATTACCTACAAAAATTAATAGTTCTTTTTAGTTAATGGAATACATATAAATATTTTTTTATGATTTTTCTCAAAAATAATTTATGACCGTTTCTTTTTCTTTAAAAGGAAATCAGTACAATTCAAATCACAAATAAATCAACTTTTATTTACAATCCCATTTTAATATACTTATATTCACAATCACAAATGAATATACACTATTTTTCACAAATATCACAAATGGATATTGTTTTAATCACAAATGAATATAACAAAATAATATATAAATTACATATAAAAGAAAAAGATAAGCACGGATATATGTTCATTCTCATTTATTCAACCAAGATACAAACACCTCTAATCAATATTGAATACATTTCAATCACAAATGAAATATACTTTTAATAAAAAAATGAAATTACAATACATATATATATATATATATATATATATATATATATATATATATATATATATATATATATATATATATATATATATAGTGAGAAGATCAAATGAGAACACCTAGAAGGTTGAGAACGTAAGAACAATTCTGGACCAATCTTTATATAGAGGTATATTAGTAACTTTATATAAATATTAATTAATGATTTCCTAAAATCTAGGTATAATAATTTTAATTACCTAAAAAAAATTAATAGTTCTTTTTAGTTAATGGAATATATATAAATATTTTTTATGATTTTTCCCAAAAATAATTTATGACCGTTTCTTTTTCTTTAAAAGGAAATCAGTACAACTCAAATCACAAATAAATCAACTTTTATTTACGATCCCATTTTAATATACTTATATTCACAATCACAAATGAATATACCCTATTATTCACAAATATCACAAATGGATATTGTTTTAATCACAAATGAATATAACAAAATAATATATAAATTACATATAAAAGAAAAAAAATAAACACGAATATATGTTCATTCTCATTTATTCAACCAAGATACAAAGACCTCTAATCAATATCGAATACATTTCAATCACAAATGAAATATACTTCTAATAAAAAATGAAATTACAATACATAGATGAAACATCAAGCTCATTTTTCTTGAAAATTTGCTTCCAATTGTTTTTTTGTGATTGTTTTTTTGTTTCCTTATGTCTTCTCAATGGACCTAACACAAAAATCACTAGATTATAAAAATGAATATGGTATTCCTTATCTTTATCTCTATCAATGTTCATTCCTCCTCCTGCTTCACACACGCACCTATTCACTATCATAATCTCTTTTTTCACTGGTTTACATCATGTTGGCAGCATCATGTAAGGCGACTGTAGGTCGAAAAAATTACAGAAATAGAATAAAACACGTTTACCAATTAAAATCATCAATTGTAATCACCAATGATTATGAGAAACCAAACAATTACATAATAAAAACAATGCTAAACATATTAAAGATACCAATGGTTATGCGAATTGAAACAGAAGTGAGTAAACTAAATCAATTTCTGGTTGATACAAACATATACACTTTAGCTAATAAATACCACTTAGTAAGAATCAATTGTCAGTGTATTCTATTCATTAACGAATAAGACTTGTATTCAGAAATGATTATCATTTTAGAGGAGAAAAAGTGAAAGTAGAATCATTCTATGTATTCACATACACCGATTTTATTCATAAATGATTAATTTTTTAGTTAAATGATTTATTCCTACAAATTGAAAATTATAAACTTCACTAAAGATAAAGGTTGTTTTAATGTAGCGCATATCATCGAGAAATCAAAGCGAAACACAAGACTATTTGCGGATGAAAATAGAAGGGCTGAAAGACTTACCAAAATATAGAATTTAGTGTGCTTGAATCCTAGAACATGAAATCTGAAGAACTCTCAGAACCCTTATAGTCAACTCAAAACTTTCTCTGATATCTCTCTGATTCCTCGTGCCCTCTGTCTAATAGTTGTGCATCGTTGACGATGAACACATGAAAGGTAAAGGAAGCCCTAATCGTACCCATCACTATCATCTTGACATGCCGACAACCTTCACCCTTCGTCACCAAGAAACCAACATCGACAGATCCTCCATCATCAACCTTTATCATGATACAAACATTCAAGCAAAATCGAGACCATACCTTCAAAATTGAAATCAATATGCATGTCTACAATCTCCAAAGACAACTGATGAACTAAAATCGAGTTATAGAAGACCGATTGGAGATTAAGTTGCAAAAGGCTGATTGGAAATCAACTTGCAAGTCTTGAAATCGAGTTATGGGAATTGTAGATGCGGTGAAAGGTGAGACGATGGTGTTTGTAGTGAACGGTGGTGACGACTCGTACGGATTAGGGTTTAAATGTTTGAATCGGAGAGAGAAGAAGGAAATGTAGGGATTTAAGGAACCTGATAAAAATAGTTTAGACTTTGATGACTAAAATACCCTTTTAGTCAATTAAATATTTACAATTTCATCCCATGAGTTTTAGAAGTTATATAAACGACACATTGATATTAGCTTTAGATCTTAATTAATGGAAGGTCTAGATTTGTTCTCGCGTTCTCAATCTTTTAGGTGTTCTCATTTGATCTTTTATATATATATATATATATATATATATATATATATATATATATATATATATATATATATATATATATATTCTTTTACTTTGCTAATCGTGATTTCCACGCATTATAACCTAATAGTAAAACAATTAAAAAGAAAACTATCATTTTAGATGTTTTTAAGTGTAAGATAGAAAATGTATGTTCAATAATAAAAATAAAAATTTTAAAATAATAATCCAATTTTTATTATTATTATTATTATTATTATTATTATTATATTATGCAATGAGTTTACAATTAAATTTTATAATGGACGACTTATTTGATTTGGATTTCGTGTTGAAACTTTCATAGGATCAATTATTTATTATTTTAATTTCTACGGCTACAAAACGAATTGTTATTTTTTTTTTCACAAACTTCTGACAAAAGTGTAAATACCAATTTTAACGATTTTAATTGAGAAATATGAATTATTATCCTCTTTAATATTCTCTTTAATAAATGAAAGTTTTTTTTGTCATATGTCATCTTCTTATTCATTTTGACACTTGTCATTTTGTGAGTATATTAAAAATTTTATTTTATACTTGTCATTTTTTAGGGATTTTCAATTTCTTAAAATAAAATTCCATAAATTTGTAATGGGTTCTATAAAAAAATAAAATCATCTTATTAATTTGGTAATAAATTCTCATAAATATTTCAAACGATTTAGTTTTTTTTGTAAATTTTCAAAAGATTACATTATGCTATATAACATGAAGTATTACATTATAAAATATTTCATATTTATGTATTGGTATTAAAATTTTATTTTTAATAAATCCGTTTAATAAACGGGTCTTACATCTAATTTATAATATGAGTGAGAAAAATGAAAATGTAAAGAATAAAAAAAACTTTTAATGCCGCCGTTCGAAGAAAAAAAAAAAGAAAAAAAAAAGAACTGAGATGACGTCAAGATCTGAATGATTGGCATGGTCGAAAGAAAAACACTCTTTACATATAAAATAAATAGAGTGTTTATATGATAAAATTGTGTGTCTTCTAGCCAACCACATGAACTTTTACCTCGTCGCTATTAATATAAAGGTAAATGCATAGTAATATATTTTTTTTATAGTTTTTCGAAGTTTCATATATTATTGGTGACAATTGACAAATCACCGACTCTTTGAGAATCAATAGCCAATAAATATTGAAGTTGAAATTCTCCAAATATTCTGATTCTTTTTAAATATTTTTAAACAAGTCGCTTGAAGATTTTTAGGTTTTGAATTTTGGAACCTAAAATTTGCAATTTTCCTCCATAATTTCAATTATGATTTTGACTTAATTTAAATTTATTATAGTCAATTATTTGTTTTCATATGGATTCTAAAACTAATTATTAAGATCATTGTGTGTTTAGAACTTAATTATGTATAACAAGCATATCAGATACGAAACAATTTAGTTTAGAAAGTGCCAATGATAATCAGGTATGAAACTAAATTAAAAAGTAATTAAAATAAGAGACAAATCTTTTCAAAAAAATTTCATATCTTTCATCTTCCATACCTAATAAATAAATAAAATAATTTTAAATGTCGTATGTCTTTTTTCTAAAACTTAAGTATTTAACTTTCCGCTTATTTTTCCGGCCGATACATAACGAATTTCGATAACGCAAAGTGGCGTGCTAGAGAAGTGGTTGGTGCCATCAACAAATATTGTCGCAGTTAAATGTGCATCAAAGCGGATAACTAAATTGGGTGCGGACAAACTATATGTAGTGACTCTGGTAGGTTTCAGTGGTGTCGGTGGAATGCAACACCACCGTCACTAATAGGGATGAGATGTTTATGTAAATGGTGGTGGATGTCGGAACTAAATAGTGGGGGCTGACGAAGTGAACGGTGGTGATGTTGTTGATGAACGGAAGATCTGTTAAAAACTAACGAAAGTTACTCAATATACATGTAACTTATAAGTTTGTTGATCTATTGCACAAAAAATAATTTAATGACCAAATCAGGTAATGGTAATAGTTAATTATGTTATATATATATATATATATATATATATATATATATATATATATATATATATATATGTGTGTGTGTGTGTGTGTGTGTGTGTGTGTGTGAAAGCGTTCATTTGAAACATGACTATTTTTGTAAGACATGACGATGTGTCTAAGGACACATGTTTCAGAATACTATTAATAAAATATAATATGTATATTTTTTATTATTATTATACATACTATTAATTCCCATAACATAAAGGAATAATATACTTTACCCATTTAAGGTTTTGGCCACATCTGTTTATTGAGTTTGACAGTTTCTTCCTCGATAATTCATTAACCACCGCATCGATTATAATCATCCGCTTACCGCCCGAACATCTACTCCTAATATCAGTCCACTGTGGCCTGATTTTCAGTCGATGTTACTTCAACTCACCAATTCAATCCGTCTTCTATGCTTCTGCCTCCTTTTTTCTTCTATCTCAAAGTGAAGACTCCATTTTGTCCTCTTCTAACGTAGGGTGTCTCCCCTTTTTCCTTCTACATCTCAATGATGTTCTCCCTCTAACAAGACACCCTCCATCGAACCCTACATCGGCTGATCCTCCACTGATGTTTAAGCCAACAACTGTCGGGCAAAGTCCGTTATCTCCCTCAAAGACGAATTCCACGAATGAGTACAACTTTGGGAAATAGAAAGGGTGAAAAAGGTTATTGTTGATGCTTATAAGGCGCTTGATGAAATGACCGACCTAATTAACAGGTATGCTTAACAAGATCACCATTTCAAAATCTGAGAAGCAAGCTTGCTCTCGATCTTCTACCAGCTCCGTTCTCCGCCTACCTTCTTTACTTTGTTTCTGAAAGTCGGCGATGGTTTTGATGATTGGGGTCAGGGGCAGATGCAGGGCATGAGGTATGGTAGGACCTGATTACATGAAGTACCACACTTCTCTACCCCCTCAAGTCGATGTCCTGATGATATTTCAGGTGTTGTGATCTTCTTGTGTTTTAGTATGTGATTTCAACTTTCTTCCCGTAACACCCGTAGATTCAGGTTGATCAATTTAAAGACAATAAGCATCAAAAATAACTTTTTTGATATAAGATTATTTAGAATAAATAATCTTGACCAATTTATATTATATGTCACAATGGTTCCGTAGATATAAAGAACGTTGAAATCCGAGTTATAACAAAGAAGTTATGATCCGTCGAAGTTTTACGGCAAAACCGACACGACATCGGGAATCGTAAAAAGTGAATTTAGGGTAAAATACTTTCTATCCTTAGCGATCTAAACAAAATCCGTAGTATATGTTAAACCGAGAGTGTGCATAAAAAGAACGTCCAAATCTGCCTTCGTATGAGGAAGTTATGATTTTTCTAAGATTTAGCATAACAGTGCACAAACCGAAAGTTGAATTTTAGAACGGTCGATTTTTAGCCAAAATAATCTAAACAAGAAATGAAGATATTGTTAATAGGAGTTGAATGATAAAAGACAATCGAAAACAGAGCTCATATGCGAAAGATATGGACGAAACTTAGGCCCTACTCTTCGAGCGAGGCAAATTCGATATAGTTTTGTAAATCTGGGATGGATTGAGAATTAGTCGACGAGATCTAAATAAAAGTTGTAGTACTCATAAATACCAACGCGTGGATATAAATAACGTCGATAATAGAGCTCGTATGTTAAAGATATAGACGAAACTTAGTCCTTACTCTTTGATCATGATAAATTCAATACAATTTTGCAAATCGGAGATAGAATGAGAATTAGCCGACAGAGTCTAAATGAAAGTTATATTACTCGTAAATACCAACGTGTGGATATAAAAAATGTAGAAAACGGAGCTCGTACGCGGAAGATACGGACGAAACTTAGGGCATACTCTACAATAAAATCCCTATAAATAAATGACGAATCCTTCATATTTTCTTCACACCATAATCCTTTCTTTCTCTCTCTAACTTCTCTCTAGACTCCCAAAACCCCTCTGAATCCCTAGTAACCTCAATTTGCTAGAGGAATGACCCAGAGCGCCCAAAGGATCCGAGAAAAGAGCTTTTCGGCTTAGAAGCTCTGCTCCAGCGGAACCCGGTTTTTAGCAAAACCCGCTGTAAGTGCGTTACGCCTATCCTAATTTAAATATAACTTATATTTAAAGAAAATATCGTTATTATGAACCTATAAATAAGATTTATCAGTGATTCAAATTCGTTATACTGATTGATCTACTTACAGGGATGATGTCTAGGTTGTGATTTAGTGAGGTGTTTAAAGTTGGATTTCCAAACCGTATACTTCATATACCAAACGGACCCTACCTCCGATATGATCCTACCCAGTTGCTCCTTACTTGATAGATCATGAATAGACTTTGATTTAATGATGAATCTAGACTAATAATTAGTCGCAATAAAGATTAGAATAAAACTTAGCGATAATAATGCTAGGTTTCGTCAAAGGAAAATAGAATCGTTAGAAGTGAAGCACTGTCCGAGTTTGGAATCATCACTTTGACAAGTGAGTGCATAGTCCCTTTCATTAACATGATCTTAATACAAGTATTGATTGAAGTATTAAATATATGTTTATGTGGAAGTTATTTGATGTTGTAATGCCCGTAGATCCGGACTAGTTAATTTAGAGATAATAGGGGTCGAAAACGAATTTTCGACAAAATATTATTTAGAATAAATAATCTTAACCAAGTTGTAGAATATGTCTCAAGGGTTCTGTACATATAAAGAATACCGAAATCTGACTTATAACGAAAAAGTTATGGTCCGTCAAAGTTTTACGACAAAACCGATACGGCACCGGGAGACGTAAATAGTGAATTTATGATAGAGGACTTTTTAGCCTTAGTGATCTAAACAAAAGTTGTAGTATACTTTAAACCAATAACATACAAAAAAAGAACGGCCAAATCTGACTTCGTATGAGGAAGTTATGAATTTTCTAAGATTTGGCCTAGTAGTGCACGACCCGAAACTCGAATTTTAGTTTGAGCGGTTTTTGGCCTACGCAACCTAAATGAGAGTTAAAGATCTCATTAATAGGAACTCAACGATAAGAGAAAATTCTTAAAGTTTGGTTCGAAGAAGAGAAAGTTTGAAGGATCTTCAAGGTCCGACGAGAAGAGAAAATTCTCGAAGTTTGGTTCGAAGAAGTTCGAAGAAGGAGCACAATGGTTCGACAAGCGTAGAAGGAAACACGTTGGGAGATGCTCTAAAGAGGTGACCTGCTTCAAATGTGGGAAGACCGGTCACTATGCCGACAAATGCAAAGCCAAGAAAGAAGTTTGTTTTAAGTGTGGTGAAGAAGGACACTTCAAGCAAGATTGCCCAAATAAGGAAGGGGCTGCAAAGCCAAATGTGCCGCCAAGGCCAAAGGCAAGAGCATTCCAAACGATCCTTCATGAAGCAGGTGGCATAGCAAGGGATCAGGAATAAGGATCTATTAAGTAACCATGTGGATAGTATCATGTGTTGAGGCCTATTAGATGCCTAGTGTAGGTTGAACTTGAACATTTATGTAATCGTTTCAAGAAATAATATAAAGATTCGTTATGTTATTTGATGTGTTAAATGATTATGTGAAATTCTTGAATGGTGACATGGAAAAACTACAAGACAATACTTGGGACAGGTATGAGTAGGTGTGAACGGTATTAGAGGCCTATACTACCAGAATCAAAGGACTCACACTTGGACCAGGGAAAGTCACAAGGTTACCAATGCACTAGTAATTGATTATGTTTTCTTCATGTCTGTCGTTACCATCGTTTCAGTAATGACGAAGAAGATGATTGTTAATCCGACCCTATTGGTCATATCAAATCGAGTTCGACTAAGATGATTATGTTATGTGGTTCAAAGAACCAAGTCGATGTAGCATCTGACTTAAGTTAGAAGATTGAAGTGAAAGATAATCGAAGCGATCAATAGAAGTATCGAAACCGTTGTTAAGGTTAGAAGCTTTTACCTAGAAGTACTACATGCTAGAATGTGATTATATCACATTAGAACTAATGTTGTAAAACTCACCGAGTTGGCCGAGTACTCCTCCGAGTAATCGCTACTCAGCCTCTTGCTGAGGCGAGTTACATAATCCCGAGTACTCCTCGATTGGTCTCTTACTGAACTGAGCAGTGTTGTAAAAATTGGTCAACTCAGTGATTAATATATATATATATATATATATATATATATATATATATATATATATATATATATATATATATATATATATAATATACTAAATGATTGATTATTTAACAGACACACACATGTGATTAGCACTACATATATATGTTAAACTTACAGTAATTATTCACGACGTGAGACCATTATGTGCTTTTCAGTTTTTGTGTATTCACATATATCTGATTTTCTTATATATTTATATCAACTTATGATTTTGACATATATAATTTCCTTAAAAATATTTCTACATGAATTACAGAATCCAAGTACTCCCCGAGTACTCGCTACTCGGTAGTCGGCCGAGCAGGTACCGAGTAACGAGTTCTACAACCTTGATTAGAACATGAAGGAAGGTATATTCCGTTATGGAATTTGACTCTAAAAGACCTGAGTCTAAGCGTTGCATCATACGATGAGTTGTCATTAGAACATGTCCCATCGGTTTGTTACGATAATCGAAGTAAAGACTATTTCCAAAGGAGCATGAGTCTCTAATAAGGATCGAGATTGTGACTTGAAGGTCACGATTGAATGTCCAACATGAGATAGAGATTGGGTGCAAGATCGAGCACCGCCTGCAGTCCAGAAGTCCAAGAGTTAGATACTCATTCAAAGGAACATAGGAGTTACGATTATTACCTAGGATGAAAATATAATGTATGGAGTCATTATACTAGCCCTATTTCGTTGATGATTCTGGGACATAATCATCCTAAGGGGGAGATAATTGTAGCACCCGCAGATTCATGTTAGTCAATTTAGAGACAATAAGCATCAAAAATAAATTTTTTGATAAAAGATTATTTAGCATAAATAATGTTTACCAAGTTATAGTATATGTCACAAGTGTTCCGTACATATAAAGAACACTGAAATCCGAGTTATAACAAAGAAGTTATGACTCGTCGAAGTTTTACGGCAAAACCGGCACGACACCGGAAATCGTAAAAAGTGAATTTACGATAAAATACTTTCTAGCCTTAGCGATCTAAAAAAAGTTGTAGTATATGTTAAACCTAGAGTGTGGATAAAAAGGACGTCCAAATTTGACTTCGTATGGGGAAGTTATGATTTTTCTAAGATTTAGCATAATAGTGCACAACCCGAAATTTGAATTTTAGATCGGTCGATTTTTAGCCAAAATAATCTAAACAAGAAATGAAGATATCATTAATGGGAGTCCAAACATAAAAAGACAGTCAAAAGCGGAGCTCGTATGCGAAAGATATGGACGAAACTTAGTCCCTACTCTTCGAGCTCTACGAATTTGATATAGTTTTGTAAATCTTAGATATAATAAGAATTAGCCAACGGGATCTAAATGAAAGTTGTAGTACTTGTAAATACTAACGCATGGATATAAAGAACATTGATAATAGAGCTCGTATGTTAAAGATATGGACGAAACTTAGTCCCTACTCTTCGAGCGCGATAAATTGGATACAGTTTTGCAAATTGGAGATAGAATGAGAATTAGCCGACAGAGTGTAAATGAAAGTTGTAGTAATCGTAAATACCAATGTGTGGATATAAAGAACATAGAAAAATAAGCTCACACGTGGAAGATAAGGAAGAAACCTAGGGCTTACTCTACAATAAAATCCCTATAAATAAAGGGTGAATCCTTCATATTGTCTTCACACCATAAGCCTTTCTTTCTCTCTCTAACTTCTCTCTAGAGTCCCAAAACCCCTTTGAATCCCTAGTAACCTCAAGTTTCTAGAGGAAAGACAAAGAGCGCCCAAAGGCTCCGAGAAAAAGAGCTTTTCGGATCAGAAGCTCTGCTCCAGCGGAACTCGGTTTTTAGCAAAACCCGTTGTAAGTGAGATACGCCTACCCTACTTTAAATATAGCTTGTATTTAAATATGATATCATTATTATGAACCTATAAATAAGATTTATCAGTGATTTAAAGTCGTTATACTGATTGATCTACTTACGGAGATGATGTCTAGGTTGTGATTTAGTGAGGTGTTTAAAGTGGGATTTCCAGACAGTATACTTCGTATACCAAACGGACCCTACCTCCGATATGATCCTACCTAGTTGTTCCTTACTTGATAGATCATGAAGTAGACTTTTATTTAATGATGAATCTAGACTAATAATGAGTCGTAATAAAGATTAGACTAAAACTTAGCGATAATAATGGTAGGTTTCGTCAAAGGAAAATATAATCGTTAGACGCGAAGCGCTGCCCGAGTTTGGAATCATCACTTTGACAAGTGAGTGCATAGTACCTTTCATGAACATGATTTTAATACAAGTGTTGATTGAAGTATATATTTATGTGCGAGTTATTTGATGTTGCTTGAAATATGTGTTAAAAAACATACCTGATTAAATACGATAATTTAGGATAAAGAGTAAACCTAAATTAACTATGGGGAATATTGGGTAGTATCATCTTATGAGTATGAGTGAGTTATACACATAGAATAGAACTTTAAATTATGTCATTGACCTGGGAGCATGGATTAGACACAATCATTTTCCCTCGTCCGAGAGTATGGATTGGACATAGTCAATTTTTATTAATCCAGGAGTATGGATTAAGACATAGTCAGTTGTCATTAATCCAGGAGTATGGATTAAGACATAGTCGGTTGTCCTTAGTCCGGGAGTATGGATAGGACATAGTTATTTGACATTAATCTAGAAGTATGGATTTAGACATTTGTCCCTAGTCCGAGAGTATGGAATGTGCACAATTATTGATCCGAGTGCATGGATTAGATCCGGGAGTATGGATTAAGTAAAGAGATAAATTTTAAGGTCCGAGAGTATGGATAGTGTCGTTGTGAGGTTCGACGGGGTGGGGTAAGAGTTGCTTATATATATATATATATATATATATATATATATATATATATATATATATATATATATATATATATATATGGTGAAATACTATATTTTGAGTTCTCAATTATATATATGATATAACATTGTGGGATTGAAACCCCTATGTACTCACCAGGTTTCCCAACCCGACCCACTCAGTTTTTTGTATCACAGGTGTCGATACGAAGCTACATTACACTGAGAGACTAAGGAGATGTAGATCACTAGGTTAAATGAATTTAATGTCTGTTTATGCTTATATTTCTGTATTGACGATGACATCTCAATGTTTTAAAAAGGAATAAAATACATTTATTTGGAAATGCTTTGATAATATATTTATCATGTTTTTCGGGGAATAAATTCCGCAACATATTTCATTAAAAGATATTCTGATTTTCAAAATAAAGCATAAACAAATTCCTCTTTTCTGGCCTTGAAAATGGGGATGTCATATTTACCCACCGTTCACACTTTGGTTCTTCTATCTCGATTTGATTCAGATACCTACAGTTTCTTCATTGGGTTTCACTTGCACAAGTTTGAACTTCTGTTTTGTTTTTGCTTTCATTATTGAATTACTTGAGTTCGTGAATCTTAGGATTGTGATTTTAGTGAAATTTGCTTCTAGGTTTGTTTGATTGAATTGATCTGAGTTTTTTATCAAGAAATTTTGTTCATTAGCTAAATTAACTGATGGACATGATATATTTTGATTATGAGTGAATGAGATAGTTGTTCATTGATCAAAGTGGTTTATCGGTTGAGAAATTTAGGAAAAGAGGTTTAATCTTTCCACTTGATTGGCTTGATTGACTAATGGGTTAGAGAAATTTCAACGTTTTATGAAATTAATTATAACTAATTGGTAAATTTAAGTGGGCGTTCTTTAATTTACTTTGGTCTTAGTTTTCATTGCTTCTTGACGATTGAGTTCATTTGTAAAAAGAATCTCATTGATCGTTTTCTATATAATATGGTTTTTATAAAATAAGATCCAAAAATGTTAAGTGAAGTTTTCTAATAATATTCTAATTGCTAACTTAGATTCTCAACTATTGTTTGTACATCTAATATTGTTGAGTCTATTGATCCTTCACTTTTGTTGATTTTGTTTACTTTGTATTGACTGCCTTCTTGCTTCATGGTGGCTCAAGATATGAAGCTCCTGCCCACGTTTGCTTTCTTCCTTTGCTAGCTTGGAAGGTGTGTTATGTAAAATCTATATTACCACTCCACAAACACATGAATTATGTGGTGAAAATACAACACGGGAAAGGTATTTATGGTAATGGTCTTATTATGTTCGTATATGTTTTTGTTTGTTTACTCTAATTGTTGGCATTACACTAGGATTTTGCTTTTCCTTTCGGTTTTATCCATTCAGATTGAGATGATACTTCAAGCTCTAGAATATGAAAACCGTATGTTTTCAGAATAAGGGTGCATTTGGTTTTTAAATTCTAACGTAATTGGAGTTTGAGATTCCATTCCATGGTGTGTTTTGGAATTTAGTTCCATAAGAATCCTTCAAATCCATGCATTATGGATTTCAATATTGTTAGGTGAGGGTGGAGGGAATTATATTATATTCGTTCTTTTGTGTTAAAAGGCCAAGTATGTTCATTATACATATTGTTGTAAAATAAAAATAAAAATTTCAATTATATGTAGTTACAATTAATTAGAAAAAATAGTTAATATCCATAAAAAATGCAAAAAAAAAAAAAACAACACCAAGCATGAGTTAGTAGTGATGATATAGTCTTTCCAAACTATGTAACAGAAAGTGATGGACATCATCAAAAACCTGAAGAAAACAATACATGTATGCCTTCAACTTGTATCTGATGTTCCACATACCACTTATGTCAAAAACCAGCATTCAAACTTATACTATCAATTAGTAAGACTATGAAGACAATGCTATAAGAAAAATAAGAATAATAAAAACTGACCCATTGCGTAGCATGAGTTTTTTACTAGTAAGGATAATAGAGTGTATAAAAGTTTAAAAATGATACTATTCTTTAAATATTACAAGTAGTATTAAGTATGGCCAAGGTGATGGGGTTGTTTGTGGCAACACATGTTCTTTTAAAATCTTATTTTGTTGGGAAGGTTTTGGTTATGTTGGTGGTGTGATTGATATGGGGGACTTGTAGATCTAGCTTCTTGTGTGTAAGGTAAATGCTTCTATGAAGTTTGTAATGGTGAAATGTTGTTTATTTTGTTTCTTCTTCCACGATAATGTTGTTTAAGTACCTGAGAAAATTGAAAGAGAAGATGTTTGAATTAGAAGATGTAAACAACTGGAATGGTTGGTAATTAGTAGGGTGACAATTCTCGACACGAACCACGACACAACACGAACCCAACACGTAAATACATGGATTTGGGTTAAGATTTATGACCCGTCAACTAGTCAAATAGACAGTTCGTGTTTGGATTGGTATTTAGGTTTCCGGGTCAACCTGCCAAGCCGTTTTTTTATTTAAATGTATTGTCTTTTAAAGTATCCCCCCTGGCGGAGGTGGTTATGTTGGATTAAGGTGTTTAAGCTCATAACTGAATTGGTATATTCTTTGTAAATAGAAGCAAAACCTTTTTGGATTATTCTCATATCCAAAAATAGCTAGAAATGATATTTTGAGAGAGAATGATAACTTATTAGATTATTATATGATGGTAAAATGGTTTGTTAATATTTTATATGATTAATATGTTAACTGGAAATAGATGGTTGGGTTGTTTATTTATTATATGCTTAATAAATTTATATGAGATCAACAGTTAAATGCTTGATTTGTTAATATGAAATCAATAAGAATTAATTAACTATTAATCATAATTAATCTAGTATTCATTCGGGCTTAATTGGAATTAATTAAAGGTGTAAGGGGTGAATTGTAATTGTTCACTAGTTGAACAAAAGTAGCAATTCTAGAACCCTCCATGGTATGTACGATTTTGAAGGGATTTCTAGGGTTTTTGGAAGCCTCCTGGTTGCAGATAAGGAAAGAGTTTGAATTGGGATTAAATCTATTAATTAATCAATTCAAATATGACTTTACCTGCAAGTTACTTAAACTATAAATAGGACCCCTTGGGAGCCAAATTTCACGCACAACCTTTCTAAGAGGCTTATGAACAAAAATTCCCTCTCCTCCCCCTCTCTTATGTTTATTTAGGGTTAGGGTTTTAGGTGTAAGCCATTAGAGTCAGCATACTTTTTGTGCTAGCATTCCAAGATCTACAAAGGAAGGAATTCAAGGAATTCTTTAGTACAACAATTCAAAAGTATACAACCCTAGATCTACTAATTTTGATTATAGTAGGATTCTCGTAGGGTTCTTGATATTCATAGTATGTTACTATTAATTGTGAAGACATAGATTCCTATAGGTTGCACGTGCCATAAAGTGTTAAGTGATTTTTTCAACATTCACATGTAATCTTATAACCTATAAATCCATTAGTTGTATCAGAGCCTTGGTCTCACAATTGATTGTGCCTGAGATCAATTGATAAAGCTAGGGTTCATTGAAAATAAACCGTTGCCTCTTGTAAATTTCGATAATTGCTAAGGTTTCTTGAAACCCTAGCCTCCTTGCCTATTTTCGGAAATCCCTAGGGTTGTCTTAGGTTTTCTAGTTTCCTTATTTGTTATTTTAAACGCCTTAAAACTTGAACAATTAAAACGTGGTAAACCTAATCCTAATTTCGAAAATTAGAAGGATTAGGATTAAATTTGAATTATTTAGTTAAATGTATAATCAAAGATAATTATTTAATTCATGAAGGATTTAATTATTTTAATTTATTGTTTAATTAAAAGAAAACATTAAATCATATTAGGTTTAAATTGATTAATTAGTTGTATGATTAATTTAGATAACAAATATTTAAACATTGTTTTTTAAAATGTTTAAAATTCACCCTATACATATGTAAAAACTTAATACTATATGTATCACTAAAAGTCAATCAATTCAATATTAGTCCTCATTCACGAAGCCACACTCTAAGAGGGATATAAGGAAACGACATATTAGATAACAATTGAATGGGTGTCTTTTTCACCCACCGCTCTTTTGTATGGTGGATGGTCATTAGCCAAACGGTTTTGATAGAAAATAGTCTCATTAAAAGTATAATGATATAAAGTATTATAACCTTTTCTAAAATTTCCAATCTAGTTACTGTAGGAAAAATGTGAAGTTGTACGCTAATCCTTGAAAACACACATCGTTTCTTTATGATTCGTTAGTGGAGTGTGTGTGGTTAACCGACAGACTAATGTGGGGCTATAAAGATGAAATGATGAAACAACTCATGTTTATAATTGTTGATGGTGCGTGTGTGGTTAACCGACATATCAATGGGAGATTGTAAATCGATCGAGGGTGTTTGAGCGGCTTTTCATGGTTATTCACATCTTAATTGTGATCCTTGACATCCTAGTCACAATTGGTAAGAGCATAATTCAAGATTAAACATGCCATTGATGTTTCAATGAAAATCTCAAAAGATATAGGAGTTTCATGTGATTGAAATTGTTGAAATGTTTCTACCTCCTAAAATAGTTTTGTGATATGAATACGAATTCCCTATTCATATTACGAATATGAAAATATGGATCCTAGCCTTAATTTAAATTTGGGTTAATAATTATGGATTAAAATCAACTAACTTGAATTCTCCTTTCTCCTATTTTTAGATGTCTTATGAAGATAAAAATGGTCTTCCTTGTTCTTATGGAAATGTTTTTCCTCAATCATCTGGAGATGGTCTTCCATAATCAAGTCAAGGTGAAATTGTCTTCCCTTCCTTGGTAATGATGGAACTAGACATCGTCTCTCTTTACCTCTTCCACCTCTTCCTGTGACTCTCCCAGCGTCACGTTTTCCTTAAGTTGAGAGATATGAAACTACTCAAGCCCCATTGGCATTTAAACACAAAGATGGATATTCTGTGTATGCACATGTTCTGAAAATAAAATCGTACATTGACAAATTACAAAAAATATGCGTCATATTCCCAAAGGTAAACACCATTGTTTTGGTTCTTATCTCACTTCCTAAGTCATATGGCAGTTCGTTGAGAACCTTCATATGATGAATCTCTTTGTGACCCTAACTGATCTGACTGGGATGTTGATAGTTGATGAAGAAAAAATGCTTAAGAAAACATATTAAGCGGAAATGTTTTTAAGGTCTGATCCTAAGGTTTCCATGGACATTGACAATGCTAACATTTATGATCAAGAAAATGTTTCTCTTCCCAATCAAAAGGGATCGGCCAAGGTCAAACCATTTAATTGTATGGTAAGGAGAAAGGTTGATTCTAAGATCATCCCTAATGTTGAACCCAATGAGTCCATTTCTTTCTACTACCAATTGAAGGGACATTGGAAACGAAGCTGCCCAAAATACCTGAAGGATATTGAAGATGGTAAATTTAATTCGTGTGACTCTCCTTAACGCACATCCTTTATCTAACTCCATTATAAGTTCATATTCATAGACTCTTAATACATGATGTCATGATATCATTTTGATGGTATTCCAAGATCTAAAAGAAAGAAGAAAGTTCAAGCATAAGTGAGTTAAATCTGATCGTGGGAAATGCACTTTTGTCGCATGGTTCGGTGGTTAGAATTTGGAGCCACTACTAAGGAGTTATGATAATTTAATAGATTACTATTAGTCTTCATAGATGTCTAGAAACATAATTTTTTAATTTTTCATGCAAGGACAAGTTTGGATTTTCTTTTTAATCAATATAAGGTAAAGTTTTGGTTTGTATGGTTGCCTTATTTTACATATCCTTGCAATGGCTTTAATGAACGTGTTGATCATGTTTCTAATAATATCAATATTAATTGTGGATTTGATCTTATGGATATCTGATATGTGAATATCTCTCTCTCTCTCTCTCTCTCTCTCTCTCTCTGTGTGTGTGTGTGTGTGTGTGTATATATATATATATATATATATATATATATATATATATATATAATATCTTAATATTTCACTACTAGAAAAAGGCCTTTTACGACGCTCATTGCGCGTCGTAAAACGCTCAGACGACGCGCAAATGCGCGTCAAGGAAGGCCCTGTCATAAAGAGAGACGACGTGCTTTTGCGCGTCATCTATAGACGACGCGCATTATGACGCGCATTTATGACGCGCATTTACGACGCGCGGTTATGACACACAATGCGTATCAAGGAAGGCCCTGTCATAAATGAAGACGACACGCATTTGTGTGTCGTAACCTTACGACGCGCGTGTTTATGACACGCAATGCGTATCAAGGAAGCCCCTGTCAAGAAAGGCCATGTCATAAATGAAGATGACACACATTTTTGCGTATCATAATTTTAAATGTTCTAAAAAATATATATTTATATATTTATTAATTTTTAAATTAATTTTGCATTTAATGTCTCATAATAGAAATGAAATATCATATACAAAAAATGCAATCCATTGCATAAAATTTAATGTCATACAATTCTATTTTTTACAATATCTAAATTTGCATCTAATTTACTCTATACATCAGATTCCAACTAAGTAAAGTTTCATCTTGCCTTTCATAATTCTTTAAGACTAATGCTCCAAGTAGCTAATTGTATGGATAAGCAGTTGTACATAGGCCCATCTCAGTCAAGAATGACTTAGCCAAATTCAACTCCAAGTCTTTACTGCATCTTGCTGATAATGTTGCAAGACTTGAATCAAGTGGCTTCATATTCCTTTCTTCCACCAACTTTACCTGATGCACAAAATCCACAGAAACAAAAAAAACATTGTAGAGGAAGGGGTAATTTGGGAAAATGTGAGGGGTATCCTCTACAAAACAAAACAAAAAATATCCTTTGCAAGATTTGCTCTTTAGTAACCTCTGCAAAACAAACAAATATATATATATATCAAAAAATGAAATTTTTTATAGTTTTATATTATAATTATGCCTAGAGTATTGCATACCTGAAGAACCATTTGTTAGCTCTACAACACTTTTTGAATCTGAACCAAGCTTTCATCACTAACATCAGCACCTTTTGTAGCCCCTAGGACTACGCATAAAAGTTAAAAAAACTAAATATTCCAAAAATACCCCTAGGACTCTTTTTGTCCTAGAATCTGAATTAAACCACAAGTGATGCTTCGATTTCACTATTTCTTGCAACTTCAACATGAAGTGTTCTGATGTTGTATGTGTAAAGTTTCACACTTTAAAGGAGATTCTTGGGTAAGGAAAGAAGGTTAAGCTTGAACAGAAGGTAATTTCATACACTACTAGAAAAACAGCCTTTTACGACGCGCAATGTACTTTGTTTTTTATTTCAGGATAATATTATGAAAAAGTGAAGATATCTATATATGAATCTATCATATTTAAATAGCTTTTGATAAACAAAATGAGATTACCTTTCCTTATGGGATCTTTGTTATCCACAGGTTTCATTAGACTGAAAGCAAAAACACATATTAAGTTTAAAATCAACTAAAAGGTGAGATAGGAGTATATGGATGATCTCAAAGAGGCCAAACTGCATCATTGCTTAGTATCTTACTATCATCTTCGTGGCCTTTGAATCTGATTAAGGAAAATAAGTTGTGTATCATGTCATTCATTGCTTGAAAGAAGTGTATATGACTACAGTCTATAAGATTATAAGTTTAGGATACACAAGAGATGGCCACATGTGGTTGAAATAGCTCTTCCTTCCAGCTCCCTCCAGCATGCGTTACACCACATAGTTGTGTATATGATGATCTTAAAATGATTTGATGCACCATACTCCTTAAAACCTTTTGATTATGTATGAATGTTGGCATTTCATTTTGCTCCCTTGAAATTAATCTAACTCAAATGCTGAAATTAATATATATATATATATATATATATATATATATATATATATATATATATGGTAAAGAAGTCAAAAATTGTGTACTATTGAGCCTATGGCAGTGAAAGCAGTATTCATGTTTTTATAAAACTTAAAAGAACAAGAATCTGGAACAGATATGATGCATATAGAGACAAGAGATGGCATCATTAAAAGAAGATAATGTGTGGCTAGAAATGTGCTTCCTTTAAAACCTAAATAAATTGACCACAAACCCAAGATATATACATCAGCTTGACCTACATGAGCCAGTGGTTTTGTGACTACACCAAACTAGCAAACACTAAAAAAATTTCCATGATGCGATTATAGAACCACAAGGTGCCTCCCTGTGAAATTACTTTTCAAATGTGATTACAGATGAATGGATATTTTGATACTTTTTAGGTTAAACCTTAGACTTTCAAATTCGAAATTAACCTGAATGATCTACCAAATTTAACCTAAAACTAGTTTATGAGAGTAGGAATTTCATAAACTTAACCTTTTCAGTGCGACAATTTGGTTGACAGTTGTGATTTATAAAACGACCCAAGTTTCCTTTAGCACAAGCATCTATAACATGAAAATAAAAACAATAAAAAAGAAACCATGTGAATAGACCTTTATGATAGGTACCTAAAACTCTAGCTTCTTCACAAGCTGCAAAGTGCTAAAGTAGACAAAACATAATTAATAATCAGATTCAAGTATATGTTATGAGTAAGTAATAAAGTACATATAGCACAATAAAGTATGATTAAGGTACCTATGATTTTAAATATTATTTATGTTATTCTTCTTCTAAAAGTATAGAGCCAAAATATTTTATGTTATTCTTCCATTATTTTATTATTATTATTTTTATTGGAGGGGTTTTTTAGACATTTGAAGTACCTAGAATCCGGATAGTCCCTTTTAATCGGGAGTGGAAATAGTTTTGCCCTTTACCAAATTATAGGATAACAATATTAGTTATTTACAAAAACAGTTAAATAACAAAAAATGATTAGTATAATTTTTATATACCTTTACAATAAGAATATTACATGAGGAGACCTCTTCCCAATACTTTTTGTGCCCACTGTCAAGATACAACACATCTGAATAACCTTTTGCTTTTGCTGCACCTTGCACCTTTAAAACCTACACACATTATTTTATATAAAAACATTAGAAATATTTTTATATACGATTTTTAGGGGTTTTCTCTTTTTACTTTCCGAGCTTAATGTATTAAACACTCAATCTGTAAGGTTTATCTTGGTTTTAAATAGCTTAAAGCGCCCCAAAGCGCTTTAGGCTTTGGGAGCAAAAGGGCTAATCCTTAATTAATCATAAAAACTAAGAATTAGCAAAATCGTCATCTCCAAGAACACCATCACTAAGAACACCTATCCCGGATTCAAGACTAAACAATGATCTACCATGTTTTTTCCTCCTACAAACAATTGATATAAAAACCGTTAGAATCCCATTGAGAGCTTAATGAGAAAATATATATTATGACACTTAATTGTTACCCTTGTAAAAGATATATTCATCAGAGATTAACTTTCCAACAAAGTCAAACAACTTCTGAGCATTTCTATTAAGGCGAACTTCATCATGAGCTTGTTGTAGCCAGAAGATTCTGGAACCTTTTCTACCATGCTTCCAGTGATGCATTATAGCAATCTGTTAATTAATATGTAATATCTCATTCTGTTATAATCAATTATTCAATAAAACATTTATAGAAAACATTGATTTAATAAAATTACCTTCATATCATTTGGACTTACACTATCAAGATTATATAAACGACATATCTCAATATTCTGTTTACAGTACAAAAGTAATTGAACATTATGTCTTTCTTCTTTTAAAAGAATTTCTACTTGAATATTGCCAGGTGTCAGTAACTCTGTAGCATGAGCAATCATCCTATTATCACAAAAAAATATTATTAGAAAATATTAAAAGTTATGTGATTAAAAATTACAGATTCGCTCACCAGGGACCAAATGATTTTAAGCACTATGCCAATATAACCTAAAAAAAGTAACAAATTAGAGATCTCGTTAATAATAATTTGTTGAAGTATATGAGATGAGGTGGTTGAACCCGAAAGTTCCTGCAACATCTGTGCAAGTTATATGAGATGAGGTGGTTGAACCCCACTTTGCAAGCCCAAAACCGGAGAGCTGAATCAACAAAAAATGTTTATAAAGTTTAGTCATTTACTAAAATTAAAAATTAAGGAAATAAATGATTAATAAATAGTAAATCACCTGTGGCTCAAAATCATCATAGAGTAAATCACCTGTGGTTCAAAATCATCAGAGAGTAAAATATACACTTGATGTGTAGATAAAAAAAAGTGCCTCAGCTACACCTAGAGCACCTTTATACCTTTCAGACCATCCAAATGCAAGATATTTCTCGTTGCCTAAAAGATAATATTATGAAATAAGAAAAATGAAAAAACATGATTCCAAGTGTATGAGATTTGTGTTCTTTTTAAATGTAAAGGAACATACTATGTAAATTGTCTTCAAGGCTTCCTCTTGATAGGAAATCATAAACTAAGAGGAGATTGTTGTCTTCAAAGCAAAGCCCAAAAAGGGAAATGATATTTTGATGATTCAGAGCAATAATAATCTCAATTTCTAACATGAATTCTTTCAAGAAATCTTCAGATGATTTCAAGATTTTAAAAGCTATTTCCTTCCCATCATGTTCTCTGAAAAGATTTTAACAGCTATTTCAAAAAGGGAAGACATCCTTTGTAAACCTTACTATTCCCTCCTTTTCCTATCATGTTCTCTGAAAAGGTTCAAGAAAAGTAAATCAGCAATGATAATCCACATAAATATTATTTCAAGATAACAAATAGAACACAAACCGGGTTTGAAGTTTGATGTTGCTGATAGAAGCTCTCGATACTAAAACAATCTACAAGTGGCTGAGTATTTTTCATGAAGACCCTCTAATTCTTTTGGTAAAAGAATCGAATCATGATCTGGGGAAGAAGATGGATCAGATTGAAATTCATCATCACCCACACAAACAATTGCTCCATTTTCTGGTATTCCGTCATTTTGGTCACAGTTTTGGGAATCCGAGTTTGTGATTTCAAAGCAATGTCTAGTGGGAAGCCTCATAGCCCACTGAACCATAGAGATCTGGTGGACATGTGATTTATCAGATGAAATGTACTCACCGGCTCCCCTAAATAAATAAATAAACCTAAATTTAACAAAAGTTTGACCTAAATCACAAAAAAAGAGAGAGCGGGTTTTCCACAAGGTCCATAATCGCATAGCCCTTACTCGAAATATCAAATACTCTTGAATCATCGAGATTGGGATTCAATAAATTACACAAAATCGAAATAAATACGATATATCTCAAGAAAAGTTGTAATCGTTCAAGACAATAAAATTTTAAGCGGCAATTAAATCTATTAGGTAATACTTAGGAACGAAACTAACCGCGATAATGAGCCAGAGATCGAGAGGCCATTGACTCGAAATTAGGTTTTTGCTTCCAAAATTAGGTTTTTGGTCCAGAGCCACTCGTACTTCCTCCTTCGAGTTCTATACCAAAATATACACACAGGAACTCGAAATTAGGTTTTTGCTCGCGGCGATAGTCACAGAGCGCCGGAATTTGATTGTTATCGGAAAGTTATATAAGGATTTTGTAAGGTTTAACAGTGAGGATAGTGTGAGAGAGCTGCAAATGGTGATGATGGATGAAGTGTTAGTCGATAAGGCCGATACGTCGTCGTCGTGCAGGCCTGAAGAGTTGGTGTGGGTTGGAGGTAGTGGAGGTGGGTGAGGGGTGGAGACGAAGGAATGGAGATATTAGAGAACAGATCATCGGAAAAAACGTAGGAGAAGAAAGCGGCGTTTAATATTTTTGGGGATTTCATTTTCCCTCTCAGAAGAGAGACGCGCGTTTCTTAAAAAATATAAAACGACATTCATAGAGGACACGTATTTTACATAAAGTGCCCTCCGTGTTTTTTTTTTACATGAGACACTAATTTAACGGCACACAATAATGCGTGACCTAAATCCTTAAATTTTTTGAACATATGACACATTGTTACTGTCACTCTCTTTTGCGTAACATAAATCAATGAGTGTCGTGGTTTGCGCGTCGTAAAAGGCTCTTTTTCTTGTAGTGTTTTAGCCTTAATTATGTTCATTATTAGGACAAAAGATACTTAATTTGCTATGTTTTGTGTATTAGCAGGAAAAGACATGCTTGGATAAAAAGGAAGCAAATTGGAAGTTGGAAGCTAGGAATTTGACCATTAACGATGCCACGGTTCACTGCTTTCATAAATTTATAAATAGATCGACTATTCTCTCAAAACAGGAAGATGCTGGAGGTTATTATCGACTTCTAGAGATCAAAGACAAACCTTGAAGGCTTTGAAGTTCAAAATTTGATTGCTTGCTTGATTTTTGAGATATATAAGGCAACATTACTCCATTTGACTTGTTTTACTTCGATTTGATCATGTTTTTCAAAGTGAACCTTGTTTTTACATTTTTGTTTGCTGAAGATATGGGCTAAACACCCTAACTTTCGTTTAGACTGGATTACTTGCTTATTTAAGAGTTAATTTATGGATTGGATTATGCTAAGGTCATTATTTGTTATGTTATCTTATTAAAGAACATTTCTATGTTTATGATAACTACTTTTTTGTTTATTGTTGATTTTAATTAAGTTTGCATGACCTATCATTCTTAATTGACTTGAATCTTATGATCATGTGATTTGAAAAATAGTAGGACTAGTGTTTTGACCAAAAACCTAGGGTTAAATAGAAAGTGGGTAAGTAAATGTAGGAGCTAACATATGAAGACCAATCATATATTGAATTGATTTAATCAACCAAATAGATCAATCCATTATAAGTCCCACATAACTCTAATTAAACACAAGTAAATTTGTTAGTTTATCTGCTTGATCAACGTATGAATGAACTTATTTGCTAAAGGATTAGGTTAGTGAACATTAATCTAGCTATCTTAGGAATCGGTAATCAACGAAGTATTAATCCATTTCACCTCCATTAAATCAACCATCATAACAAGTATATCGAATCTAAACGAAAGTATCTCATTTATCTTGATCAAAATCATCTTTTGTGTTTCCTGCCTTTTAGTTTTGCCTTGTGTTTCATTAGTTGATAATTAGTTCCTTTCTAAGTTTTAGTTTGATTATTTAAGTTTCTAGTCTTGCAAAACTAAAGAGAAACCTCTTTTTAATTAAATAGTAGTTGAGGTAACTTTAGTAGATGAATATATCTAGTAATTTTGTTCCATGTGTTAAATACCCGACTATTTGTGCTATTCTATTTTCGATTCGGTACATTGTCTGAGGCGTAATAGTTAGTAAAATTAGTTAGTTAAAACTAGTATATCAATTCCGTATCAATATCGTTTGTGGTACTATCATAATTGAGAAATTGAAAAGAAATCTCATCACCAAGTTCATTTGGACAAAAACTTGGAGTCATACAATTCAAATTGCATGATGCATGAGAATCTTGTTCATTGAAAAATTATGACTAACTCATTGTTCACCTGTTTATGTTAAGCAAGTGAAGGATTGATTGATCTATTATATATTGATATAGACCTTTCAAATCCACCACAAGGGACGATAACTCTATTCGTTATAATTTACTGATATTTCAATATAGATGATTATGTTTATAAGATTAAATAAAATTCTAATACTTTTGAATGGGTTCAAAGAGTAGCGGAATGAATAGAAGAATCTATTGGGCAGAAGGATAAAATATTCTCTAATCTGAAAGGAAATGAGAGTACTCTAGTATCATGTTTGATGATCATCTTAGCAATTTTGGAATTGTATCACAATTGATCCTCAAAGAACATCTTATTGCAATTGTATCACTAGGAAGAGGAATCAAACTTTTTTTGAATGGTTCGATCATAGACGAGTCATGTTTCATTCCAAACAAGTTTTAGAGTTGTTCTCTAGTAACTATAAATCATATCTTGAAACTCATTCTAAACTACGAAGGTTGATAACACCTTATAATATGTGGAGTAAGAATGCTTTTCTTACTCTGGTACATTTAGAATTGGAGTTGTGATGTTTTCGTTGATCGATAAACAAAGGATAAACTGAGATTAATTATATGAAGTGTTTTCTTGTTGGAAATCCACACAAACTTTTGTATATTTGTCTAGCTTGTCAATGAATGTTCCTTGAGAGAAAATCGTATGTTAAGAATTCAGTGGGATTCGTATTTATCTTGACAGTTTCATGAGTCAACCGACAACAAATGTTTTAGTTATCACTAGAACGGTTGAAAACCTATTGTGTTTAGTTGACACATTCTTATTTATGTGCACTTCCAGTTAAAGTTGGCAATGCTTTTTATTACTATGTTTTCATTTTAATGAAAAAGTAAAACATGTTGGTCAGTAAAGGTACAGTGATCAATACTGATGGGCTGCTAACGACACGGAAGAACTGGTAGGCCTTGAGCTGCCAAAAAGAAAAAAAATTAAGAATAGCGAAGTTCGATTCATGAAGGAAAGCTTAGTTTGAACTTGGGTCGTCCTAAACCTAGTCTTATGACTGTAGGTTGGAAATGAAAGATCCCCATGGATAGGAACATATACACCTTGAAATCTATGTGGTAAAGGTTTTGCTATAATTCATGAAAATGATTATGAGGAAATACTTTTGCTAATAGATTTTAAAGATCTGATAAAGATTAATATAGATATTGGTTGTGTTAGTTACATTCTCCAATTCACAATATGATTACAACATCCCTCTTCATATTTCGAACTATGAGTATTGGCAAGAAATTGTTTGAATTCTTGGAGAGACATGTCTATCAAGTCTTGATATGTTTAAATACACACACACACACACACACACACACACACTATCCAACTAAGGTGTATAGCTTGAGAAGTCTAGTTAGAGACTTATCGAATCATCGCGTAACAAAAAGATGTACTTCCTTAAGAAAGTAAAAGGGTATTGATTTCTAGAAGTCCAATAGATTTATGGGTACACATCAAAGCTAGTTGGAGCATAATTATTATGCTAGTATATGATGTTGACAATACTATTCGTAGGGAACAATGTCTCTAATTTGCAAATTGCAAAGTTCGATAAATGTTTCGCTATAGTGGAGTTAAGGGAAATGACATTCATACTTTATTTCCAATCTAAAGGTTTAGATTGTATAGTTTAATAGAACTTAGTCAGAGGCATATATGAATATCATGTTGAAACGTTTCAACATAGAAGATTCTATATGGAAATATTATAGAACATATATTAAATCCTTGTACAGGTAATAATAATTCGGACCCTATATGCTTCGGATAGATGATCGATCACGTATGCTATAATATGTACTTATTCTAATTTCTCAGATGTAGTGGCGAATCTAGAACCAAAAACCATGTGGTTCCTTATGTAAATAAAACTGAAATAGGTAGTTTTTTTTAGCAAAAATAGTTAGGTCTTTTAGAAAAAATAAGATAGGTCCTACATTTTTTCTCTATATATTTATTGTATTAAAAAAAGGTAGGTCTTTGGACCTA
Organism: Lactuca sativa; assembly: GCF_002870075.4. Classification (NCBI taxonomy): domain Eukaryota; kingdom Viridiplantae; phylum Streptophyta; class Magnoliopsida; order Asterales; family Asteraceae; genus Lactuca; species Lactuca sativa. The sequence goes on along the minus strand of NC_056625.2, from coordinate 90,176,159 downwards.
CGTTGTACAAGCATAGCTACACCCCTGCTCAAATGTCTTGAGCATTATGAGAAAAGAATTAGAATTTTATGTGACTAAAATTGTTAAGAAATTTTCAAGAACATTCTAAGGTTTTACTGCAGACTGGTTGCTTGTGGACAATTAGAAGTATAATATTAGCTGGTAAGGACCATAGTGCCATGTTTTGGATTGAGATGATTCTTGGTCAGAATTAATTGTCACATGGGAATATGGAAATGTTCCCATAATGAGAGATGCTTATAGAATCTACATGTACATTGGAAACTTTAATGCAAGATAAGTATTCAAGGACTGTATCTTGAATTCGAGACTTCATAACCATGGAATTGTTTCTAGTAATAAGTTACAGTGGAACAATTTGTAATATCAAAGGCTCAGTCTCTATGACTTTAGAACCTTGACATCATAGGAGGTCAATGCATGTAAAATTGGAATTCCACTACATCTTGGATAGTGATAAGAATTTGGAATTGTGAAATGAGCATCGTTGGAATAATGTCCAGTCGATCTGTTCACAAAGGAAGGACCGTCAAGAGCCATAGTATGCATGTTTATACCATGGAATGACTGATTTTATTTAACTAAAATGGTTAGTTAATTACTCGAACATTATACAATGAATAAATACATAATTGTTATAATGATTAAATAATATGGATTTATTTATATTCAATAGGTATGATAAAATTGTAAAGTAGGTTATTATTGTGTTTCACTTTGCATGTTTTAATTCCTAAGTAATTTAAATGTTATTCAAAATTCCACAGTCGCTCATACTTTTGGAAGTAAGTAGTAGATTAAGACTGTCATGAATTGATTTTTAGATTGTCCATAGCGATTGGACAAAACATAGGGATTGCTGCAATATTCACTTAGAAAATAGAGATTTTGATTATTGGATAAACTTACGCTTAGAGATTACTTCATGGATTCAGTCACGAGTAATTTTAAGACGATAATATCTTCTATTCTTCAAACGGAGATGCATAAGTTGTAATTTACAAGACAGTTGTGCATTGGCGTTGCGTAAGCACATCAATAACATGATGTTATAAAACGTAGTGGCCTGCATGATTTGATGAGTAAATGTTACAGTTATGTAGTCAAATTTTATTCATTCCTTTTTCCCTAAAAGGAAAAGCGATATATTTGGCCCCTTTGTGATTTGATTTGATCTATTAAAACCAGGCGCCTAGTCTAGACTAAATTGATGTGTTCGATTTTATAGTCTAGATTTGATCATAAAATCGGAGACCGAGAAATAAACATCATTTAATCCATGGCTTTGTTCATACAATATCTTGTATAACGAAGGAATAGCTGATCACTAATCTTAGGTCCAACGTTTTATTTGAATTAGAGTTCGACAATGGCTTTGGAAAGCACACTTTGCTGTTTAGTTCTAGGTTATACTTGCAATTATGGTTATAGACTTATCCAAGTGAGAGACTGTTGGATTAAGGTGTCTAAGCTCATAACTAAATTGATATATTCTTATAATTAGAAGCAAAGTCCTTTTTGGGTGACCCTCATCACCACAAATAGCTAGAAATGATATTAGGAGAGAAACATATAATTTATCAGATTATTTTATGATTAATAAACTAATTGGAAATTATAGGGAAATGATTTGTTAATATATTATATGATTAATATGTTAATTGGAAATAGATGATTGATTTGTTAATTTATTATGTGATTAGTAAATTAATATGAGATTAATAGTTAAATGATTTATTTTTTAATTTATATGGTTAATAAATTAATATGAAATCAATAAGAATTAATTAATTATTAATCAAAATTACTCTAGAATTAATTCAGGATTAATTGGAGTTAATTAAAGGTGCAATGAGTGAATTGTAATAGTTCAATAGTTGAACAAAAGAAGCAATTCTAGAACTGTCCACGATATGGACGGTTTTGGAGGGATTCCAAGGGTTTGTAGAAGCCTCTTGGTTGCAGATAAGGAAATCATTTGAATTGGTATTTAATATATTATTTAATCACTTCACGTTTGGCTTTGTCCGCAAGTTACCTAAACTATAAATAGGACCCATTGGGAGCCAAATTTCGTGCACAAACTTTCTAAGAGGTATGTGGTAGGGTTCTTGATTTTCATGTGTATGGTATGTGGTAGGGTTCTTGATTTTCATAGTATGTTGTAATTAATTGTGAAGACATAGATCCCTATAGGTTGCATTTGCCCTTAAGTGTTAAGTGATTTTTCCACATTCACATGTAATTTTATAATCTATAAAATCCATCAGGTTCACCATTTGGTGAAGACATAGACACACTTTGTCTTGCATTTGCAAACTTTGCTACATAACCCCGTCTTGGCTACCCTGAAATGAGTATGGACAGATTTGAACCCAAAATCTCCCTATGGAAAGATTCACCATATAATATATTAATATTTAAGTTATATGACTATGAATGTCGGCTTATGTATGTTTCCTGCCTTATATTAAACAAATCTTCACTATTACGCAAATAATATTTTGGTTCACGATCAACCCACCAACCCGAATCTACTCCATAGACCCGCGAACCCATATAACTAAATGGGTTAGACGGTCGTGTTCGGGATTAATTAATGTTTCCAACCCGCCAACTCGTGCCATGAATAATTGTATGGGTCCTATACAACTTGACACATTCTGACCCTCAAACCTATTAACCTGCGACCTGCAAATCTGAACCCCCGACACAATTCCCACCCTAGTAATTGGTATCAGATTGACACATGGGGGAAGTATAGTTTTTGCGAATTTGATGTCCCTTGTTGATTTATTTTAGAGATATAGGATACAACATGTAAAGTTTTAAAATCTTAAGAATATTTTATTGAATATTAAAAGTAGTATTTATTATGAAAAATATGTTTTTAGAATATTTTAGTGGTGACTATTTTTTATTATTTTGGATATTAAAAAACATGAAAATTAATGAAAAATATTTATTTTTCAGTTTTTTTTTAAAATTATTTTTTTGCATATGGTCAGAATTCGAAGAACATTACGGAATTCTCAAAATGTGTGCTACTGGCAACAAATAAGACTATATTACTCTTCTTGTAAGTTATCAAAGGGTATCTAATGAAAAATAAATAGCTTTATAAGTTTTCCGATTCAGAATAATGTCTGATTCCGAACTTATTTTCGAATTCCGAATGTCATTTCAACATACCAGTTAATCAACAATATCGTCAGAAACAATTGTCATTTTTTACATCTACAATAACTTGGAAATGACGTTTTGGGGAGATAGTGAATGCGAAATCCGAAATCCGGAATTTCTTTAAATATGGTGTCCACTATGTTGTTCCGGTAACCATTTTTTAACGGCCGAACTCGAGTCTGAAATGGCCCGTACCGGAATTGTAGGTCATTTTGCCCATTAATATAAAAATCATGTTAATTTCATTAAATATAGTTAAAATATGATTAGTTTAATCAATATCCCATAATTCATCTTTAGTGCTTATACAAAACTATCACTTCAAAAATACATTTTAATACAAAAATAACTACATATGATTTATAGTAATTTATTTAACAAGATTTCGTCCATTACGTATGATAATTTGTGTTTTTTCCAATTTAATAAATGCAACTTGGGATACTGATATTATTTTTTCCAACATCAATCGTTGATATTCAAATTAAAGTCTTAACATATACAACTTATTGTCAACATATAACACGTTGGCAAGTTAAATATTTTAACCAGATACAAAACACATAATACGATCATGAACCTAAGAGAACAATGTATGACAAGGTCAATATTTTGGCATATTAGCAATTAGAAATGGTCAAAATATTAGAAATAGTTGACTTCTGAAAGGTCAAAGCTACATACATACAAATAATTATTGGTTAGAGGAGATACAGACAGGAAGGTTCCATAATCGCCAACAAGATTGAAAGTCGCATCTTGTAATGTGAAAATAGAATTTGATGTTTATGTGTTTTTACGACTTACGGTATGCAATTTTAATTATATATTTGTCAGTAGTCTCTTTGTCAACGGTAGAAATTTCTTTAGAACAAAACATCCATTTTCCTTTTAACATAGCAAAACAAATACAAGATTTCACATAAAAGCTTGTGTCAAAATGGTTGTCTACTCTATGAAACTTTTGAAGGATAAAATGGGCTAATGTACTATCTTTTCCTTATAGAAGAATGAAAGGAATCGTCATCGTATCATGTGGACTCGAGAAAGCCATGTAAAATAGTAATTTCATTGCCACTTAATTTTTTTTTTTTTTTTTATTGCATTGTGGAAGCATCTAATCTATCAAAATTTTGACTACTTCAATTTCATAATTACAAAATATTCGACACCCTACATATCGGTAATTTTAGATCACATGTCATTTAACTTTAACAGAAATTTATATTAATTTCAAAAAGGATCAAAACTATATATGATCAAATATAAGTTCGGTCGTGCAGAGTGTACATTTTGTATAAGACATGTTTAACCCTGAACGCAACAAAATGTAGGGTCAATGAGGTTGTGTCCTCTTCTGGTGTCTAAAGACAAATCATTAATTCTGGTCCTAACTTTGAAGTTTGATTCAAGAAATGAACAAAACAACCCCATATAAACTTTAGTTCAAGAAAGCTTCAAATTTGAAGTAGTTTTGGATTTGGGGCTATTGGATAATTGTAAAATTGCATGATCCTAAAATAAAACTTTAAAGAAAAACTGGAATAGATTTCATATGCATTGGCTATGATGATATTCAATAGCCTATAGGTTCTAGGTAATGAAAGCTAATGATTTGGTATCGATTACCATCGTTATTGAGTTGCGTGATGTAATTTTTGATGGAAAACGTTTTTTTATCAATACAAAGGTATAATGACCTAATTTCTAGTATGAGTGGAGTGCAAAATCCAAAATGTTTGAAAGGTGACATTGAACAAGAAACACAGAATAAGTCCAGAAAAGTAAAAGAGGTTGTATTGCTAAAAACTTGGTAGTGATTTCCAACTTTATTTGGTGGAAAGTTCTAGAGATGAAACTTGATTTCAATACCTTTATTGTAATAATACAAAATATGATTCAAGGACATTTAAAGAAGCTACAATATTAGGAGATGTAGCTTTTTGGAAAGAAACAATTTATTGCCAAATGTCTTCGATTCTTAAAAATAACACCTGGGTGTTATCAAATTTTCCTCCAGGTTCTAAACTCGTTTGTTACAAAAAAAATTCAAAAAGTAGATTAAAGTTTATGGGTCAAGTGATAAATTCAAATCCAGGTTGGTTGAAGTGTTTAAAGAAACCTGATATTGACTATTTTGATACTTATACTCGGATGGTAAGGATTTCCACAACTAGATTGTTAATTTCCTTGGCAGCTATTCACGATCTAGTAGTCCATCAATTGTATGTCTAGACAACATTCTTAAATGGTGATTTTGACGAAAAGGTATACATGAAACAATTAGAAGTTTCATCATGCCTAAAAACGAGCATAGATATGAAACTTGTTAAATCCTTGTATGGGCTAAAAAACACAACCCAAAAAAAGACATACAAACTTGATTTTTTTTAAAGATGGTTTTATTTTAAACAAATCTAAAAATTATAAAATTATAGTTAGTTCGAAACATCTATTATTGGTTTCGCATAGATATAGAGAGAGCTTAGATCGGAGCTTGCACGAAGAAGTTATGATTTTTATAAAATCTTTTCATGCACGTTAGGTGCACGCCTCCGCACACCGCACACCTGACACCACATTCGAGTATATTGCGAGTGACGTGGCCAAGTAGGGGAGTGACACGTGGCAACTTTAATATAGAGCCACAATGTTCTTGCACGATGCACACAGATATTTTCCCGACATGCACGTCCAAAACTCGACTATAAATAGAAGGCATTGTCATTCTTGTTATGCACACCTTTAGACTTCTCTCTCACTCACTATCTCGAAACGGCCACCCTCTAGAGCGGTCCCCATGGTCCTGAGCCCAATTGAAACCTACATCAAAGGTTTCGTGCAACTAGGGTGAGTACACAACCCCTATTTCACTGTTTTTAAATATTTACCCGGGGGGGGGGGGGGGGGGGGGGGAGGGGAATACGATTTATCAAATATATTTATAGTTATAAATATCAAATTGTTGATAAAACTTAAAGCCTTAGGATAATGTAGCTATAGATACTATGCCTAGTGTTAACCTTTGATATTATGCCTAAGGGATATGATGTCCGATAGTCTGGGAAGAGATAATACCTAAATGTTATAATGGCTAAATCCCTAGGATAACATAGTACCTAGAAGTTATGCTAGTTAAATATAAGGATATGAACTATACTTAGTTGTTACTCTACCCAAATATCATGTTTTCAAATAACCATAATTATGGTGTGTATATATATATATATATATATATATATATATATATATATATATATATATATATATATATATATATATATATATATGAAGTTAACCATAATTATGGTATATATATATATATATATATATATATATATATATATATATAATTATGAGATCTATAGTTATAATTATGAGATCTATAGTTATAATTATCAAATATAAGATAAAAGATTTATATTGTGATAGTTATAGGAAATACCTAGGAAGGATTAAGATAAACGATAAATACCCAAGGTCAATGCGTTAGTGAGTTGTTAATTCATCCAAAGGAATTGATTAAATTCAACATTCTCCAGATACCTATAATTGTTAATCTTGCGAGAGCTAGAAAGATATGTATAGATCTATACGGGGATTGACAACCCCACCTGCGATTGCTAGCTATAATCATGACATGATAACTTTCTTATTATTCACTCTTTAACGTTTGATTAAACGTTGGGGCGGGGAAAAAATTATTAGTCAAACAACATCGATTATAGCGGCTCATAGTAATACATTTGTACCGTCCCGAAAATTATAAGGTAAAAAATTTCATTTTTATTTCAACCAAAACATTAATTATCTTTAAGTCAACATTCATTATCCTTTTTTTCTAAATATTCAAAACTACTTTATAATAAAACAGTTATCATAGTATTCCTAAAATCATCATAATGCGGAAACATGGGTGGATTTGCTGCATTCAAGCTGAGCCCTCCACTTTTGAACCAAAAGTACCTGAAACCATAACCATAAAAACAGTAAGCACAAAGCTTAGTGAGTCCCCCAAAATACCACACACCATACATAATAATCACATAATAGGACCCCGCCCTTCATCGAGCCTTGCCCAGTCTCGGGTCCCCGCCCGACATCGAGCCCTGCTTGGTATACATATATATATAAATCATCAAGCCCCTCCGAGATGAAACATCCCAAAAATACAATCTGAAAATTTCATTTTAAATCATTAATGAAACCATAAATATCATTAGTCATATAAAAACCATGAGTCGTGTATCTCCAAAAATATCATAAACATCTGTCACTATATCAAAATCATATGTCAAAACATCAGAGTAAATCATCCTAGGTTAAACGTTGTGGTATGTGCCATGTAGTCATCCCGAGCTCTTCCCCTTACTAGCAGAAGCATAATGAGTCTCCCCAAACTACCACATACCATACACATAATCACATAATAATATAAATTGGGCCTTGCCCGCTACATCGGGACCCCCTGGCATCGGACCAAACACCGGCATCGGGCCCCGCTCGGCGTCGGACCAAAATCCGGCATCGGGCCCCGCCCAATGTCGGACCGAAGTCCGGTATACAAATAACATATCAACAAGAATATAACATAAAAACATAACATAAACATATAAACATTCATCGGGCTTGCCTTGGCATCGGATGAAAGCCAGGAACATATAAACATAACATATAAGCTAAACATTCCTTGGGCTTGCCCCGACATCGGACTGAAGCCCGGAACACATAATCAAACACATACAAGAAACACAAAGACATCAAGCATACAAACGTTCCTCGGGATTTCCCCAACATCGGACCGAAGTCCGGAAACATATAAACCTACATTGGGTTTAGCCTGGCACCGGACCTTAGTCCAACGTCTGCTAACATACATAAACGGACCGACACTGGTGCCTTCGACCCATTCTTATTGGAGGAAAAATCACCTCACAAAGCTGGCTGCTGAATCTCTCGGTAAGGAATCTCTATCGGCTGCTCCCACGACTCCCCGAGCTATCATTACCAAATAACACTTAGTTAAAATCCATACAATCATTCTTAGGGTAAAATGACCATTTACCCCTGATCTAAATGGACCCATGACCTAGGCCCAAATCTATATATTCTCACCAAGCCCACTAATGGCCCACTTATGGCACAATTTTCTAAATTGGGCCCAAATTCTCAAATAGGCCTTCCATGAAGTCCAATATGCAATAAAATCCATTATCAGCCCAAAAGAATAATCTAATGAAGGCTCATAATCAACTAGTCCAAGGATATGGCCCAAAAAGGCCCACTGACGCAACACACGCAGAGCGTTCCCTTGTGGAACGCTGGGCGTTCCTCCTTGGTTGAGATCATGAGTCTTAGTGGGAACGCATCGTGTTCCCAAGACCTACGTAGGGTGTTCGCGTCCAGTTTTTAAAAACGGGCCATTAAGCACTTAATGCTTAAGCCATGCTATCTAAACACAGATCCAAGCTATCTAGGACCTCTAGAATCAAAAAGTCACCGACTTGGTGACTTTGCATGTCCCCATAAGTCCAAATCTCAAGAAATAGCAATCAACTTCCATAAATGAGTACCTAAATTTTGCATGAACCCATTAAGACCTCAAAGATCAAAACTTTACTGATATAGGAAGACCATTAGCATCAAGGGTGGCAACCCTAAGTCCAAAAACGGATTGGAGTCATAAAATCCTTTATTGGGACCCAAAAGGTCCAAAACTCCATTAACATAGATCTAAGCATACATGAGGCAAGTTGGAAGCTTTTTACCTCAAATAAGTGCCAAATGGTGATGCTATCTCGGATCCTTGAGCTCAAGATAGTCAAGTTCTTCTTCATTAGCTTTGTCTTTCTCATTTCAAGCTCCTAAGAACCCCAAATAACTTCACAAGGCCAAAACACACACAATAGTAAGGAATGAGAGGCTATATAGGGTTTTTGAGGTTGAGAGGTTGGTACGAGGCCAGGGCTTGAGTAATAATGTTGTTTATATAGGCCCTAAACCCTAAAAAATAAGGTTTGCATTCAGTACGAGAGTGTGGCGCGTTCTTAAGGGGAATGCCCCGCGTTCGGGCTCCGCCTCCAAAATCCAAAGTTGGCAGAAATGGTCCCTCCTTCCTCCAAACTCCGTAATAACAAGGTCCAAAAGCAGTAATTCAATATATAAGGGACTAAAATGTAAATAATACCTGGACCGGGTGTTATAATTCTCCCCCACTTGAATCAGACATCGTCCTCGAAGTCTACTGCATCTGGAAATAAATCTGGGTAATACTCCCTTATCTCCTCCTTGGGTTCCCTAGTCCATTCTGAGCCCTTGTGGTACTCCCACTATACATTCACCAGCTCTTCTCTCTTGTTCCTCAGCTCTTTCTTCTTCCTGTAGAGAATGGCTACTGGTCTCTCGATTTAGTTCAGGATGTCATCCACCTGTATATCCTCTAAAGGCAAAACTACAGAGTCATCCACTAAAAACTTCCGCAACTGGGAGATATGGAAAATACTGTGGATCTGGCTGAGCTCTGCTGGAAGATCCAAACGGTAAGCAACCCGACCCACCCGAGCCAAAACCATGAATGGACCGATGTACCTGGGGCCTAACTTGCCTCGCTTCCTAAACCGGATGGCACCTTTCCAAGGTAACACCTTCAGGAGGACCATGTCGCCCCACCTGAAACTCCAAGTCTGAATAATGCTTGTCGACATAGCTTTACTGCCAACTCTGAGCAGTCTGGAGCCTGCTCCGGACCTGCTAAATCCTCTCATTGGTCTTGAGTACTACCTCAGTACTCCCTACGACCCTCTGTCCGACCTCGACCCAACAGATTGGGGTCCTACACTTCCTCCCATAGAGCATCACAAAGGGAGGTCGGTCTATGTTGGCGTGGTAATTGTTGTTATACTAAAATTCCGCTAATGGAAGATACGTATCCCAACTGCCACCGAAATCCAAAACATATGTGTGCAAAATGTCCTCGAGAGTCTGAATCGTCATCTTGCTCTGCCCATCCGTCTAAGGGTGAAAATCGATGCTGAAGTGGAGACGAGTACCCATCTCGTTATGAAACTGCTTCAAATATCTGGAAGTGAAACGAACATCTTGGTTTGACACCACCGAAATGGGCACTCCATGACGTGCCACCACCTTGCAAACGTAGATCTCTGCTAACTTCTCAGTCGATATACTCTCCTGGATCGAGATGAAATGTGCACTCTTGGTAAACCAATCCACGATGACTCAAAACGAATCTACTCCATGTGCGGTCCTGGGAAGCTTGGTGATGTCTTCCCATTTCCACACGGGAATATCCAAGGGTTATATCTTGCCGCACCGCTCCACATACCATGCCACATCCCATTTCATGCAAGGCCACCAATAATCGGGATGAAGATCCCGATACATCTTCGTCACCCCAAGATGGATGGAGAACCTTGACTTGTAGGCCTCATCCATCAAAACCTGTGTTACTCCACCCTAGTACGGAACCCAAACCTTCCCAAGCAGGGTCAACAATCCAAGACTACCATAATCAAATGAGGCCACCTGGCCTATGATTTGTTCATACTTCCGACGTTCCTCCTTTATACCATCGACATGCGCCTCGCGGATCTGCTCCAGCAGCGGAGTATTCACTGTCATCCTTAGACATATGTCTCAAATCGGTGCCGACACCACCTTACGGATAAGAGCATCGACCACCACATTGGCCTTGCCCGGGTGGTAAAGGATCTCACAATTGTAATCCTTCACCACATCTAACCACCGATGTTGCCTCATGTTCAGATTCAGCTGATCCATGAGGTACCTAAAACTCTTGTGGTCCGTGTAAATAGTACAACGAACCCCATACAGGTAATGCCGCCAAATCGTGAGGGAGAAAACAACAGCCCTCAGCTCCAAATCATGCGACGGGTAGTTCACCCTATGAGGCTTCAACTGCCTCGAAGTGTATGCTATCACATGATCCCGCTGCATCAGTACTACACCCATGCCCATGATCAAAGCGTCACAATAAACCATGAAGTCATCGACGGCCTCCAACAATGTCAGAATATATGCCTCGCATAGCCACTGTCTGAGAGTCTCAAAAGTTGCCTGCTGCTTAGGCCCCCAACGGAATGTCACTGACTTCTTGGTCAGTTGGGTCAAAGGAACAACGATCTTGGAGAAATAATGGATGAATCTTCGGTAATAACCCGCTAGACTAAGGAAACTCTGAATCTCAGTTGGAGACCTCGGGGGAACTTTGCGAAAAGTCTCTCCCTCCTCATGTGCTCGTCATGCTACTCCTGAGTCTTCGAATAAACCAAGATGTCATCAATGAAGACTATCACAGACCGGTCTAGCATCCGCCTGCACACGCAGTTCATGAGATCCATGAACGCGGATGGAGCATTGGTAAGCCCAAACAGCATCACCACGAACTTATAGTAACCATAGCGAGTCCGAAAGGCTGTCTTCGGCACATTGTCTTCCTTGAATCGCATATGGTGGTAACCCGATCGCAGATCAATCTTGGAGAACCAAGATGCACCCTGTAGCCGGTCAAACAAATCATCGATCCTCGAGAGGGGATAACGGTTCTTCACCGTTACCTTATTCAGCTCCCGATAGTCTATGCACATGCTATGTGACCCGTCCTTCTTCATCACAAATAGGATCGGGGCACCCCATGGTGAACTACTCGGCCTGATATATCCATTTCTAACAGCTCTTGAAGCTGTGTAGAGAACTCCTGCATCTCGATAGGAGCCAAATGATACAGTTCCTTGGCTATCAGAGCCGCACCAGGAACTAGGTCATTCATGAACTCAACTGGAGGTATGCTAGGAAAATCCTCCCGGAATACGTCCGGGTACTCTGGCACGATCGGTACATCATCCACTATCGCCTTACCCTTACCCTGGGTATCCATGACATATGCAACATAAGCCGCGCAACCCTACTGAAGGTAGCATCTCGCTCTCACTGCTGAACATAGAGTCGGTCCACCTTGCGGCCTCTCGCCCCGAATCACTAACCCTCCCCCAATAGGAGTCCAAACTCTCACTAGCTACTGCTCACAGTCTATCACTACCCCATTGGGGCTAAACCAGTCTATACCAACTATAACCTTATTCCCTCGAACGGGAATAGGAACCAAATCCACAGAAAACTGCATATCAAACAACTACAGTGTACATCCTCGGTGAAACCTCGCAACCCGAATGGTCCTATCATCTGCTATATCTACATCAAGTGGGCAATCCAGCTCCCCCGGAGCCCCTACGAATCGGTTGATGAGAACGAGCGACACAAAATATCGGGTAGCTGCCGAATCAAACAATACCAAGGAAGATATACCGTTCAAAAGGAACGATCCCGTCACCACGTCTGGAGCTGCACATGCCTCCTCCGCTATCAACTGAAAGGCCCTACTCCTTGCCACATGTGCATGTGGCTGGCCCCGACGACCGTCTGTAATTCTCAACATAGCAGGAGCGGGTGCTGCCACCTGTACCGCTGCTCCTAAAATCGGGCACTAGGACCGTTTGTGTCCCCTCTGATTGAACTGAAAGCAAATCAGATATGATACTATCGTGGTGGTGGTAGTAGTTGTAAAATCTCTTCTCACATGACCATTTCGGCCGCACTTAAATCAGCCTGAACTCCCTGCCTTGCACGTCCCCTCGTGCAACTTGCCGCATTTGCCACAACGGCTGCGGCCCTGCTAGCTCCTAGGTTTGTGGTCTGATATCTTGGGCTTCTTGACCGCACTCCCTGACTAAAACCCTTTAGGTTTCATCTTCTTCTCCATCTCCAATTCCAACTCTCTCTCTCTCTCTCTCTCTCTCTCTCTCCCTAACAATCACATCCTCCAACTTCTTGCAGTTGGATCGGCTCACAAACTAGTGGATATCATTCCACAACATCTCATGATATCGGGCCTTTTCATCTCCTCGTCTGCCACATAGTGCGGAACGAGAAGGGCCCTCTCCCTAAACACGGCGGTGATCTCGGTTACCATCTCAGTCATCTGCTGGAGATCCTAGAACTCACTAGCAAGCCGTTGTACCTAGATCACAGGTGAAAACTATTGGAATAGTGTCTAAGGCTACAACTATATTAGGCAAGTATCTGACCCGATTGTGCATGGTCCTTTTGGGTTGCCTTCACCATAGTAACTTGACAGGATGATTTATCATGAGAGAATAAATATTATTAATATATTATGAGAATAATATAAGGACTAATAATATTGTTATTTGATTAATATAAGTCATAAAATTAATTAGAATTAATTTGGTGACTTAAAGAGATTAATTAAATAAGAGGGTATAAACTATCAATTGTTTGATAGTTACACTTTGGGCTGTAAATCTTTCATGGATAGGGTTGGACGATTTCTAAGGCTTGGGATAAGCCACAAATTGTCCAACGGCTTATCTTGGAAAGGATTTGGATTGCTTTGAGTAAAAGTTATCCAATTAGGGTTTAAGGGTGAAACCCTAGGAGCCTTACAAGTATAAATAGACCCTTGGGGCAAGGGAAATCGGCACCTCTGCTAAGTCAAAGAAACCATGGCCGATTTCTTCCCTCTCCTCTCTCTCAAATCATCCTCTGGCTAGTATATATATATATATATATATATATATATATATATATATATATATATATATATATATATATATATACGTATAACTAAAAATGCTAGTCTTACCGGTAGTAGGCGTCATTCACGAAGTCGGTCTATAAGGTGGGTATAAGGTTGCTGCCTATAAAATGGCGCTTAATGGGTGTACACTCACACCTACCGCTTGCTTGATCGGTGGAGGGTCGATAGCCGAACGGGTAGGATAGGGCAACCTCATCCTCTCATTAAAAGTATAATATGAAATACAAAGTAACTACATTTTTTTCAAAATTTCCCAATCTTAGTCACTTTAGGAAAAGTGAATTGATGCAATCCCATGAAATTACAATTTGCACCCTTGCTAAGAAGTTAGTGGAGCGTGTGTGGTTTACCGGCACACTAATTGGTTCTAAGCAAAGGTGGCAAAGGGTGATTCATTGTTTATCATAGTTCGATGGAGCGTGTGTGGTTTACCGGCACATCGAATAGGTGATCGTTACAATGAAGGCACCATGTGAATTTGCAAGGTGATTCACACCCGCTTTGTGATCCTCGGTATCCCAGTCACAAACAAGAGGGGCATATCGAGATTTAAACCTGCCATTGAAAAGTTCCAATGAATCTCATCTAAACCTAGGAATTCTCAATACATTTAGAACTTAGAGTTATGTTTTGTGGTGAAGAATTAGTGAATCGTCATTCACTTACCTTCAAATTGTTTGCATGTTAGATTACGGCATCCCTTTTCTAATATGTAAATATTGTTGTTGGATCCTAGCCCTAATTTTTCTTATTGGGTGATAATTAGCGATTCATATTCTAATCTATCTTTGTCGTTTCTATTTGTAGATGTCGAATGCAAACAACGTTGCTGCTAGTTCATTCACATTGATGAGCCTTTGTCAAAAGGTCACTTTCGATGGGACGAACTTTAGCGAATAGATAAGATACATTCGCACTATTGCTCGCTATGAGGACAAGGAGTATGTCCTCGATGAGAAGCTCGAGAAAATCAACCCTGAAATCGCTACTCCAGCTGAAATGACCGCTTTTGAAACTCACGAGCATGATGCAACGAAGGTACATTGCATCATGATAGCCACTATGAACTCCGAATTCCAAAAGTCCTATGAGGACATGTACCCGTACGAGATGCACTAAGACTTGTTGGAGAGATACCACCAAAATGCGAGACAAGAGCGTTATGAGATTTTCACTAACATGATTTCTGCTAAGATGGGTCATGGAGAGTCTCTTACCGTGCACCTGCAAAAGATGCAAAGGTATGTCGACCGTCTTCGCAAGTTGAATGTTGACTTTGGGGAAGACTTGGCGATCGACATGGTGCTTCACTCTTTGCCTCCAAGTTACAATCAATTTAGGATGACCTACCACATGAACAAAGAAGAGGTCATCCTAAGCAAGCTCCAAGGTCTCTTGAGGGTCGCTGAAAGCAACTTCAAGGACAAGTCTGTTGCACCAACTCCCAATCCACCCGCTGCTCCTGTCTTGGCTATTGGATAAGGAAGGGGAAAGAAAAGGAAGGCTTCGCCTAAGAACCATCGCAATGTTAAGACCCGAGATGGTGCCTCTTCTAGTGGGACCAAAGTTGATCCTGCTAAACCCTGCCCTAACCCAAAGGAGGCAGAGTGCCACCACTGCCACAAGATAGGACATTGGAAGAGAAGCTGCCCAGAGTACCTGCAAGCCATCAAGGAAGGAAAGATCAAGCCATCTTTCGCAGGTATATACACAATTAAATCTAACGATTCATCTCATGATATTTCTTGGGTTCTTGATACCGGTTGGGGTTACCACATTTGTTCTAATGTGCAGGGACTAAGATGAAATTGAGACGTGGAGCATGGAAGAATAAATCTAATCATGGGGAACAGAAGATCGTTTCCTGTGACCAAGATTGGAGTGTATTCTTTAGTGCTTAGGAATGAATTATCTCTAGATTTGAACAATTGTTGCTATTCTCCAGAAATGGCTAGAAACATCATTTCATTTCATGGTTTGTTCAGACAAGGTTTTAGATTTTCTTTTAATAATGAGAATGGTTCTATTTTGGCTTATCTAAATGGTGTTTTTTATTTTGAAGCTATACCTGTTGGATTAATGTCTAAGTCCATAACTATATTTGGTAAGACTTGACCCGACCCGGCATGGTCCATTTGGGTTGCATACCATCATGCACTTGAATGAGAGAAATAAGACACTTATGGTTATTAATATATTATAAGTTCTAGTATATTAATGATAAGAATAATAAGATTATTTAATTAGTATTGATCAAGTATTAATCTAGGATTAATTAAGTGATCAAAAGAAGACTAATTAAATATATGGGTTGATTGTGTAAATCATCCATACTTGTATAGTGGGCTAATGCTCCATGGATAATCAAGTTGGGCTAAAACCCATAGGATGGTCCATGGATGCTCCATGGTGTATTTGTACCCATGGATCCAAGGAAATGGAAAGCCATGACAATTAAGAGTTTACCCTAATTGTGTAACTATATAAGCATCTTATTATTGAGGAAAAATCGGCCACTAGTGGTATTTAAGAAAGGGCTAGCCGATTTTGGTGAGTGTAGAATTCTCTCAAGTCATTCTAAGTGTTTTGATGATTGTGATTCCATTTGAGGTGTCACACTTGGGGCACTAAGCACTCAAGCTTCATGAAGACTTTCTACATCAAGAGGTATGTATTCTATCTTGTTACATTATTGTTTTGTATGCTAGATTAGGATAATACCTTGGAAGTTCTTATTTGCATGTATAATAGAGAAAACATAGATCCAAGGTATTTAGGGTTGCATGTACACTTAGGAAGTGTTAGAATGCTCAAAACCCAACAGTGGTATCAGAGCCACGGGTTGTTTTCTGTTATATTGATGCAAATATTTTATTTTCAAAGTTGAAAAAAAAAAAGAAAAAAAAAACATGAAGTTCGTCAAATTTTAAGATAATTACTTGTTCTTGTGAAAAACTAATTATTTGTAAAATTTGAATAATTTGCTTTATGAGTTGAATTAGGTCAAATTTAATAAAAGATAAAATAATATGATTATTTTATTAGTTTTAAAAGTTTGATCTAAAAAGTTTTATTTTTTTGAAACCTCCATAAGTTATGGATTTGAAAAGGTTTTAAAAAAAAAAAAATTGATTCAAAGTTTTTTTGGATTTACAAAATTTGGTGTTAATGTCTTAAAGGATTACATAACTTAAGAATAAGTTATGGATCACCAAAAGTTTTTTGTGTTATCTTGTTTTATGAGTGAATTTGGATTAATGATGAAAATTATGTGATAGTTGGTTTTAATCCAAATTAATCTAAGAATTGATTCAAAAATGTGTTTTTGTAACTTGTCCTCAAGTTATATGAAAAGTCACATTTAAGAATCATAAAACTCATAAAAATTGGCAAAGGTTACAAAATGAAGAGTCTAGTTCTAATTAAATGGTTTTATGACTCCATAACTTGTCCTCAAGTTATGGAGGACCAAGAGTCTCTTCATTTAATAAAATAAAATAAAATAAAAAAAGTGTAACCTTAATTAATTCCATAAGTTATAAAATAAAGAAAAGTTAATTCTTTTATTAGTTTAAAGTCTTCCATAACTTGTCCTCAAGTTATGGAACTTGAAGAGTTTTTGGATTAAAACTACTTTAAACACATAAGTTATGGAATTAATTAATTTTGAATAGTTTCAAAACTTGCCCTCAAGTTTTGGAATTTGTAAAGTTTTCACTTATGAATACTTTAATTCCAAGTTAGCCCTTAGAATTTTAAAAGTTAAAATTCAACCCTTATACTTTATAATATTATAAGTTAATAATATATATATGTATAAGAGTAAAGTCAGTCTTACCGCTAGTACGCCTCATTCACGAAGCCGGTCTATAAGGTGGGTATAAGGTTGTTGCCTATAAAATGGCAACTTAATGGGTGTCCACTCTCACCCACCGCTTGCTTGACTGGTGGAGGGTCGTTAGCCGAACGGGTTTGACAGGACTAGAATTCTCCCTTCATTAAAAGTATTAATGATAATACTAAGTAACTAAACTCTTAATAATACCCAATCTTAGTTACTTAGGAAAAATGTGAATAAGGTGCTAATCCATGAAATTGCACTTTACACTTTGTCTAAGTCGTTAGTGGAGCGTGTGTGGTTAACCGGCACACTAACTTGGACTTAACAAGGTAGGTAAAGGGTGACTTAATATTTATCATAGTATCGATGGAGCGTGTGTGGTTAACCGGCACATCGATTGAGGGGTAATTTATTAAGGGTACCAAGTGATTTGCATGGTTACTTCACACCTTGTTTTGTGATCCTCGGCATCCCAGTCACAAAACCTGAAGGGCACACTCGAGATTGAAACATGCCTTTGAAAAGTTCAATGAATCTCAAAGATCTAGGAGTTTCAAAACCAATTAAAACCTAATAATACATTTCGTTTATCTTGGTGGAAATTGGTGAATCGTCATTCACCTACCTTCAAATATTCTATAGCTTGGATTACGGCATACCTCTTCTAAGTTATAAAATAGTTTGTTGGGTTCTAGCCTTAATATTTCATATTGGGTGTTATATTAAGGACTTTAAATCAACTATCTTGAATATCTCCCAAAAGATGTCTGGTTTAGACACCTATGATCTTCCCAAATCTCTTGAAACAAGGTTTCCTAATGAAGATGATGTCCCATGGATATCATACTTCTTTCTCCTCCTCCAACTATTCTCCCTAACCCACAAGTTCTTGAAAAGTTTAAGGTCACTCAAGCCCTATTGGCAAGGCAAGGTCTAGGTGTGATCACATCTTGGAGATGTAGTCACATATTGACAAGCCGGGAGAGTTGGGTGTCAAAGTCTTGAGAAAGTTGGTGGTTCAATCACTTTCTAAGTCACATAGTGAGTTCCTTTGGGACACCTATGAAACAGACTATGACAAGACCCTTAATGATCTTATCTATTTGCTAAGATCAACTTCCTAAAACTTTATGGACATTGACAATGATGACATTGGATATCCAGTAAAGCATTCTCTTCCCAATGGAAAGGGATCGGCTATAGTCAACTCGGTTGACCAAATGGTAAAGAGAAAAGCTAAGTCTGTGATAGTCTTGTGTACCATTATCAAAGGGTCCATATGTTTGTATTGCCAAAGAAAGGGCATTGGTTGCGAAGCTGCCAAATTTACCTAAGGATGTTAAAGTCAATAAGTTTGACTCTACTTCAGGTAAAATCCACTATCTAACTCTGTTAAGTTTCTATTCTGAGATTCTTGATACATGATGTGACCGGGTCGCATGGTGATGGTTTAAGAATCAAAGGAATGTGAAGAAACTTAAAGGAAGAATATGCTGAATCTGATCGCATAGATGGATTTCTATCGCATAGTTTGAAAAATCGGATTCTTGAGCTACTTCTTAGGAGTTATGAGATATTGCTTAGGAATAGATAACAACAAGTTTTCATATGGATTGTAAGGATAGTTTTTCCGCAAAGTTTTAAAATAAAAGAAAATTTTTTGATTTTATTTATTTTAAAATATCCTTACAATGGCATTTGAGGAAAAATTGTTGCTTATATAATTCCGTTAAGAGCAAGAGTGGAAATATGAAATTGATTCTTTCATTTGTGGTAATGTCTAAATTTACCAAATAAGGAAAGATTCTCATCATCCAAGGTTCAATTGGACCGGAACTTGGAATCATGCAAGTTGTATAGCATGATGAATGAGAACTTTCAAGTTTTGGAAAATTAAGACTAATTACTTGTTCACATGGATGTGTGAGTCAAGTAAAGGACTTAGGGATCGAGTACACATTCTTGTGCACTGATTAAGTCCACCACTAAAGATCGTTAAGAAGAATCAAATTAGGCAGAAGGATAAAAGTTTCTCATATCTGAAAAGATGGGAGAGTACTTTAGTATCAGTTTTGAGATCATCTTAATGATTAAGAAACCATATCAAAATTAGTTCTCTAAGGAAACCTTAGTGCATTCTTATGACTAAGAAGAGGAACTTGAATTGTTGAAATGGTTAAATCAAGAAGATGAGTCATACTTCGTTCCAATACAAGTCTTAGAGTCATACTCCAAGATTGTCATTTGAGTGACATGTCTTAAAGAAGGTTTAAAACACTTGTCAAATGTAAGAGTAAAAGTTTTCTACTCTTGTACATTTGAAATTGGTAAGTTGTGATGTTTTGGATAAAACAAAGACCAACTTAGGCCAATTGGGTAAAGTGTTTTTCTTGATTAGAATCCGCACTATCTCTTGGATGTTTGACAAGGGAGTCTTATATGTCAAGAGGACAGTGGGAGTCTTAAAGGTCTTGAAAGTCTCAAGAACTAATCAAGAATAAAACCTAAAGTTCTTCTCTAGCACACAATTTGAGGTTTATAATCTATTGTGTTGACATATCTGTGCCCATTCCAGTTAAAGTTGGATTTGCATATGAGTTCTTAGAGTTCTCAGTTTGTTGCATAACAACTTGGAAGCAATGGCAGGCCCTTGAGCTGCCAGGTGGCAAGAAGTTAAGATTGAGTTCAATCCATATGGTTTTGGATTTGTCATTATCTTTGTCTTGTGATTATGATTTTGACAATTCACATGGATAAGAACACATACACCATTAAATCTAAGTGTCATAAGGTTTCTCTCTGATTCATGAAAATGATGGTGAGGAAACACTTTCACTAAGTAGATTTTAGCTAGATAGCAATTGTGATATTTGCATTCTCAAAGTCGTTAGTGGAGCGCGTGTGGTTAACCGGCACACTAATTTGGACTTGTGAGAAGTGGCAAAAAGGTCTAAACATTATGATTACGACATCCCTCTTCATAATTGTTTAGATACACAAGTGTGCTATCTAAGGGAAGGTGTATGATTTTGATACAGCTTTATCAAAACAATCTAGCATCAGAAATCTGAACTTTGGTAAGAAAGTCAATGAAGTATTGATTTCTAGAAGTCCAGCTGATTTCTGAGTACATGTCAAAGCTAGTGGGAGCATAAGTGTTATGCTATTAATCATCATGTTAGTGGGAGCATGATAATTATGATAAGTATTGCAAGTTAGCAATGTTAATTATAGAAAACAAAAGGTTTCAATTGGGAAAAGTTGTTTTGCTATAATTAAGGGAGAGGAAATTATACTTCATCTCAAATCTATAAGCTTAGATCATGAGGTTTTAATCATTTAGTCAAGGATATATATATATGAATTTCATGTTGGAATGACTCAACATAAGGAAATTCTGTATATGAGTCCATTATTTGCGTTCTAAAATTCGATTATGATTACGGCATCCCTTTTCATAATCTGAATTATGAGAACTTGGCAAATTGGAATCATTTAGTCAAGGATATATATATGAATTTCATGTTGGAATGACTCAACATAAGGAAATTCTGTATATGAGTCCATTATTTGCGTTCTAAAATTCGATTATGATTACGGCATCCCTTTTCATAATCTGAATTATGAGAACTTGGCAAATTGAAATGGAAATGTTATAGCAAAAGACTGGTTTAGTCTTTATGTGAGACATCATGAATCGTGTCCCATATGCTTCGGATATAGGATCGATTACATGTGCTATAATCATCCGTTCTAAAATTTTCCAAATGCCTGGGGCATTAAGAAGGGAAAAAGGTTTAGAACTGGATATGACTAAAAGGATTAAACAATTGTCGAGGACAATCTAAGGTTTACCAAAGATTGGTTGCTCAAGGACAATTGGAAGTATAGTGATAATTCTGGAAGGACCATATTGACATAATCTGTAAGGAGGCAACTCTTGTTCAGAAGTGATAGTCAAAATGGAATCTGGAAATGTTTCAAAGTTAGGATTTTCAAATCTGTGTAAGATTAAGGAAACTTAATGCAAGAAGGATATTTCCAAGGAGTTGATCTCCTTTGGAATACTCTGTAATGATTGTTGCCAAGTCTTTATGACTTTGTGCATAATCATTACGAGAGGATCAATGCATATAAGTTTAGAATCTAACAGATTTCAGTAAATGGCATGAATTTGGAATTCCTGCATTTGCGGTAAGGATTTGGGAGTGTGAAAAGAGAATCATTGAAGTTATGTTCAATGGATCTAGTTCACAAAGTAAAGATCATAGACAAACATAGTATGCATACTTGGTGTATGGCATAACTAGTGTTTAAGAAAACATAGTGTACATGCTTGGAGCATGGGACAACTATTGTTTTAAATTCAAGAATAAAGTTGATAGCTGAAACAGTATACAATGAATAATGTGTAATCATATGGTGATAAATAAAAGGTGTTTTATTTATGTTCAAAGGGTTGATACCATATTGGATTCTATTATTATTGTGTTTCACTTTGCATGTTTTGACTTCCCGAATAAACTGGGTTATTCTTCCGGAATGACTAAGTTATTCAAACCATCCACAGTCGGTCATATGTTGGAAGTAGATATGAATTAAGACTGTCATGATGGGTTGTAGAGGTCTAAGGTGTTGGACAAGGCTACAACAATCATGAGTGCTCATAAGTTCTGAGTATTGGATTCAACCCGCGCTCATTGGAATCACTTCATGGATTTTATCACGAGTGATCATGAGACGATAATATCTTATATTCTTCAAACCTAGAGATATGAGTTGTTACTATGAGTTGATAGTACATTGATAGCACGAAAACGCATTTGGTAACTCGGTGCTATAAAACGTGCCTTTGTGTATGATTCAACAAGTAGTAGAACAAGCCATATGAGTCGAAGTTTATCCGTTCCTTTTACCTTCGGGATAAAAGCGATATCTGTGGGCCCCTCGATGATTTGATGATGACAAATGGAAGTGCTCGGCCGGGCCAGGACTGATTTGATTTGTTCAATTAGTCAGTTGTCATAAATCGGAAATCGGGAAACAACAAATGGACAGAGAGAATGATTATAATCCATGTCTCAGTCCATATGATATCTAGAATGGAGGAATATATGATCCCTTATCTAATGGACAAGTCACTGACAAAGGTCAGAGTTCATCTACAAGGTCAGAGTTCGACAGAAGCTTTTGAGAGCTACGATTGCCAGTTGGTTCCTGAAGTCATACGCAATAATAGTTTTAGACTTATCCAAGTGGGAGACTGTTGGATTAATGTCTAAGTCCATAACTATATTTGGTAAGACTTGACCCGACCCGGCATGGTCCATTTGGGTTGCATACCATCATGCACTTGAATGAGAGAAATAAGACACTTATGGTTATTAATATATTATAAGTTCTAGTATATTAATGATAAGAATAATAAGATTATTTAATTAGTATTGATCAAGTATTAATCTAGGATTAATTAAGTGATCAAAAGAAGACTAATTAAATATATGGGTTGATTGTGTAAATCATCCATACTTGTATAGTGGGCTAATGCTCCATGGATAATCAAGTTGGGCTAAAACCCATAGGATGGTCCATGGATGCTCCATGGTGTATTTGTACCCATGGATCCAAGGAAATGGAAAGCCATGACAATTAAGAGTTTACCCTAATTGTGTAACTATATAAGCATCTTATTATTGAGGAAAAATCGGCCACTAGTGGTATTTAAGAAAGGGCTAGCCGATTTTGGTGAGTGTAGAATTCTCTCAAGTCATTCTAAGTGTTTTGATGATTGTGATTCCATTTGAGGTGTCACACTTGGGGCACTAAGCACTCAAGCTTCATGAAGACTTTCTACATCAAGAGGTATGTATTCTATCTTGTTACATTATTGTTTTGTATGCTAGATTAGGATAATACCTTGGAAGTTCTTATTTGCATGTATAATAGAGAAAACATAGATCCAAGGTATTTAGGGTTGCATGTACACTTAGGAAGTGTTAGAATGCTCAAAACCCAACAATACCATGTAATGGAATTTATGAAACCGTTATGATTGTAGATAACTTAGGAAATGATGTTTTATGCATGGATTCTTCCAATAGTATGGATAGAGCATCCTTGTGGCATTGTCGTCTTGGACATATCAACAAGAAACGCATAGCCCAACTCCAAAAGGATGGAGTGTTGGAGTCATTCGACCTTAGGGAAGATGACACATGCAAATCTTCTTTACTTGGAAGGATGACTAAGTCACCCTTCACAAGTACGTGTGAAAGGGGTGAGGGTCTATTGGACCTAATACATACCGATGTATGTGGACTGTTTAGATCAACCACGAAGGATGGGAACCGCTTCTATGTGACTTTTACCGATGACTATAGTAGATATGGGTATATCTACTTAATCAAGCAAAAGTCAGAAACTTTTGAAAAGTTCAAAGAGTTCAAGAATGAAGTGGAGAATCAATTGGGCAAGAAAATCAAGATGCTTCGATTCGATCGAGGAGGAGAGTACCTAAGCCTTGAATTCCACGATTATCTCAAGGAGTGTGGAATAGTTTCACAATTGACACCACCTAGGACACCACAATTGAATGGTGTGGCAGAAAGGCGTAATCGAACCTTGTTGGACATGGTTCGCTCTATGATGAGTCGTGCTTCACTACCTATCTCTTTTTGGGGGTATGCCTTAGAGACTGCCGCCCATATCCTTAACCGAGTCCCTACTAAGAAGGTTGCCAAAACACCTCACGAGATGTGGATAGGGAAAGCTCCCTCGTTGGCACATATCAAGGTTTGGGGTTGTGAGGCTTTCGTAAGACGAGATACTCACGACACGCTCGAACCTCGAAGTGAGCGATGTATTTTCATCGGCTACCCACAGAAATCCTTTGGATATCTCTTCTATAGACCGAAGGACAATGTTGTCTTTGTTGCGAGGAGAGGAGTTTTCCGAGAATGAGAACTCATAAGCCAAGGAGACAATGGGAGGCAAATCGAGCTTGAAGAGATTCAAGAGTCGATAGATGAAGGAACCTATACCGCTGGCACTCAACCCGGGAGGAAACTCCGGTTGAACCGATTGACGAGTCCTTACCTCTTAGACGTTCCGAAAGATTTAGAGTTCAACCCCAGTTTTATGGTTTTCATATTACTACCGAAGGGGACACGTATATTAGTGATGGTACACTAATAAATCTTGATGAACCTAATAGCTATAAGGAAGCCATGTCAGGCCCAGAGTCTGCGAAATGGAAAGAGGCAATGGATAGCGAGATCCAATCCATGGATGATAACCAAGTTTGGAATTTGGTTGATAATGTGCCCGGACGTAAGACCGTTGGGTGCAAATGGATTTTCAAGAAGAAGACTGACGTGGATGGAAACATACACACATATAAAGCGCGATTGGTTGCGAAGGGCTTTACTCAAATTCCCAGAGTTGACTATGATGAGACCTTCTCACCAGTTGCGAAGATAAAATCTATTAGAGTGATGCTAGCTATTGCCGCATTTCATGATTATGAGATTTGGCAAATGGATGTCAATACCGCTTTCCTTAATGGGAAGTTGGCTGAGGATGTTTACATGGCTCAGCCAGATGGGTTTGTGGATCCGAAGCATCCGAATAGAGTGTTTAAGCTTGAGAATTCCATTTATGGACTGAAGCAAGCGTCTCGCAGATAGAATCTTTGCTTCGATGAGAAAGTCAAAGAGTTTGGATTTGTACGAAGCGAAGATGAATCGTGTGTATATGTCAAAACAGTGGGAGTATAGTAAGCTTTCTCGTTTTGTATGTCGATGACATACTACTCATAGGAAACGACGTCTCGACTCTGCAGGAGGTTAAGTCCTAGCTCGGGAAGTGCTTCGCTATGAAGGACCTCAGAGAGGCTTCCTATATTTTGGGAATAAGGATAGTAAGAGAGAGAAGTAAGAGACTAATAGGACTTAGTCAGAACACTTACTTAGATAAGGTACTAAAACGTTTTAGTATGGAAAACTCAAAGAAGGGAGAATTACCGATACAAAGTAATGCCAAGTTGAGTAAGACTCAAAGTCCGAGTACCCAAGCCGAAATAGCAGAAATGAGCCGAGTACCATACACTTCCACAGTTGGCTCAATCATGTATGCTATGAATTGTACTCGCCCTGATGTAGCCTTTGCTTTGAGCATGGTTAGCAGATATCAAGGGAACCCTGGTAGAGCCCATTGGATTGCAGTGAAGAATATCCTTATGTACCTTCAGAGGACAAAGGAATGGTTCTTAGTCCTCGGAGGGAATGATGACTTGAAGGTGCGAGGGTATAGTGATGCCAACTTTCAGCCCGACAGGGACAACTACCGTTCGCAGTAGGGCTGGTTCTTTACCCTGAATGGAGGAGCAGTGACTTGGAAAAGTTCCAAACAGGAAACCGTAGCTGATTCAATGTGCGAATCAAAGTACATTGCAGCGAGCGAAGCATCGAAGGAGGCAATATGGTTGAAGAACTTCATCGGTGATCTTGGAGTTGTACCTGCCATAAAGGAGCTCATGGAGATTTTCTGTGATAATGAAGGAGCGGTTGCCTTGACCAAGGAACCGAGAGATCATGGTAGATCACGACATATCGATAGAAACTATCACTTTATTAGACTTCATGTAGAAGAAGGACAACTCGTAGTGAAGAGGATATCATCGGAGGATAAACCAGCAGATCCGCTTATGAAGGGACTGAGTAGGGTTAAGCACTTGCAGCATGCTAGGAGTATCGGGCTGAAGGATGATATTAGCATAGATTAGATAGTAGTAGAAACGTGTAGTAGATAGATGTAATTAACATTTGATGATTAAATAAAAGAGTATTATTTATGAGTAATGTTACTGTCTTATGTTAATTGTTTAACTATTGTTTCATTTTGCATGTTTTGACTTCCATAATAATTGAGTTTATTAAGAATAATCGAATTATTCAAATTGTCCACAATCGTTCATATGTGGGAAGTAGATATGAATGAAGATTGTCATGAATCGGTGTGTAGATTGTCTAAATGGTTTTAGACATAGCGAAAGGTTGCTGCAACGTTCATGAGTGCTTATGAACTAGTTTTGAGCATTGGAACAAACCCACGCTTGCTGGAATCACCTTATGGAATATGATATAAATGGGTGATCGCAAGACGATAATATCATATAGTCTTAAAACCTAGATATATGGTTTGTTATTTGTTAATTAGTTGTACGTTGATAATGCGAAAACACATCAGTAACTCGGTGTTATAAAACGCATTGTTGTGTATAGTTGATTAATGAATAAGTAAATGCATATAAGTTGAAGTTTATCTGTTACTTTTATCCCAAGAGGGTAAAAGCGATATCTCGGCCGCTGGATGATTTGATTTGACTTATGTATTGGGCCCGGTCAGAACTGAATTGATGTGTTCGATTAAGTTCTATGTCGAATAAATCGGAGATCGAGAAACCAAATGCTAGACAAATTATTCCATAGAACTGTCAACATGATATCTAACAGAGGACTGTAGGATCCCTTATCTAAAGGACAAGATTGATTAGATCAGAGTTTGACAGCGTCTTTGAGAGCTACGATTGCAAATCGAATTGTACTTGTGCTTATAGTTACTAGACTTATCCAAGTGGGAGACTGTTGGAATAGTGTCTAAGGCTACAACTATATTAGGCAAGTATCTGACCCAATTGTGCATGGTCCTTTTGGGTTGCCTTCACCATAGCAACTTGACAGGATGATTTATTATGAGAGAATAAATATTATAAATATATTATGAGAATAATATAAGGAATAATAATATTGTTATTTGATTAATATAAGTCATAAAATTAATTAGAATTAATTTGGTGACTTAAAGAGATTAATTAAATAAGAGGGTATAAACTGTCAATTGTTTGATAGTTACACTTTGGGCTGTAAATCCTTCATGGATAGGGTTGGAAAATTTCTAGGGCTTGGGATAAGCCACAAATCGTCCAAGGGCTTATCTTGGAAAGGATTTGGATTGCTTTGAGTAAAAGTTATCCAATTAGGGTTTAAAGGTGAAACCTTGGGAGCCTTACAAGTATAAATAGACCCTTGGGGCAAGGGAAATCGGCACCTCTGCTAAAGCAAAGAAACCCTAGCTGATTTCTTCCCTCTCCTCTCTCTCAAATCATCCTCTTGCTAGTTGGTGTTTGTAAACCATTAGAGAAGTGACATTTGTGACTCTAAAGCTCCAGGAACAAGAAGATCAAACAAGTGTTTCAAGGTAAGCTTCTAACTCTGATTTTGTATTGTTCTTATACTCTGTTAGCTATTAGAAGTCATGGATCCAATGCATGTTTAATTTGAGAAACCTAGATCCAAGCATTAGGGTTTGTATGTGCACATAGGAATGTTCATATGGCCAAAACCCATCAAAAACTCGGCCCTGAACCTGACCATAAAATCACTCCAGGTTGTCACATCTAGAACTACATCATCTCCAATGGCAGGTTCAACCTCCTCCCATCACTCTCATGCTCTGTCCTTCAGAAGACAGGAAGCAGGTCGGACCATGTCCCGCTCGGGTCACCGGCTCGTACGGAAAGTGTTGGCGACATCAGTTAACCATCTGCTGCTAGCAATGGGGTCCCGAGCCCCATGGTAGTCTGGAGCTCCGCAAGCTCGGAACACCCTGAACATCAGTATGCGCGACCGTATCATGGCCGCCACTTCAGTGCGGAATGCACTCAGTCTCTCATCCAAAAGCTCTACGATAGCCTCCTTGATTGTACCGAAGATCACATGAGTCTGGTCTAAAATACTACACGTGACCTCAGACGAAATGAACTCTCTCGTCTACTCCTACTGAAAATACACCATTACAAACATCAGTATACACATAATAACTCGAGGGATCTCACATACTACAAGTTTCCTAGGTTCATCTCAGCCTTCCTTGATTCGAGTACGGATCCTCTACTTTTAGTAGTACGGCCCATACTACCTTCCATATCTATCCGTACTTTCCTTAAGAACTGCCTTCACTCCACCAAGTCCCCTCTACTGCTACTATTTCTCACACGCTAATCTCATCCTAGGCTTTGTTGGATAAGGTGTCGAAGTCCATAACTATTTCTGGTATGTACTTAACCCGACCCGGCATGGTCCATTTGGGTTGCATGGCGTCATGCATTTGGATAGACTAAATGAGAGAAATAACACTTGTGGTTTATTAATATATTATAAGTTCTAATATATTAATAGTAGTATTTAATTAGTATTGATCAACAATTAATTTGGAATTAATTAAGTGATCAAAAGATGATTAATTAAATATATGGGTTGATTATGTAAATCATCCATAACTTGTATAGTGGGCTAAAAGGCTCCATGGATTATCAAGTTGGTTAAACCCATTGGATGCTCCATGGGAGTTACAAACCCATGGGTCATGGAAATGAAGAGTCATGTCACATTAGGGTTTACATGGTGTAACCCTAGATGTGACACACTATATAAGCAACATGTTCTCTACCAAAATCGGCTACACAAAGTTACAAGAGGGCTAGGCCGATTTTTACAAGTGTGTGCATTCTCTCAAAGTCATTCCAAAGCATTTGGTGTTGTGTGAAGCATTTGAGGCATCACACTTGGGGTGCTAGGCTCTCAAGGTTTTCAATGGGAATCAAATCAACTACAAGGTATGCAATTCTAGCCATCTTTTAAATTAAAAGTTCCCCATGTATGCTAGATAGGATTATGAACCTTGGAAATCATATTTTGCATGTATTTTAGACGAACATAGATCCAAGGTTTTTCTAGGTTTGCATGTACACTTAGGGGTGTTAGAATGCTCATAACCCAACAGTGGTATCAGATCCTAGGCTTGTTTGTTAACACTTGATGCAAAATAGTGTTAAAAAATTGAATTTTGAGTTGTCTACATAGGGGACTCGACGAGTCCATAGGGAGGACTCGACAAGTCCAAGTGAAAATGCAACCAACTCGGCGTGTCCGTTCGTGCACTCGACGAGTTGGCCAGGCAGAGTGTAGAATTTAGATTTTTGTTGTTGGAAATGAACTAGAAACATCACCCTAAACTGTTTTGATGTTGTAAAACTTGTTTTAGAAGGTGTAATGGTTGTTCTAATCCATTTATAATGGCTAATATCAATTTTTCATGATCTTATGTGTTCATATGTTCTTGAAACTTTGCTATGAATATTCATGTTCTTATGAGTTTTTGATAGATCATAGGAATTACTTGTTTAAATGTTATTCATGATCTTTATGTATTTTAATGGAGTCCATAACTTGTCCTCAAGTTATGGATAACCAAAAGTCTCTGTGTGTTAAAAGCCATTAAAATAATACATAAGTTATAAAATGAAGAGTCTTGATTTTAATAACTCATAAGTTATGAATGTGAAAGGTTTTGTAAAGTTACAAAACTTGCCCTCAAGTTTTGGAACATGTAAAGTCACTTTAAAAACTTTAGTTCCAACCCCTAGATTTTTAAAAGTTAAAAATCAACCCTTATACTTTATAATATTATAAGTTTATATATATATATATATATATATATATATATATATATATATCTGTATGTATGTATATGAGCAAGATGGTCTTACAATTAGTAGGCCTCATTCATGAAGTCGGTCCATAAGGTGGATATAAGGTTGCTGCCTATAAAATGGTAGCTTAATGGATGTCCACTCTCACCCACCGCTTCCTTGATCGGTGGAGGGTCGCTAGCCGAACGGGTAGGACAAGGACTTATAAATTCTCATTAAAAAGTATGATGAATATTATAAAGTAACTAAATGTTTTATTAAATTCCCAATCTTAGTTACTTTAGGAAAATGTGAATAAGGTGTTAATCCATGAAATTACACTTTACACTTTGATTAAGTCGTTAGTGCAGTGTGTGTGGTTAACCGGCACACTAACCTGGACTTAACAAGGTAGGCAAAGGGAGACTTAAAGTTTTTCATAGTATCAGTGGAGCGCGTGAGGTTAACCGACACACCAATTGAGTGACAAGCA
This sequence comes from Lactuca sativa, assembly GCF_002870075.4. Lineage (NCBI taxonomy): Eukaryota > Viridiplantae > Streptophyta > Magnoliopsida > Asterales > Asteraceae > Lactuca > Lactuca sativa. The sequence goes on along the minus strand of NC_056625.2, from coordinate 90,145,438 downwards.
TTAAGGGTACCAAGTGATTTTCATTGTTACTTCACACCTCGTTTTGTGATCCTCGGTATCCCAGTAACAAAACTAGGAGGGCACACTCAAGATTGAAACATGCCTTTGAAAAGTTCATTGAATCTCAAAAGAATCTAGGAATTTCTAAGAACCAATTAAAAACCTAATAGTTCATATTTCATTTTTTGGTGGAAATTGGTGAATCGTCATTCACCGACCTTTCAAATATTTTATAGCATAGATTACGACATACCTTTTCTAAGTTATAATATATTGTGATTGGATCCTAGCTTTAATATGATATTTGGGTGTTTTATTAAGGACTACCTTTATATCTAAACTAAACTTGTTCTCTTCTTTTTCAGATGTCTTCCAACAACACTGCTTCTGGCTCAAATCCTACTGGCTCCTTCTCCCTCATGAACTTATGTGGGAGAGTCATCTTTGATGGTTCCAACTTTATGGATTGGATCCGGAACATCAGGATGGTGACTTGTTACGAGGACAAGGAATATGTCCTCGACAAGGAGCTAAAGGAGATCGATGAGTCCATTGCTACTCCCCAGGAGATCGCTGACTTCCGGACTCATGAAAGAAATGCCACCAAAGTGGCAAACATGATGATGGCCACCATGACAGCTGAACTATAGAAGTCCTATGAGGACTACAACCCTTTTGAGATGCACCAAGATATGATGGAAAGATACCATCAGAGTGCTCATCAAGAGCGGTATGAAATAATCTCCTCCATGATAACAACCAGGATGAAGGACGGATTGGATGAAGGACGGAGAATCCGTCACGGCCCACATAAAAAAATGCAAAGGTATGTAGATTGTTTGTTGAAGCTTAATGTGAACTTCCCCGAGGAGCTTGCAATAGATATCACTTTTCACTCCTTACTCTCGTGTTATGATCAATTCGGCATGACATACCACATGAATAAGGAAGAAGTCACACTCAGGAAACTTCAACGAATCCTAAAGACCATAGAAACGGGTCTTAAAGGTAAGTCGGTTGTTAACACTCCTACTCCTACTCCAAACTCCGCCCTGTCTTGGCAATCGGGAAAGGTAGAGGGAAGAAGAGGAAGAGCTCTTCGAAGGGTACCAAGGCTAGGACCCTTGATGGATCTTATTCAAGTGGAACCAAGAAAGGTTCGTCACTCCTTATTCTGACCCAAAAGAAACTGAATGCTTCTATTGTCATGAAAGGTCGCACTGGAAGCGAAACTGCCCAAAGTACCAGCAAGATATGAAGGATGGGAAAGTCAAACCCAACCATGCAGGTATTTACACTATTACATCTAATAACTCACCCTATTCTAACTCTTGGGTCCTTGATATCGGTTGTGGTATTCATATTTGTTCTGATTTGCAGGGACTAAGAAGAAGTGAGAATATGGAGCATGGAAATATAAACTTGATCAAGGAGAATAGGAAATCTTCACCTGTCACCAAGATTGGAGTTTATTCTTTGCTGCTAAGTAGTGGGTTTACTTTAGATTTGAATAAATGTTGTTATTTGCAAGAAATGGAAAGAAATATTATTTCCTTTCATGGTTTGTACAAACAAGGGTTTACATTTTCTTTTGATAATGAAATTGGTGGAATAAATGCTTTCTTTAATAATGTTCTTTATTTTAAAGCATTACCTTGTGATGGTGTGTGTGAAGCTGTATCTGTTGTAGATAATCTAGGAAATAATGTGTTGTGTATTGATTCTTCTGATAATAATAACTTGGATAAAGCATCATTATCGCATTGTTGTCTTGGACATGTGAGCAAGAAACGCATAGGCCAGCTCCAAAAGGATGGAGTCTTGGATTCATTTAACCTAAAGTCTGATGATAGTTATGAATCATGCTTACTTGGAAAAATGACAAAGTCACCCTTCACCGGTTCTTGTGCTACGGGTGAAGGTTTGTTGGATCTAGTGCACACGGATGTGTGGACCCTTCAAATCTGCCACAAGGGATTGTAATCGTTATTATTTGACTTTTACTGATGATTATAGTAGATACGGATATGTCTACTTAATTAAGCATAAGTCAGAGACTTTTGAAAGGTTTAAAGAGTTTAAAAAGGAAGTCGAGAATCAATTGGGAAGGAGCATTAAGATGCTTCGATCCGATCATGGTGGTTAGTATCTTAGTACAAAGTTCCTCGACTATCCTAAGGAATGTGGGATTATCTCACAATTAACACCTCCCAGGACACAACAATAGAATGGTATGGCTGAGAGGCGTAACTGAACGTTGTTGGATATAGTTCGTTCCATGATGAGTCGAGCTTCGCTACCAATCTCATTTTGGGGGTATGCCTTAGAGATTGCCGCCCATATCCTTAATCTGGTCCCTACAAAGAAAGTTGCCAAAACTCCTCATGATATGTGGATTGGTAAAGTTCCCAAACTAGACCACATCAAGATTTGGGGTTGCGAGGCTTTCGTGAGAAGCGAGACTCATGATAAGCTTGAACCTCGAAGTGAGAGGTGTATTTTCATCGGCTACCCACATAAATCCTTTGGTTACCTCTTCTACAGACCTAGTGACAATGTTGTCTTTGAAGCAAGGAGGGGTGTCTTGAGAGAGAGAGAGAGAGAGAGAGAGAGAGAGTTCATAAGCGAAGGAAACAGTGGGAGGCAAATTGACCTTGAAGAAATTCAAGAGTCAAGTGGTGAAGGAACTTCAAACCCTAGCACTCAACCTGAGGAGGAAACTCCTGTTTAGCCAATTGACAAGTATGTACCTCTAAGGCGTTCCACAAGGGTTAGAAATGCACCTGAGCATTATTATGGTTTCCATATGACTGCGGAAGGTGAGACACTTATCAGTGATGAGGCATTGGTATATCTAGATGAACCTAACAATTATGCGGAAGCCATGGCATGCCCTAAGTCTACCAAATGGAAAGAGGCAATGGACAACAAGATACAGTCCATGTATCACAATCAAGTTTGGAACTTGGTTGACAATGTACTAGGTTGTAAGACAGTTGGGTGCAAGTGGATATTCAATAAGAAGACCAACATGGATGGTAATGTACACACATATAAGGCACGACTGGTTGTAAAAGGATTTTCTCAAGCTCCGGGAGTTGACTATGATGAGACCTTTTCATCAGTTGCAAAGATTAAGTCCATTAGGGTTCTGTTAGCCATAACAACATTTCATGATTATGAATTATGGCAAATGGATGTCAAAACCGCCTTCCTTAATGGAAGTTTGGCTGAAGATGTTTACATGAGTTAGCCAGAGGTTTTTGTCAGTACAGAATACCCTAATAGAGTGTGTAAGCTCAAGAAATCCATTTATGGATTGAAACAGGCACCTCGGAGATGAAATCTTTGCTTTGATGAGAAAGTCAAAGAATTTGGCTTTTCGAGGAGAGAAGATGAATCTTGTGTCTATGTCAAGGCTAGTGGGAGTATAGTCAGCTTTTTGGTTCTGTATGCGGATGACATACTACTCATAGGAAATGACATCCCAACCCTGCAGGAAGTCAAGTCCTGGCTTGTGAAGTGTTTCTCTATGAAAGACCTAGGAGAGACTACCTATATTCTTGCGATAAGGATTATGAGAGACCGGAGTAAAAGACTAATCGGACTTAGTCAGAGTACTTACTTGGAGAAGGTGCTAAAGAGATTCAGCATGCAGGACTCCAAGAAAGGAGAGTAACCCATCTAGAGTAACGCCAGACTGAGTAAAACTCAGAGACCGAGTACTGAGGCCTAGATAGCAGAAATGAATCGAGTACCTTATGCTTCTATAGTAGGTTTGATCATGTATGCTATGACCTGCACTCGACCTGATGTAGCCTTTGCTTTGAGCATGGTTAGCAGATATCAGGGGAACCCTGGAAAGGCACATTGGACTACGGTAAAGAATATCCTCAAGTGCCTACGGAGGACTAAGGACTGGGTCCTTGCCCTCGGTGGGAGTGATGACTTGAGAGTTGTAGGGTATAGTGATGCTAGCTTTCAGACTGATAGGGATAATTTCCACTCTCTATCAGGCAGAGTCTTTACCTTAAATGGAGGAGCAATTACTTGGAAGAGTTCCAAGCAAGAGATAGTGGCTGATTCAACTTGTGAAGCAGAGTATATAGCAGCAAGCGAGGCAGCAAAGGAGGCGATATGGCTGAATAACTTTATTGGAGACCTTGGAGTTGTACCAGCTATAAAGGAGCCAACATAAATTTTTTGTGATAGTGAAAGTGCAGTTGCCATAGCCAAGGAACTAAGTGATCATGGGAGATCCAGAAACATCGACAAAAAATACCATTTCATCAGACATCAAATAGAAGAAGGGCTCATCGTGGCAAAGAGGGTATCATTGGATGAGAACCCAGCTGATCCCCTCACGAAGGGACTGACTCGGGTTAAGCATCTCCAGCATGCTCGGAGCATAGGGCTGAAGGATGATATTAGTTTTACTAGTTAGATAATTTTGAAATTTGTGAAGTGTAATTGACAATTGATGATGAATGAAAGGTTTATTTATTTATGAGTAAAGTGTTATTATCTCCTATCAATCGTTTACTATATTTCTTTTGCATGTTTTGACTTCCAAAATAAGTATGTTTGGTATATCATATTACTCGAATATCCACAGTCGGTCATATGTTGGAACTAGGTATGAATCAAGACTGTCATGAGATAGTTTTAGAAGTCTAAGTTGTTGGACATGGCTTTAACACTCATGAGTGCTCATAAGTTCTGAGCATTGGACTCAACCCACGCTCACTGGTATCACTTCATGGAATTTATCTCGAGTGATCGTGAGACGGTAATATCATATAAGTCTTAAAACCTAGAGATATGACTTGTTGCCTATGAGTTGGTTATACATTGATCGTATGAAACCGCATTAGTAACTCGATGTTATAAAACGTACTTTTGTGTGTGATTCAACAAGTAATAGAATAAGCAAATGAGTCGAAGCTTATCTGTTCCTTCTTGGAATAGAAGCGATAACTGGGCCCCTCAATGATTTTGTTTTGAACTATGTACCGGGCCCGGTCAGAACCGAATTGATGTGTTCAATTTAGTTCTATGTCAAACAAATTGGAAATCGGGAAACAAACTGCTGGACAATAAGTAAGACATTGTTCCATGTATTTGTACGCTGATATCTAGAACAAATGATTATATGATCACTTACCTTAAATGGCACATCATCATCTTCTCAGTTCCGAGAGACCTTGAAAGAGCTACGATTGATGATCGGTTCCTGAAGCCATACTTATAGATATAGTTATTACACTTATCCAACTGGGATACTGTTGGATAAGGTGTCTAAGTCCATAACTATTTCTGGTATGTACTTGACGTGACCCGGCATGGTCTATTTGGGTTGCATGGCATCATGCATTTGGATAGACTAAATGAGAGAAATAACACTTATGGTTTATCAATATATTATAAGTTCTAATATATTAATAGTAGTATTTAATTAGTATTGATCAAGAATTAATTTGGAATTAATTAAGTGATCAAAAGATGACTAATTAAATATATGGGTTGATTATGTAAATCATCCATAACTTGTATAGTGGGCTAAAAGGCTCCATGGATTATCAAGTTAGGTTAAACCCATAGGATGCTCCATGAATGCTCCATGGGAGTTACAAACCCATGGGTTATGGAAATGAAGAGTGATGTCACATTAGGGTTTACATGGTGTAACCCTAGATGTGACACACTATATAAGCAACATGTTCTCTACCAAAATTGGCTACACAAAGTTACAAGAGGGCTAGGCCGATTTTTACAAGAGTGTGCATTCTCTCAAAGTCATTCCAAAGCATTTGGTGTTGTGTGAACCATTTAAGGCATCATACTTGGGGTGCTAGGCTCTCAAGGTTTTCAAGGAATCAAATCAACTACCAGGTATGTAATTCTAGCCATCTTTTAGATTAAAAGTTTCCCATGTATGCTAGATAGGATTATGAACCTTGGAAATCATATTTTGCATGTATTTTAGACAAACATAGATCCAAGGTTTTTCTAGGGCTGCATGTACACTTAGGGGTGTTAGAATGCTCATAACCCAACAGGCTTGCCCTAGGGTAATCATCAACCCACTCACCTCACAAAGCTGGTTGCTGAATCTCTCGGTAAGGAATCTTTATCGGCTGCTCCTACGACTCCCCAAGCTATCATTACCAAATAACACTTAGTCGAAATCGAAACAATCCTTCTTAGGGTGAAAGACCATTTTACCCCTAATCTAAATGGACCCATGACCTACGCCCAAATCCATAACATTAAGGCCCAAATCCAAATATTCTCACCAAGCCCACTAACGGCCCACTTATCTCCTAATTTTCTAAATTGGGCCCAACTTCCAAATGGGACTTCCCTCAAGTCCAATATGCAACAAAATCCATTATCAAACCAAAAGAATAATCCACTAAGGCCCATAATCAAGTAGTCCAAGGAAATGGCCCAAAAAGGCCCACTAATGCAACGAACGTAGGGCGTTCCCTTGTGGAATGTTGGGCATTCCTCCTTTGTTTAGATCGTGAGTCCCAGTGGGAACGCAGCCCGTTCCCAAAACCTATGCAGGGCGTTCACGTTCAGTTTTCGAATATAGGCCATTAAGGACATAATTCTTAAGCCATGGTATCCAAAAACAGATCCAAGCTATCTAGGACCTCCATAATCATAAAGTTACGGACTTGGTGACTTTGCATATCTCTATAATTCCAAATCTCAAGAAATAGCAATTAACTTCCTTAAATGTGGTCCTAACTCTTGCATGAACCGATTAAGACCTCAAAGATCATAACTTTACTGATATAGGAACACCATTAGCATCAAGGGTGGCAACCCTAAGTCCAAAAATGGATTGGACTCATAAAAATCCTTTCTTGGGACATAAAAAGCTCCAAAACTCCATTAACATAGATATGAGCACACATGAGGCAATGCTGAAGCTTTTTACCTTAAATGAGTGCCAAATGGTGATGCTATCTCAGATCCTTGAGATCAGGATACTTAAGTTCTTCTTCACTAGCTTCGTCTTTCTCCTTTAAAGCTCCTAAGCACCACAAAGAAATTTACAAGGCCAAAACACACACAAGAATAAGGAATGAGAGGCTATCTAGGGTTTTTGAGATTGAGAGGCTGGTAAGGAGGCCAGAGCTTGAGTCATAATGTTGTTTATATAGGTCCCAAACTGTAAAAATTAGGGTTTGCATTCAGCGTGGGAACGCCCCGCATTCGGGCTCTGCCTCCAAACTCCAAAGTTGGCAGAAATGGTCCCTCCTTCCTCCAAACTCCCTGATAACAAGGTCCAAAAGCAGTAATTCAATATATAAGGGACCGAAATGTAACTAATAGAAGGACTGGGTATTACACTAGCATTGAGGTCTGCTTGGTACACATATAATCATATTAATATAGAATCATACAAACACATGCGATAACCACAAAGACAATAGCATACAATACAGTCATCGGGCCCTACTCGGTATATATAACAATGCATAACACATGCAAGAGTCACTTACACATCTAGCATCCTAACATAATAAATCATGGATCGAAATTGGTATCTTAAACCTACTATGCATAGTGAGGAAAGTCACCTCAATCCGTTGATAATCAAATGACTGCTCAGGTTGTTGAACCGGATAACCTCATGCCAACTAACAATAAATACAATCTTAATCAATAATCATCCCGATAATTCAAAATCTGAGGCCCACTCCATAAACCAACTTCCTAAAGGGTAAAAGACCATTTTACCCCTTTTCATACTTGTTCCATAACTAAGGTCCAACCTAAATGCACAAAAGCTCAAAATGGCAACCTAGAGCCCAGTATAGACTAGCTTCCTAATCGTGCCCAAAAACTATCATGGGACTAAAGCCAAGGAAGCCCTCAGCCTAACCATGGCCCAATGTTAGAAACCTAATGGCCTAAAAAGGCCCAAACTAGCTGATCTGGGGAGTACCTCCTGTGTACTCAAGACGTACGACCCAAACACTCAAACCCGAAGCACGAAGTACAAACGAGTAATGCATAATCCAACATTACGTTGAGCGTACCTCCATGTACGCCCAACGTACTCGTCAGAAGTCGAAAACCAACTATTAAGTCTGTAACATTCGGAATCTAGAAGGTAAACTATGGAAATAAATTCCCTTTTTAGGGGCCAACTTGTCGAGTTTACGACATAAGGTTGACATGTTGGAAGCTTTTAGGGCATGTCTTTTTAAGGACCAACTCGTCAAGTTGGTGTAGGGAACTCGACAAGTTGGATGCATTTTAAAAAATGCTAATTAATTTGAGTTTTGCACCCTATTTAAACACCTTAAGTTCCAGGTGGTGGCCTCATTCCCAGCCTCCATAGCCCCTAACCCTAATATCAAAACCCTAGAGCCTCCTTGAGTGTTGTCAGACCATTATGGGTGTGTTTTGGTGTGATGGGAAGCTCATTGAAGGGAAGAAAAGCTTGGTGCAAGGTGGTGATTCCAGTAGAAGCTTTCAGATCTTAATTCTCTGCTCCATTTCCATCACATTTTGGGTATAAAGTTCTAACCTTGCTTAATATTTGCTTAGATCTCTTCTTTGGTTAAATTTCATGCTTTTGGCCATGGATGGATGATTGTTGGGGAAGTAGAAGTCCCAAGTGTTTAGTCTTTCAGATCAATGATCTTCATGAGTTCTTTTAGCATAAAGGCGCCAACTTTATGGTCTTAAGCCCAGATATGTATTTCTAGGGCTTTGTCTTGGAGATTAATTTATTATTGATTAAGCCCTTAACCTTTTAAGACCAGGGTTTGGGTTTTCAGCCCACTTGGTTGGTCCCTAGGGGTCAATTTGGAAACTTTACCCTTCTAGACGCTATTTCAGTTAAGATCTTAGTGGGGAAGCTGTTAGTTTCAATTATGCTGGCTTAATGGATTAAGATGTTCGGTTCCTGATGAACTCGACGAGTTTTTGGGAGAACTCAACGAGTTGGATCGGTTCTTCTCGATTTTGTAGTCTAAAGAAGGAAACTCGACAAGTTGGGCCAACTTGGTCGTTGACTTTGACTTTTGACTTATGTCTCTGACCTAGTTTGTCCCAAGGGGTGTTTGAGGTAATCTAAGTTGTATTTAAGGAAAATATAGGATTAGGATAAGTTCCATATGGGATCGGGCCCAATTTGGAAAATTGGGCCATTAGTGGGCCTTTGTGGATCTTTTCGTTTTAGGCCTTTTAGTTAATGGAATTGGGCCTCAGTTTTGGTTCATGTTGGGGTCTGGGGTAAAAAGGTGATTTTAACCCAAGTATGGATGGTGGGCCTTAGAATGGAACCCAATTGCTAATTGGTTGTTATTTTGATCTGTTAGATCGGAGGTGTCGTAAAGGTAGCAGCTAGGGATTTCTTTCAGTAAGCTTCAACATTCAAGGTGAGTCTATTCATCATATTAATGGGTCGAAGGCACCAAGGCCGGCCAATATTATTTAGTTGTAATGGTAATTTGTGAATGTGTTGTCATTGTGCTATGTATACCATGTGGGAGTTCCCACGACAGTTAGATAAGACCATGTAGGGGCTCCCATGGCAATTAGATAACACCGTGTGGGGGTTCCCATAGCAGTTAGTCAAGACCAAGTGGGGCTTCCGATGGCAGTTAGTTAAGATCATGTTAATGGGTTATGAGCAAAACATCATTCCTATGGTGTACATGCAAACCCGAATAGCTTTTGGATCTAGTTTGTCTAATGAACATGCAATTGAATATCTAAAGCTATAAACCCTAGATCTAGCATACAATTAATCATATTAACATAAGAATAGGGTTTAGATCTTACCTTGATTGTTATGTAGCAATAACAATCTCAAATCCTCCTTGTAATGGCTTTAGAAAGCTTAGAGTCACAAGTTTCACTCCTCTAATGGCTCACAAACACCAAGAGCAAGAGGATGAAGAATGAGAAGAGAGGAGGCACCAAAAAACGTGTGGAAACCCTAAGGAATCAGTTGGCCACGTTTTTGGTGCCCTAGGGGTCCTTAAATAGTGAGGCTATTAGGGTTATCTAACAAGGAAACCCTAATTTGATTGCTTAGGCCCTAAGCAACCCATGGACTCCCTCCTTAGACGCCTTGGACGATTTCTAATGGGTTTCCCCATAGAATTCGTCCACTCCATCCTCTATGGAGTCCATTAGCCTAATATTCAACTATCACACAATTGATAGTTCTAGTCCCCTTTATTTAATTAATGTCTTTTAGCCACAAAGTTAATTCTTATTAATTCTTGACTAATATTAATATGATTTCTCCTTTAATATATTATTCTTATAATATATTAATAAATCATAATTAATCCTCTTTCTCCATAATTCATCCTATCAAGTTGCTTTGGTGAAGGCAACCCAAAAGGACCATGCACCATCGGGTCAAGTACATACCAAAATAGTTATGGACCTAGACACTAATCCAACAGTCTCCCACTTGGATAAGTCTAATAACTATTCTGCATATGACTTCAGATCCTGATCCGCAATCGTAGCTTTCAAAAAACCGCTGTCAACTCTGATCTTATCAGAAGCGTGTCCTTTAGATAATGGATCATATATTCCTCCATTCTAGATATCATATAGACTGAGACATGGATTTAGATCATTCTATCATCTATGTTTGTTTCCCGATTTCCGATTTATAACGACTGACAACAGACTACAATTGAACAAATCAAATTAGTCTCAGCTTGGCCAAGCGCTTGGGTGCCATCACTAAATCATCGAGGGCCCAAAGATATCGCTTTTATCCTACTTTGGATAAAAGGAACGGAAAAACTTTGATTCAATGCTTGCTTGCACTCACTCACCGAATCACACATAACAATATGTTTTATAACACCAAGTTACTGGTGCGTTTACATATTATCAATGTGTAACTGAATCGCAAGTTACAACTCACACATCTTGGTTTCAAGAATATAAAATATTATCGTCTCATCAATCACTCGTGATAAAATCCATGAAGTGATCCAAGTTAGCGTGGGTTTAATCCAATGCTCAAATCATATTCATAAGCACTCATGAACGTTGCAGCAAACATTTGCTTATGTCTAATACACTTTAGACAATCCACACACCAATTCACGACAGTCTTCATTCATACCTACTTCCAACATATGAACGACTGTGGTTCGTTCGAATAATTTGATTGTTACCAATTTAATTAATCAGGAAGTCAAAACATGTAAAGTGAAACACAAGAATAATACTAATCCCATATGGCCCCAAAATCTGGGTATAAATATAACATTTTATTTAATCACCATATTGATTACTCATTATTTGTTGTTTCGAGTAATCAACTTTTTACTTGAATTATAACTACACTTGTCCCATGCTCTCAGCATGCACACAATGTCTATCTACGATCCTTACTTTGTGAAATAGATCAAATGAACACATTTCCAATCATATGCAATGATTCTTTCGTAAAGTCATAGCTCAAAATCATCAAGACTTGGCCAATCTCTATCAGAAACAATTCTATAGATATGATATCTCTCACTCAAAGTACATTCCTTTGAACATCCTTCTTGCATAAAAGTTTCTAATCTAGACATAGATTCTCAGTATCCAACTCCCAATATGGAAACATTTCCATATTTTGCCATACGACAACTTATTCTTAATAGAATCTTATCTATTCATAATAATGTCGATATGGTCCATCCAATACCATACTTCCAACTACTCACAAGCGACCAATCCTCAGCGAGCTTTGGATCGTCCTTTGATAGTTATTTAATTATTTTAGTCAAAACCGATTCTTGTCATTTTTCCCTCAAAATGCGCTAGACACTTGGAAAATTTTAGAATGGTCAAATATTATAGCATTTGCAATCGATCCTATACCCGAAGTGTATGGAACTCAATTCGTAATGTCTTACATAAAGATCTGATACTTTATCAATCTTCTGCCATAATATTCTATGTTCCACGTTCTCACAATTTGAACTATGAAGAGGGATGCTATAATCATAATCGAAATTTGAGAACACACTATGTATCCTTGACTAACTTTATAAACATTCCACAACCTAAGTCGTTAGATTTGAAATGAAGCATAATATTCTCTCCCTTAATTATAGCAAAACAACTATTCAACCCTTACGACTTTGCAAAGTATAACTCTTGTTTTCTATAATTAATATTGCTAACTTGCAATACTTGTCTTAATAATCATACAAGCACAAATTTTATGCTCCCACTATCATGATGATTATTATCATATAAGCATAACACTTATGCTCCCACTAGTTTTGACATGCATTCAGAAAACATCTAAACTTCCAGAAAACAATACCTATTGAATTTCTTAAGTTCATATTTCAAATACCTAATGTTTGGATAATCTTTTATCTAAGCTTCTTAATCTTATACACCTTTGGGTTAGATAACTCATATGTGTGTTTAAACAATTCAGACTAATTGCCAAATCTCACAATTCGGATTATGGAAAGGGATACCGTAACCATAATCGAATTTGAGAATACAATTTCACAATCACTATCTTCTTAAAATCTCTCTTAGTGAAAGCATTTCCTCACAGTCATCTTCATGAAGGAGGGAATCTTATGACACTTAGATTTTAATGGTGTATGTGTTCCTATCCATGTGCATTTGTCAAAACCAAAGTTTGCGACAAAACCAAACTCATATGGACCGAACTTTCTCAATCTTGATTTCTTGCCTTATGGTAACACGAGTGCCCACCATGTCTTCCAAGTAGTTAAGCAGTTCACCCTTTCCTATCAATGTACTTTTCATTGATCAAGGTGCTTCCTTTTTACGCGTTCAAAAAATAACTCATAGAACTCACATGCATAATTAGTTCAATTGGAATGGCACAGAAACAAAATAGTGTCAACACGATAGGTTGTAAACCTCAACTCGTGTGCTAGTGATGATCGATAAGGTTTATTCTTGATTTGATCTTGAAACCTTTCAAGACCTTTTAGACTCCCACTGACTCCTTGACATATAAGATTCTCTTGTCAATAAACATTTCTTGACAAACAAATATTCAAGAGTTAGTGTAGCTTTTATCAAGACAAAACACTTCTTAAGACTTGTCACTGTGACAACGCCAAATCTATTGTCGTTACAAATCCCATCTTCACCAACGGAATGCGTCGCTATATGTTATTTTCTGTAATATTTGGAGTAATCAATAAACAAATATCTAGTTATTTATATGTCTAGATATTATCATAAGTAAATATAACTTGAATGCGTTAACCCCGTTTAACCAAATAGAGTTATATTACTTTTCAACCACTTCACCCGGGTAAAAAGTTTTAACCCCGTTAAACTTTAGCATCGGGTAGCCGTGTATCGGGTGCAATACCCGAGACATATATAAACAAATGGGCACTACATTTAAGCTCTTATACCACACCTTCACACTCTCTCACTACTTTCTCTCTCTAGACCCGAACCCGACTCCAAAACCGCGAATTTCGGCTTCCAAACGTAAGGACTTATTCCCTATCTTATTCTAAACATACTTCATTGTAATTAGAGGCTAAAAATCATAGAAAAAAATGATCAAAAGGGAGTTTACGGCCTAAGAAGCCCCTTAGGCCGTAAACACCTAAAAACTTGCTAAAAGCCTCATTTTTCCTTCCTTTAAGTTTATGTACTAATTAAGAGATATACCTAGGAGAGTTTGGACATTAAAACACAAGAGTTTGAAGCCTAAAAAAGAGCTTACGGCCCAAGCTTATGCTTAGGCCGTAAACACCCAAAAATCCTTGTTAAAAGTCCCAAAAACTTATCTAGGGCATGTAAGGAAATTAGCTAAGGCCCTAGGAAGTGTGTTGTACCATTAAACATCTCATTTTGAGGCCAAAAGAAGAGTTTACGGCCAAGGCTATACTTGGGCCGTAAACTCCCCAATTTTTATGCCAAAATGTCCCAAAACTCCATCTAAGGCCTTCTAGAATTTATCTAAGGTGAAGGGAAGTGTGTTGTACCATTTAAACATCCATTTTGAGGGATTAAATGGAGTTTACGGCCCAAGCACAAGTCTTGGCCGTAAACTCCCCAAAAGGTCACAAAATGAGGGTTTAAACCCTCCATATTAGTTCAAGACACTTGCTATTAAATTAGGGAAGTGAAATAAGGCCTTAAACTTGCATTTTGGAGGACCACATGAGTTTACGGCCAAGCCTAGGGGGCTTACGGCCGTAAACTCCCAAGGAGTGGCCTTTGGGCCGTAAACTCCAAGGGAGTGAGCTCATGGACCCTCCCGTAAATCTTTCTTGGCCTTATACCACTCCCGGGAACCCCTTCTAGGCCCTAAAACCCCGAAACGATGCTAGAATGCCCAAATACTTTAATGAAACGCATAAGATGATTAATTTCTTGTAAAATACATATTTCATATGACATTAGGGTCTTAAAAAGGTGCTCAAGTTGTTATTCAGTACCAAACGCTCAACCGACACTTTTACCCGATTTACCCGATTCACCCGATTTACGCGAATTCAGGTGAGTTCATACCCCTTTAATGAACCTTTCAAATGTTTTATATGTTTTAGGGGGGGATACAAGTTGATTATACATGTTTATGGAAAGTTATACGGAACGATTTTCCACGTTACGAGAACTAATCACATGTGATTCACTATCCGTAGTTCAAATCACATGTGATTTACCACTATGCCTTATAAAATGATTTTTCATTTTCAAAACTATCTTGGATAAATGAACAGGTTTTTAAGTGTTTCCTTTATAAAAGATTTTCATTAAATAAATTTTCTTATAAAATGTATCCACTCTAATATATTTATATAAGTAAGACTTGAAGGGCTTAGGACCGGTAGCACGCCTTATTTCCTGTTCTTGTTTGATTGTGGGCTTAGGGTAGTTGTTATCTGTCCGACTGTCGTTGACTTCTTAGTTATATATCATGTATATTAGTATAGGATATGAGTGTTTCACTTCATTAGATGCCTAAACCACTAGTGATAAGAACCATACACACTAAGTTAACTATGATAGGCATAGTTAATACTACTACTACTCGCTATAGCCACTACTCTATCCACTATAATACACACTATTACGAGGCTGTACACTGACAAAAGAACACACTATGAACTATACTAAAGACTACTACACTATAACATAAAGGAAAGCCTTAAACAGGCGATAACACGCTGATCCACTACGAGATACCCTATTCGTTATCCACTACGCCCGGAGTTTTCCGACAGGAAGACGACACTACATGTATAGATCTATACGGGGCAGACGCTATTATATCCTGACTGTTAACTTCAGTCTACGCCGTACAGGCCCAGGGATGCCGCTACTTCACTATACTGTGCATGACTGGGAAGGTCATGGGATCCTCTATTATTCTCACTATTAGAAATATACAAGGAATACACCATAACTACACTAAAATACCTCACTAAATGCTAAACTACATCCCGAAGTAAGTAAGTATCTATCACTAAAGGAAGCTTACACCCCTATCACTGATTACAGGCTTAACCTATTCTGTCACATTACTATTTAGAGATTTGCTTATATAATTTTAAAATAAACTGTTTTTCAAAAATGAGGAATGCATACTTTTTCACAGATTTTCACTTACAATTTATTTCCTGGAAAATATAGGATTTTCTAGGTTTTCTACTGCTTATGAATGTAAATTACACATTTTTCGTACTATTGGCTCTAATGCTTTTATACAAAAACTCACACTAAACTCTTATGAACTCACCAGCTTTATGTTGATATTCGTTTTCAAAATAACTTGTATCCTCAGGTCAAAGATAGACAGGTACAGACGCAACATTTTTGGAGAAGGTGGAGCATACAAGACCCATCTCTTATTTTTGAATTACCTTTGGTGTTTGTTGAACAATATAAAACACGCATGTAATTAAATTCACTATGTAAATGCAATGGTTGTATGTTTCTTGTTTTTACTATTATGCAATTGTGATGATACTGTACATGACGTCCTCCACCCCGACACGTATTCCGCCGTTATCGGTTTTGGGGTGTGACAGATTGGTATCAGAGCATTGTTTATAGTGAATCAAGTATATCAACCTATAAAAGATATATGAACTATAAACACTTCGGGACTAAAACACTCTGACCAAGAATATATACTGTTAAGTATCTAAAAGATCTAACTAAGTATATATATATATATATATATATATATATATATATATATACACATCACTATAAAACACAGAAATCAGTATCACACCAGAACAGAACAAAAGTATTAAGATTGTTGGGCAGCACAATTGAGCTTAGAGACATATAGTCACATTAGGGGTGATGTATCCTGATCAACTACATTTTCCTGAGAGTGACTAGCATGTGCCTAAGTTTGGCTGTGGTGTTGCAACAAGTCTAAAACTTACCAACACTACCACAATAACGTTACCATAAGAATACTATAGGAGTATTCTGTATCTCTAGATTATACGCATGTGACAACAAAAAGGGTCGTTATTAGTAGGACAATAGTTGCTAAGTGGATACACCACGATTACATGTGACCAGGGCGCTATAGACTCAGAATCTGCAGCCTTTGCTTCATTCCCTGTTCTTGTTTGATTGGGGGTCTAAAGTTAGGGTGGTTTATTCGAAGGACTATCTTGCTTCGGTTACATGTAATCGGTATGCACTATGCAAGTATTGGGTCGACTAATAACGATTCATCCTATAAGTATCTTAGAATAGTACGTCTATTAATCTTCTTTTCCCCTTTCTCGCGTAGATAGCATGGCTGGCTTCCACCTACCCGGCGATCCGTACTTTCCGAACCAGGGCAATGGAGGATGGCTCGAAGAGGAGTCAGACGATGATCACCCGATCCCTTTGGATGATCATCATGATGAAGGCTTCTCGGATAGCTCGAGCTCCGAACCAGAAGTCAACAACCAGCCTCCTGAAGCCCCGAACCCTAACCCCCGTCCGGCATTTCAGGGCCCCACTCCTATGTGGGCCATATCCTTGCATCATTGGAGCGAGGAGCAGGGTCAGCCCTTGCCCTACAATGGAGACCGAAGCTTCTACAACATAAGCGAAGGAGGATCAGCGGATCGGGTTCTGCCCATCATGATCCGAAGGATTGCCAGGAATGTTGAGCAGGGTCAAGCTGCTATTGGTCGAGTTGTAGAAGTGGATGCCAACTCGAATCTCAACACTGTTCGCATCCGCCAACTCGAAGAAGCCATGGACAGGACAAGGAGGACCAACGAGGCTCTGCAGCATCAGCTGGCTGCATCCCGAGCTGAAGTTAGGGAACTCCATGCACGCCAAAGGACTCATGATCGACACCTTCAAGAAGTTATGCGTCAACTAGCGGATCTGAGGATTCGCCCAACAAGAAACCGTCGCCAGTAGAAGACGTTTATCTACCTCACTCTTTTGTTTAAAGGACTAGCCTTTTTATCTCTATGTTCCGTAGATCTCTTGTCTGTAAACATTCCTAGTTTAAAAGTACTCTAGTTGAACCTCTAAACTGCCAACATTTTCTCTATGGTATGATGTAAGACCTACTGCTAGGTTAATTTTCATGAACTTGTGTTGCATCATTAATACCAGTATATTGGCAGTTGATTTCTCTATTGCTATAACTCTCATTCTGATCTTGGATTATGTGGATTTAATCCACGAAACACTCTATTCATATTCGCAATAGGCTCTTACTATTGCTATCATTTCTATGATCTTCCAGTGAAGGATGCCTCCACGGAAGCGTCCCAGCAGAAGAAGACCCGCAACTCAAATCCCTCCTCCACCACCTCCTCCTCCGCAGTTTGACCCAGTATTATTCCAAACAGTTGTGACTGCGGCTGTAACCGCAGCCATGGCCCAAATGAACTCGGGTGATGCGAGCGGTGGTAACTCCAGGTTCGGTGAAGTCCATCAACTGGTGCAGGGATGCACTTATAAGGATTTCATGAACTGTAAACCTACCTTCTTCGATGGTACGGGAGGAATTCTGGCATTGTACCAATGGTTCGAAAGAATCGAAGCTGTATTCGAGATGTGCTCTTGTCCTGAAGAGAGCAAAATCAAGTTCGCTACTGCTACCCTCACTAACAGGGCCTTGTCATGGTGGAACGGCCATGTCAGTGCACTCTTCTTGGTCACAGCCAATGCCATGGGCTGGGACACTTTAAAAGATGTCATGAGAGGAGAGTACTGCCCTAGGGGCGAGGTTCAGAAACTTGAGGAAGAACTCTGGAACCTCAAGATGAAAGGGACTGACATAGCGGCTTATACGGCCAGGTTTTGCGACTTGGCGGCTATGTGTCCCAACATGATCCCCTCTGAAAGCAAGAAGATTGAACGATACATCTGGGGTTTAGTGCCCCCGTATCGAGGAAATGTTCTGGCCTCGCGCCCTACCACTTTTGACAGCGCCAAGGAATTGGCCCAGAGTCTGATCAACCACGAAATCTCCTCCACTCCAGCAACAACAACCACAACAACCACTGCACCACCCGATTCATCTGACAGAAAAAGGAAACGATGGGATAAGAAGAAAGGCAAGAAAACTCAAGCCGCCTCCAAGGACCAGCAAATTGTGGCGGTCCATGCTGCCACCACCCCAGCCACTTCAGCTGCTCCAGCCTCGCCGAAAGCTTACAGTGGAAACTTGCCCAAGTGTCCCAAGTGTCCCAAGTGCCCTTTCCACCACAACGGCCCCTACTGTGAACTGCAGTGTTCCAATTGCGGTCGAAAGGGCCATACTGTCTGATTTTGTAAGGCCCCTCCCAAACCTATCACGCAGGTTCCTGGTACGGGAGTGACCCCAACTTGTTATGGCTGCGGGGAAGCGGGACATTTTAAGAGAAACTGTCTGAAGACCACAAATGCTGGGGGAACTGGAAGGCTACTCACTATCAGTCACAATGAAGCGGTGGCTGATCCCACGCTAGTCACGGGTACGTTTCTTCTCAACAACTCTTATGCTTGTGTCTTATTCGATAGTGGTGCAGAAAGAAGCTTCATAAATCAAAACTTTAAACACTTACTCAAACAAACCCCTCAACCACTAAACGAAACATTCGTCGTAGAAATGGCTAATGGGAAGACTGAAAGCTCTAACGAAATCTATATAGGTTGTACTCTCACGTTAGATGATCACCCCTTTTCAATCGATCTTATACCAGTCTCAATCAAAAATTTCGATGTCATTGTTCGTATGGGTTGGTTAAGTCTTCACAACGCCGATATCTTATGCTCCGACAAAGCCATTCACCTGAACCTTCCAAATCGCGAAACCCTATTGATATACGGAGATAAGCCAAGTACGAGCCTTCGTATCATCTCTAGTATCCAGGCTCAGAAATACTTGCGCAAGGAATATCGCGCCTTTCTTGCTCACGTTGTCGACACTAACCAGAAATCGAAAGATCCAAAAGACATTCCCGTAGTATGCGATTTCCCTGATGTCTTTCCGGAGGATCTTCCAGGCCTACCTCCCAAACGACAGGTTGAATTCAGAATCGACCTAGTCCCAGGAGCTACCCCCGTAGCTAAGTCGCCCTACCGTCTAGCGCCCGCCGAAATGAAAGAACTATCCGGTCAACTCAACGAACTGCTCAGCAATGGCTTTATAAGACCGAGCTTCTCACCTTGGGGAGCTCCGGTCTTGTTCGTGAAGAAAAAGGATGGATCGTTTCGGATGTGCATCGATTATAGGGAACTCAATAAACTCACGGTCAAGAATCGCTATCCTCTCCCTCGTATCGACGATCTATTCGACCAGCTCCAAGGAGCAAGTTATTTCTCCAAGATTGATCTTAGATCCGAGTATCATCAGTTACGGGTGCTTGAGGAAGATGTTCCGAAGACAGCCTTCCGAACCCGCTACAGGCATTTTGAGTTCGTAGTGATGCCCTTTGGACTGACGAACGCCCCCGCAGTATTCATGGACTTGATGAATAGAGTGTGTCGTCCATATCTAGATCAGTTCGTCATCGTCTTTATTAATGATATACTCGTCTACTCTAGGAGCGAGGAAGAACACGGGGATCATTTACGACGAGTCCTAGAAACACTGCGATCCGAGAAGTTATATGCGAAGTTCTCTAAGTGTGAGTTTTGGATCCGAAGAGTTGAATTCTTAGGGCACGTGGTCAGTGAAGACGGAATCCACGTGGATCCCTCCAAAATTAAATCTATTGAGAACTGGTCAGCACCGAAGACGCCTACAAAAATTCGTCAATTTTTAGGCCTCGCTGGCTACTACCGCAGATTCATCCAAAATTTCTCTCGAATTGCGAAGCCTCTCACTATGTTAACCCAGAAGGGTGTATCATTTGAATGGGAAGAGAAACAGGAGAAGACATTTCAGACCCTGAAGCAAGCCCTATGCACCGCACCAGTATTATCCCTTCCCGAAGGGACAGAAGATTTTGTTGTATATTGTGATGCATCCAATCAGGGGCTCGGTTGTGTCTGGATGCAACGAGGCAAGGTTATCGCCTATGCCTCGAGGCAGCTAAAGACCCATGAAGTGAACTACACTACTCACGACCTTGAGTTAGGAGCGGTCGTCTTCGCACTAAAAATCTGGAGACACTACTTGTATGGGACGAAGAGCGTGGTGTACACTGATCATAAAAGCCTCCAACATATACTGAACCAAAAAGAACTCAACATGAGACAGCGTCGATGGGTCGAGCTACTTAACGATTACGACTGTGAAATTAGATATCATTCGGGGAAAGCCAACGTAGTAGCAGACGCCCTGAGTAGAAAGGAGTATTCTGGTCGAAGGACCAAGTCGTTGCCGATGACTATCCATTCACATCTATCCACACAGATCAAAGAGGCTCAGCTGGAAGCCTTAAAGCCCGAGAATGTGACGGGAGAATCCCTGCGCGGAATGGATAAAAATCTGGAGGTTAAGGGTGACGGAGCCTAGTACTTCATGGACCGAATCTGGACTCCACGCCATGGAGGTTTCAGAGACTTGGTCATGGAGGAAGCACACAACACTCGTTACTCCGTCCACCCGGGTTCAGATAAGATGTATCTGGATCTCAAAAAGCTATACTGGTGGCCGAACATGAAAGCGGAGATCGCTACCTTTGTGAGTAAGTGCCTTACTTGCGCGAAGGTCAAGGTCGAATATCAAAAGCCATCAGGACTCCTCCAACAACCCGAGATACCGGAATGGAAGTGGGAGCGAATCACAATGGACTTTATCACCAAACTGCCTAAGACAGCGGGTAGATTAGATACCATTTGGGTCATTGTTGACAGGTTGACCAAGTCCGCACACTTCCTACCTATCAAAGAAACGGACAAGATGGAGAAACTCACGAGAACATACATAAAAGAAATAGTACGACTGCATGGCGTCCCTATATCTATTATCTCGGACAGAGATAGTAGATTCACCTCTAGGTTTTGGCAATCATTGCAAAAGGCATTAGGGACGAGGCTGGACATGAGTACAGCCTACCATCCGCAGACCAACGGACAAAGCGAGAGGACGATCCAAACCTTAGAAGACATGCTGCGAGCTTGTGTGATCGACTTCGGGAAATCGTGGGATACACACTTGCCCCTTGTGGAGTTTTCCTACAACAATAGTTATCATACGAGCATCAAGGCAGCTCCATTCGAAGCCCTCTACGGCCGAAAGTGCAGATCCCCTCTGTGCTGGGCTGAGGTGGGTGACACTCAGTTAGCTAAAGGACGAGTTCCTGACAGCGCCCTCACTGGTCCGGAGATCATTCGAGAGACGACCGAGAAGATTGTACAGATACGTGAACAACTAAAAGCCGCTAGGGATCGACAGAAAAGCTACGCCGACAAACGAAGAAAACCCTTGGAATTCCAGGTGGGAGACCGAGTCTTGTTAAAAGTCTCACCCTGGAAGGGCACAATACGCTTTGGAAAGCATGGAAAGCTGAACCCAAGGTACATAGGGCCTTTCGAGATTCTTGCCAGAATCATCCCCGTAGCTTATAAACTCAACTTACCCCACGAGCTAAGTAACATACACCCTACCTTCCACGTCTCAAACTTGAAGAAATGTCTGTCTGACGAGACTCTCGTGATCCCCCTCGACGAGATCAAGGTCAATGAGAGCCTCAACTTCATAGAAGAGCCTGCAGAGATTATGGATCGGGAGGTAAAACGGACGAAACAAAGCCGCATCCCAATTGTGAAGGTTCGGTGGAACGCCAAGCGAGGACCGGAATTCACTTGGGAGCGTGAGGTCCAAATGAAACTCAAATATCCCCATCTTTTTGCTTAGTAGTATTGCAATTCTTATCTGTATGAATTCTAAATTTCGGGACGAAATTCCCCTAACGGGGGGATGATGTGACAACCCCAAATCTATTGCCGTTACAAATCTCATCTTCACCAACGGAATGCGTCGCTATATGTTATTTTCTGTAATATTTGGAGTCATCAATAAACAAATATCTAGTTATTTATATGTCTAGATATTATCATTAGTAAATATAACTTGAATGTGTTAACCCCGTTTAACCAAATAGAGTTATATTACTTTTCAACCACTTCACCCGGGTAAAAAGTTTTAACCCTGTTAAACTTTAGCATCGGGTAGCCGTGTATCGGGTGCAATACCCGAGACATATATAAACAAATGGGCACTACATTTAAGCTCTTTTACCACACCTTCACACTCTCTCACTACTTTCTCTCTCTAGACCCGAACCCGACTCCAAAACCGCGAATTTCGGCTTCCAAACGTAAGGACTTATTCCCTATCTTATTCTAAACATACTTCATTGTCATTAGAGGCCAAAAATCATAGAAAACAAGGATCAAAAGGGAGTTTACGGCCTAAGAAGCCCCTTAGGTCGTAAACACCTAAAAACTTGCTAAAAGCCTCATTTTTCCTTCCTTTAAGTTTGTGTACTAATTAAGAGATATACCTAGGAGAGTTTGGACATTAAAACACACGAGTTTGAAGCCCAAAAAGGAGTTTACAGCCCAAGCTTATGCTTAGGCCGTAAACACCCAAAAATCCTTGTTAAAAGTCCCAAAAACTTATCTAGGGCATGTAAGGAAATTAGCTAAGGCCCTAGGAAGTGTGTTGTACCATTAAACATCTCATTTTGAGGCCAAAAGAAGAGTTTACGGCCAAGGCTATACTTGGGCCGTAAACTCCCCAATTTTTATGCCAAAATGTCCCAAAACTCCATCTAAGGCCTTCTAGAATTTATCTAAGGTGAAGGGAAGTGTGTTGTACCATTTAAACATCCATTTTGAGGGATTAAATGGAGTTTACGGCCCAAGCACAAGTCTTGGCCGTAAACTCCCCAAAATGTCACAAAATGAGGGTTTAAACACTCCATATTAGTTCAAGACACTTGCTATTAAATTAGGGAAGTGAAATAAGGCCTTAAACTTGCATTTTGGAGGACCACATGAGTTTACGGCCAAGCCTAGGGGGCTTACGGCCGTAAACTCCCAAGGAGTGGCCTTTGGGCCGTAAACTCCAAGGGAGTGAGCTCATGGACCCTCCCGTAAATCTTTCTTGGCCTTATACCACTCCCGGGAACCCCTTCTAAGCCCTAAAACCCCGAAACGATGCTAGAATGCCCAAATACTTTAATGAAAAGCATAAGATGATTAATTTCTTGTAAAATACATATTTCATATGACATTAGGGTCTTAAAAAGGTGCTCAAGTTGTTATTCGGTACCAAACGCTCAACCGACACTTTTACCCGATTTACCCGATTTACGCGAATTCAGGTGAGTTCATACCCCTTTAATGAACCTTTCAAATGTTTTATATGTTTTAGGGGGGGATACAAGTTGATTATACATGTTTATGGAAAGTTATACGGAACGATTTTCCACGTTACGAGAACTAATCACATGTGATTCACTATCCGTAGTTCAAATCACATGTGATTTACCACTATGCCTTATAAAATGATTTTTCATTTTCAAAACTATCTTGGATAAATGAACAGGTTTTTAAGTGTTTCCTTTATAAAAGATTTTCATTAAATAAATTTTCTTATAAAATGTATCCACTCTAATATATTTATATAAGTAAGACTTGAAGGGCTTAGGACCGGTAGCACGCCTTATTTCCTGTTCTTGTTTGATTGTGGGCTTAGGGTAGTTGTTATCTGTCCGACTGTCGTTGACTTCTTAGTTATATATCATGTATATTAGTATAGGATACGAGTGTTTCACTTCATTAGATGCCTAAACCACTAGTGATAAGAACCATACACACTAAGTTAACTATGATAGGCATAGTTAATACTACTACTACTCGCTATAGCCACTACACTATGCACTATAATACACACTATTACGAGGCTGTACACTGACAAAAGAACACACTATGAACTATACTAAAGACTACTACACTATAACATAAAGGAAAGCCTTAAACAGGCGATAACACGCTGATCCACTACGAGATACCCTATTCCTTATCCACTACGCCCGGAGTTTTCTGACAGGAAGACGACACTACATATATAGATCTATACGGGGCAGACGCTATTACATCCTGACTGTTAACTTCAGTCCGCGCCGTACAGGCCCAGGGATGCCGCTACTTCACTATACTGTGCATGACTGGGAAGGTCATGGGATCCTCTATTATTCTCACTATTAGAAATATACAAGGAATACACCATAACTACACTAAAATACCTCACTAAATGCTAAACTACATCCCGAAGTAAGTAAGTATCTATCACTAAAGGAAGCTTACACCCCTATCACTGATTACAGGCTTAACCTATTCTGTCACATTACTATTTAGAGATTTGCTGATATAATTTTAAAATAAACTGTTTTTCAAAAATGAGGAATGCATAATTTTTCACAGATTTTCACTTACAATTTATTTCCTGGAAAATATAGGATTTTCTAGGTTTTCTACTGCTTATGAATGTAAATTACACATTTTTCGTACTATTGGCTCTAATGCTTTTATACAAAAACTCACACTAAACTCTTATGAACTCACCAGCTTTATGTTGATATTCGTTTTCAAAATAACTTGTATCCTTAGGTCAAAGATAGACAGGTACAGACGCAACATTTTTGGAGAAGGTGGAGCATACAAGACCCATCTCTTATTTTTGAATTACCTTTGGTGTTTGTTGAACAATATAAAACACGCATGAAATTAAATTCACTATGAAAATGCAATGGTTGTATGTTTCTTGTTTTTACTATTATGCAATTGTGATGATACTGTACATGACGTCCTCCACCCCGAAACGTATTCCGCCGTTATCGGTTTTGGGGTGTGACAGATTGGTATCAGAGCATTGTTTATAGTGAATCAAGTATATCAACCTATAAAAGATATATGAACTATAAACACTTCGGGACTAAAACACTCTGACCAAGAATATATACTGTTAAGTATCTAAAAGATCTAACTAAGTATATATATATATATATATATATATATATATATATATATATATACACACACATCACTATAAAACACAGAAATCAGTATCACACCAGAACAGAACAAAAGTATTAAGATTGTGGGGCAGCACAATTGAGCTTAGAGACATATAGTCACATTAGGGGTGATGTATCCTGATCAACTACATTTTCTTGAGAGTGACTAGCATGTGCCTAAGTTTGGCTGTGGTGTTGCAACAAGTCTAAAACTTACCAACACTACCACAATAACGTTACCATAAGAATACTATAGGAGTATTCTGTATCTCTAGATTATACGCATGTGACAACAAAAAGGGTCGTTATTAGTAGGACAATAGTTGCTAAGTGGATACACCACGATTACATGTGACTAGGGCGCTATAGACTCAGAATCTACAGCCTTTGCTTCATTCCCTGTTCTTGTTTGATTGGGGGTCTAAAGTTAGGGTGGTTTATTCGAAGGACTATCTTGCTTCGGTTACATGTAATCGGTATGCACTATGCAAGTATTGGGTCGACTAATAAGGATTCATCCTATAAGTATCTTAGAATAGTACGTCTATTAATCTTCTTTTCCCCTTTCTCGCGTAGATAGCATGGCTGGCTTCCACCTACCCGGCGATCCGTACTTTCCGAACCAGGGCAATGGAGGATGGCTCGAAGAGGAGTCAGACGATGATCACCCGATCCCTTTGGATGATCATCATGATGAAGGCTTCTCGGATAGCTCGAGCTCCGAACCAGAAGTCAACAACCAACCTCCTGAAGCCCCGAACCCTAACCCCCGTCCGGCATTTCAGGGCCCCACTCCTATGTGGGCCATATCCTTGCATCGTTGGAGCGAGGAGCAGGGTCAGCCCTTGCCCTACAATGGAGACCGAAGCTTCTACAACATAAGCGAAGGAGGATCAACGGATCGAGTTCTGCCCATCATGATCCGAAGGATTGCCAGGAATGTTGAGCAGGGTCAAGCTGCTATTGGTCGAGTTGTAGAAGTGGATGCCAAATCGAATCTCAACACTGTTCGCATCCGCCAACTCGAAGAAGCCATGGACAGGACAAGGAGGACCAACGAGGCTCTGCAGCATCAGCTGGCTGCATCCCGAGCTGAAGTTAGGGAACTCCGTGCACGCCAAAGGACTCATGATCGACACCTTCAAGAAGTTATGCGTCAACTAGCGGATCTGAGGATTCGCCCAATAAGAAACCGTCGCCAGTAGAAGACGTTTATCTACCTCACTCTTTTGTTTAAAGGACTAGCCTTTTTATCTCTATGTTCCGTAGATCTCTTGTCTGTAAACATTCCTAGAATAGAGAAACTTTTATCTTTCTGCCTACTTGATTCTTCTTATTCGTTCTGCTATTGATTTAAACTCTTTCAATCAACTCTGAATTACACTTAATCTTATAAGTATAATCATATTTACTAAACCTTTAGTAAATCATGACGAATATCTTTGTCGCTCTTATGGTGGACTTGATCAACACACAACCTTGCGTACTTGATCTCCTAGTCCTTCACTTGACACTTTGTCAACGAATTAGTCTACTTTCCAAATATGAAATTTCTCATTCATCATGCAACCAAGTTGTATCATTCCAAGTTTCTGTCCAATTGAAATTTGGGCGATGAGAAACTTTCCCTATTTGGTAAATTCTTGACATTTCCACAAATAACATAATTAAGAATCAAATCCATTATTGCTAATATAAGAAACCTTCAAACATCGAATTTTCATACACGCCATTGCATGGATAAATAAATAATATAAAATCAAAATTTATTTGATTGCGGAAAAATTTGTCCTTACAATGCGATTCAATTGAAAAACTATGTTAATACATATTTATTAGCAATCTTATTCTAACTCCAAGTAGTAGCTCAAGAATCTAATCTTCGAGTAATACGATCGAAATCCATTTCTTCACGATTAGATTCCGCTCACTTCTTCCCTTAAGCTTCCTTTCTTTTCTTTGATCCTACAAAACATTAAAATGTAATCTTATCACATTATGTATTAAGAATCTAGAATAGGAATTTAAAAGAGTTAGTTAATGGATTTTACCTAAAGTAGAGTCATACGTTTTGACTCTCCCATCTCTTAGATCTCTTAGGTAAATAGGGCAACTTCGTCTCCAATGCCCCTTCTCTTGGCAATAAAAGCAAATTGACTCTTTTGGAACAGCACACGGAACTACTACTGACTTTGCCTTTCTCTTATGATCAAAATTTTTGATCATGGAATGCCTTTCATTGCCATTGCCTAAATCGATAGAGGTCTGGAAGGAAGATCCACCAATCAACTTTGCTTTTCCAGTGCGCCGAATCATTGTTGATTCAGCAGCAATAAGTATATAGGTGAGATCGATGAGGGTTACGTCGTGGTTCATCATATAGTACTCTCTTACGAACTCACTATATGATTCAGGAAGTGACTGAAGAACCCAGTCAACAGCGAGCTCCTCACAGACAACAGATCCCAACATTCTTAACATATCTATGTGTGACTTCATCTCTAGGATGTGTGCACGCACTGACTTTCCTTCTTCATGTTTACTTGCTAAAAGGGCTTGAGTGAGTTTGAACTTTTCAATGTTTTGAACTTGTGGGTTAGGGAGAACAATAGGAGGAGGTGGAGGAAGTGAAGCATGATCTTGTGTTCCTCGATCGAATCGTGGAATATCATCTTCATGTGAAAAGCTTGTTCCACGGGATTTGGGAAGACCATAGTTGTCATACTTTGACATCTACAAAACGGTAGAAAAAAATTCATGTTAGTTGATTAGAATCCTCGATGTAACACCCAAATGAAACATCGAGGCTAGGATCCAACACAATACTCTACAACCTAGAAGAGGGATGCCGTAATCTAGTTGCAGAATATTTGAAGGTAGGTAAATGACGATTTTCCAATTTCCACCATGAAAAACGAAAATTTAATTTAAGTTTTAAATCTATTGAAAATTCCTAGATCTTTTGAGATTCATTGAACTTTTCAAATGCATGTTTAAATATTGATATGCCCCTCGATTTATGAATGGGATCCCGAGGATCACAAAACAGGGTGTGAATAATCATGCAAACTTACATGGTGCCCCCAAATGTTATAATCACCTATTAGATGTGATGGTTAACCACACACGCTCCAGCGAACTATGACAAACAATGAGTCACCCTTTGCTACCTTTGCTTAGAACTATTTAGTGTGCCGGTTAACCACACACGCTCCACTAACGTCTTCGCAAGGGCACAAAGTCTAATTTCATGGAATTGCATCAATTCACTTTTGCCTAAAGTAACTAAGATTGGGAATTTTGTAAAAGCATTTAGTTACTTTTGTACTTCATTATACTTATAATGGAAGGCTTCTGTCCTATCCTACCCGTTCGGCTAACGACCCTCCACTAGTCAAGAGTGCGGTGGGTAAGAGTGGATACCCAGTCAATCGCCATTTTGTAGGCAATTTGCTTAAACACCCCTTATAGACTAGCTTCGTGAATGAGGCCTACTAACGGTAAGACTGACTGTTTACTCATACATATATAACTGTTTACTCATACATATATAATACTAGACTTTTAATGTTATATATAGTATAAGGTGTATTTTACACTTTTAAAATACTAGGTGTTCTAATTTAAATAAATTATACTTTTAATTTAATTAAATGTAAACCAAAACTTTATGGGTTTATTAAATCTCTTTTAATTATACACCTTAATTAATCAATAAAACCATAAGGGTGTGATTTGAACTTTCCAAAACAATACTAGGGTTTCAGAATTTAAAATTTCTAAATTAAACTTTTAATCAACTTTTAAATTCCAAAACTTAAGGGCAAGTTTTGAAACATTTCAAAACATTAGGGTTTAACTTATTTAAATTTCAAAACCAAAACTTTTAAGTTCAAATTTAAACTATAAAATCTAAAGGGATTAATTTGAAACTTTTCCAAACTTTGTCAAGAATACTCTAGATCACAAAATTCAAATAGGGCAATTAACAATTAACTGGTTGTTATTTAATTTGACCTAGTCCAAATTCTTGCAAGATAATTCACCGTATAGTTCAAATAATTAAATCTAATCTTATAAGGAAATAATTATCTAACTAATATGAATTTATCTTTAACTTTGGCAAAGATAATCACCGAATATCATAAAAATATGATTTATATCAATAAAAAAACGTTTTGGTAACTATCCAACAGCCAAAAGAGCACAAAATCCCGATTTTCCGTCTTTCTGACCAGCTAACTCGTCGAGTCAGGCATGGACTTGGCGAGTTCACCATGGACTCGGCGAGTTCATCTATGGACTCGGCGATTTCAACCCCCAAGAAACCCTAAATTGCGATCTTTAACCAAGGATAATTCACAATAGCATCACATACATCAAACAAACAGCCAAGTCTCTGATACCACTAATGGGTTATGAGCAAAACATCATTCCTCTGGTGTACATGCAAACCCTAATAGCTTTTTGGATATAGTTTGTCTAATAAACATGCAAGTGAATATCCAAAGCTATAAACCCTAGATCTAGCAGACAATTAATCATATTAACATAAGAATAGGGTTTAGATCTTACCTTGATTGTTATGTAGAAATCTTAGAGTCACAAATGTCACTCCTCTAATGGCTCACAAACACCAAGAGCAAGAGGATGAAGAATGAGAAGAGAGGAGGCACCCAAAAACGTGTGGAGACCCTAAGGAATCAGTTGGCCACGTTTTTGGTGCCCTAGGGGTCCTTAAATAGTGAGGCTATTAGGGTTATCTAATAAGGAAACCATAATTTGACTTCTTAGGCCCTAAGCAACCCATGGACTCCCTCCTTAGAGGCCTTGGACGATTTCTAATGGGTTTCCACATAGAATTTGTCTACTCCATCCTCTATGGAGTCCATTAGCCTAATATTCAACTGTCACACATTTGACAGTTCTAGTCCCCTTTATTTAATTAATGTCTTTTAGTCACAAAATTAATTCTTATTAATTCTTGACTAACGTTAATTAAATAATATGATTTCTCCTTTAATATATTATTCTTATAATATATTAATAAATCATAATTAATCCTCTTTCTCCATAATTCATCCTATCAAGTTGCTTTGGTGAAGGCAACCCAAAAGGACCATGCACCATCAGGTCAAGTACATACCAAAATAGTTATGGACTTAGACACTAATCCAACATATGTAGGGGTTCCCATGACACCCAGAGTAAGACCATGGAGGGTTCATGGCATCTATATATGTTTTCATGCATGACTTATGTGGAATTCCGTGGTTTCATGTGTGGTATGTTATGGGGGAACTCACTAAGCTTTGTACTTACGTTTTTCAGTCAATATTTCAGGTTCTCCATTTTTTAAATGAAAGAGCTTGGGACGATCACAGCGTATATAACCATGTTTTCTGCAATATGTGATCTTTGGGAATGGAATCTGATGATTGTTTTTTTTAAATGCTTTTCAATGTTTAAAATAAAGTTACAATAATGTTTTTGTTATAATAAAAATGAAATGTTTTTTACCCTGTGTTTTTGGGATGTTACAAGTTGGTATCAAAGCCTTGGTTTGAGGGGTTTAGGCATACCCTCGGGTGTGCCTAAACTCAAACTGAAGGGTTGGTGAAATATTTTACGAAATAAATATTTAACTAAAAAGGAATTTTTACTCAAAGAGAGGGGTGTTATGCATGCAATCGGCCGAGCTCAAGTAAGTGGTTCCTACAATACCATTACATGTCTATTATGCTATATGCTATTATTATGAGAATTGAAAGCTAGATTAGGGCTAAGGATCTGCTCGTAATTTCATGATAGGAGAGATGCCTTTGTATGTCTGTTGTATGAGCTGGTAAACTTGCATGCTAGAGCTGGTTAGTTCGGGATAGATTAGCCTGTTATGTGATGCCTTGTTGCATTTGGTGTATTGGATGTTATGAGGGGAATATCTATTGGAAATAGTAATTGCTAAGTGAATGTTTTAAAAATTGTATACGGCTAGGATCTTATAGCCGTAGAATAATTGATTTTGCCTTATTTCCTATTCCATGTTTGGTTGTGATTCTAGGGTAGAGTCTGTTATTCTACAGTCTATTTGATCATGTTCTGTGTATAATTTTCATGCATAAGGCAACCGGAAGTGAGGGTGAAGTTTCTAACATACTTTGTGTTATGTGAGTTTGAATGCCTGCGATTATTCTATGGATTGGAGTGTTAGTGCACAAATGCCGCTTGCTTTGTGCTTTTTGGAACTCTTGGATGATAGTAGTCAGCTACTAAGTTTATATGATGAAATTCATAAGGTGGATGACTGGCATTATGAGGAGTTCTTCAGCAGCTGATGGCAGGGTGAGGTCAGGAACCTAGAGGAGCCTAGGAGTTGCTTCGGTGGGTTTTTTGTTGCTGCTTAGTGAATATTTGGTGCATCAGTGGTGTAAGCGACTTAGATAAGGGTAATTCCTTAGAAAAGTATGGATAGGTGTGGAAGGTAGTATTGTGCCCATACTACTAAAAGCACAAGATCCATATTCGAATCGGGGAGAGTCTTGGAGAATCTAAGAAGATTATGGGAGAAGGATCCTTAGTTATGTTTTGATATTTGGCTTGTTGTATTTCAGTTTGGAGATGATCACTTAGGGAAATGGTTCTGCTTTGAGTTCTGGTTCTGGTTCTGGTTCTGGCTCTGGTGCGGATACTGAGTCGATTAGTGAGCGGATGCGGGAGTTCATCTCATCAGAGATTTCTCGCTGTATTTTAGAGATATTGGATGAGCGCTTGGGTACGTTTCGTGTTGAGGTTAAGGCTATTGTTGGAGCTTGCACTCTTTCTTTTAGGGAGTTGTGTGCTTGTGGAGCTTATACGTTCTATGGGGAGAGGAACCCCGTTGTCAGTAGGAGGTGGTTAGCAGATATTTCTAACGCATTCAGAACGAGTTTCTGCCCCGAGGAGGCGAAGGTCAGATATACTTCCTGCCTGTTTAAGGACCAGGCGTGTGATTGATGGGAAGAGGTTGGTAGTGAGTTGGGTGATGATGTTGTTGATGCCATGTCATGGGATGACTTCTTGACCAGGTTTCGAGATGAATTTTCACCGGCATTTGAGGTGCAGTATTTGGCGCGAGAGTTTTAGGATCTCTACCAGACTACTGAGATTGTGGCAAAGATCACTGCCAAGTTCCGGGAGAGGGCTTTATTGGTACTGCAGTATGAAGCAGATGAGGAAATGAAGAAATTAAAGTATCATGATATGTTACAGGATGATATCAGGGAGTTCATGAGTATTTTGGGGTGCGAGACCCTGAATGATATGATCTCTAAAGCCTGAGACCAGGAGATTGATTTGGAGTGCATTGGGAAGAGGGGGTCAGATCAGGTGTGTGACAACCGTCAAAATTCGATTCAGTTCTAAATTTGAATAAACTTAGTTGCACGTATAGGCACGACACATACTAGACTTAGTAACTAGAAGTTAAGTTATAACCTACTAGAAACTTGGAAACAATTAGAAACAATGGATAGTGAACTTAGATTTCACATTGATATGTGAATTCTACAACTACTTAATTGTAGTGACTATCCGTATTCGGGTCACTCCTTGACTTGAACACATTTTCATGAATCATATACACACATCATACACTTGACCAAGTGACATAAATTAGGTCTAAGTCTCGTAGGAACTTAAGTCAAAGTTGAAAACTAGGACTAGTATACTTGATTCCTCAATTTCACTTGAATCTCAAAAGCACTACATAGAATGCCAATAAACCAATAAAAATAAATTGAAAACATTATTTATATCTTGAATAAGAGTGAGGAAAAACAAATATAATTTAAAGTCTCAATAATTCAATTTATATTGATATTCAAAGTTTAGCAAAATTCTAAAAACCCTAAATACCTAATTTTATAAACTTTAACCTCAAAAATTATATGAAAATAATTATGAGCCTTAGAATATCATTTTAAAATAACTAAATTTAGGGAAATATAATCAAGGAAAATAAAGGTTTAGGTCATTACCAATTACCTTAATTTATAAGACAAAAATACAATTAAACCTTGTAAATGCACAAATAATTTTTATAGAAACTAAAGATGATTTTATAAAAACTTTTAAATACACCATTCTTTATGAACATTCATGAGCATAGCCATGAATATTGAGTTTGATGATAATGGTGGTAGGGTTTCACCCAAGAACAGCACGCATGTTGTTTAATGATGAAATCCAAGGACCAAAATATATGCCAAACCCTTCAATACGGATTTTTACAAGTTTTAAAGGTTCATCCACCTTATGCATCCAAGTTTTTCCTTTGATAACATCACTACAAACAAAATATGTCCATGCATGGTCTTCAAACCAACATGCATGTGATGATCTTCAAACTTAGATGCTACATGATTAAAGTTTGTTGTTAAAAACTTTCAAATATGTTCATAAAGGATTTATTCTCAAATAAATATCTAAAACTTCTTTTTTGTTAAAATATGATTTTTCCGAGAATCCAAACTACAAATTAAGATGATCTGTAAATTTTCAGAAAATAATTCTTTTTTCTCGAATTATTATAATTATTGCAAGAAAATACAACAATAATTCATATAAAATACTTTATGAGGTCCATAAATCCTGGATAATTTTGTGGATGACCCTTAAAGTTAATAAAGGCTTCTCATTAAGTTTCATCAATTTTTTTGTTACCGTTTAGTATGGTTTTTAATTTTGTTTTTGTTTAGTTTGAATAAATCATAAAACCACTGTAGTGAATGTGAAAAGATTGTTTATGATTTTTCGCAGCTCCTACTGCATATAAAAATATTTTCGGAAATTTTCTAAACTGATTGATATTTTTTATGAATTTATATCTATCTAGAGAATTAAATGTAGTTATAATGGTTATACATATTTATAATCCATGAAAATTTATTTAGAAGTGTTTTAATACAGTTAGAACCAAAATCAGAAGTTTGGTAATTTTTATTAACTATTTAGTAGTTTTCAAGATTTTATGATTAATCAAGAAATTAAAATGGTGAAAAATACCTAGACAAATGAAAAATGCAAGAAAACTTAACTTAAGGTCTTTGACTTCAGTTAAAACTGAAATGCAAGGTTTGGGAAATTTTGAAACTAAATTTACTTAGTTTTTAAATATTTAATCATTGGAACACCTCCTAAAATGTTAAATTATAACATTTCAATAATGGGAAACTCCACTAGAATTTTTTATACAACAAATTGATTCATTGAAATCGAAATTTCAAAGAAAAATGTTTGTAACTTAACAATATTAAATTTTGACACAATATTGGCATAATTCTATTGTAGTAATAAGTATACTAGTGTTAGATTTCGATTAGAGACTCTCTAACGTATACCATTATTGTACGAATCGTTAGTGGTACAAGTGGAACGTAGTTCAAGGCACCATTTGCATCATCTCAATACATTGTGAGTATTCACGCCTCCCCTTATTTTCGGTTTTCAAATGTTTTGGGGTGGAAAAGCATGTCCTAAACTGTTGAGAGAAAAACTTTTGAGAAATACTTGAACATATGGTAGTACAAGATAAGGTTGCGGAATTAGTTAATCTCAAAGGATCATAAAGCTCAACAATAATAAGAAGTTAGATTTGTTAGATATTTAGTTGCAGAAATGTAAAGTGCAAAAAGTAAAGCAAATATAAATGACAACAAGTTATATATCAAGTAAACACTAAACTGACTCTTAACAAGGTTTGCATTCAGACACAAGTTAGTATATGAGATCAATTAAAGTGAAAGGAGTCTTGAAGACTAGATGAGATAAGAGCACAATCTTAATATTTGGAGTGTAAGCTCAGAATGATCTTTTATATTGTTAATCAGAAGGTAAGAGATAGAAGATAAGTGATGTAGAGATGTGTATTCAGAGGTTAAGTTACATGAAGATGAAGACTCTATTTATAGAGTCTAAAAAAGTTACATTGGAAATAAACAAGTATTAAACTTCTGACTAAACGTGACCATGCAAGGTTCATTGGATAAAATAATGCATATAAGACAAGTCAGATGATGTAACTAAAATCTTAATTGTGGATGAGGTAGTTGCGGAAGATATCTTCAGATTGTGGTTGCGGTAGAAAAAAAGATTGTAGTAGAAAAAACAAATTGCGGCAGGTGAAGTGGCTGCAGATCGTAAAGTTTAAGAGGGTCGCTTTATGTATCAACATTTTCCCCCAAAGTGACGTCTTCAGTTTTTCTTTCTTATTTGTCAAGTTTTAGAAATTTGATGAGAAGCCACCAAAACTTCTTAACTTTGCCAAGCCATTGAATTCTCCTTGTAATCTCAAACTTCACTTCTTCAGTTATATGTTTGGATCTCTGAACCAAAGCTAGAGTGACTTCCAGTTGTTTGCGGGTCAGCCGATGCATTGTGGTGATCGGGATGAAGTAATTGAGATCATTGTTAGCTCTTTTATACACAACTCCTAGTTGAGGGAAGTTGGTTACTCCTAAAGACCTTTCTTCATAACCTTCAGTGAAAACTGGTCCAGGCTTGAGAGCTGGGAGATTAAATTTTTGGGCAAGCACAGGATAAATGTCTGCATCGATCCTGGCAAATTCACACACCAATGACTTGAGAAATTCACAAGCTCTCGCATAAGCAATTATCATCTTCGGGTGCTTCTCGGACTTGATTTGAAAGACTCTTGCAATCAGAAATACTTCTTCAGGACTTATGCAAGGAAAATCAGCTTGAGTCCTAATGTAATCACCGCCTCTCCTTATAAGTGTATACTGAACAAAATCCGTCTTCATAAACTTCCTTACCTTGTAACTTTTCACCGCAAATGGTCTGTCATTAGACCAGATGCTCTCAGAGGTAGATCCATGCTTGGCATGGAACTGATTTAGACTTTTGAATTTGAGAGGTAGCCTTTGATCATCAGGAAGGCTAAGGTCAAATGGTTCAAAAACAGGGAAGAATTTGGAGTTGGCCGAAATTGGAACATCCCAGTATCCATTAGATGCTGGTTCAGCATATGTTAGGACTGGTCGATAGTCATCATCTTGTAGCCTTCTAGTTGGATTGATCCACGAGTTGATTAGAGATTCATCAATGGTTGTATCAAAACCATGTTTTTTCCAAACTTGTTCAACAAATTTTGCTGACCTCCGGTCCTTCTTCTGTTGACGAGTGGTAGGAGAGTCATTGGAGTGATCCAAAGACATTGTTGGTGCCAAGTTCTTGAGATGATGAGTTTCTTGGCGTGGAGGAGATTGATGTTGAACTTCTTGTTGCGGGGGATCTTGTTGCGGAGGAGGAGACTAATGTGAAGAGTGTTTTGTAGTTCCTTTTGCGGTGGAGTTTGATTTGAAGAGTGATCCGGAGTTCTCTTTTTAGGAGATGGTTGCGGAGTCACATTCCTTTGATGGGTTGGACCATGAGTTGGAATTCGTGGGGGAGATTGATGTGAATGAGAATGTTCACTTCCCCTTTTTGAGGAAGAAACAATTTGTTGCTCCTCAAACCATTATATGAGGCCATCAATCTTTGAAAAAGTCTTGTCGAATTGAGGCTTAATCAACTCAGAGATTTGAACATTGTTTGGAATTCGGTGTTGAACAACAAGTTGTAAATTTCCTTTATCAATCGTAGAATCTAATCAACACTTGAATTTTTCGTGAGGGAACGCCTCATGCCATTGATTGTCGATTGAAGAACCGCAATGGTAGATTCATACGAATTGTGGGTTTCATTAACAAGTTGTTTCGAATGGAATGTTTGATTGGAAAGAGTAGTCTTGAGCTCATTTTTGATTGCGGTGACCTATTGGATTAGGCGTTCAGCAGTTGCCATAATTTCTTTATGATCAGCAGTGCGATTGTTATCTAGGGCTCAAATATCCATTTCAACTTTCAAGGATATTTCTTTTACTCTTTCTTTGGTTTACAACCTTTCAACTCTTTCAGCCACGGACTACGGTCCAGCCACATCAGGGTGTTGTGGCTAGTTTTGGTCGACTTTTGGCTGAAGACTTAGAAATTCTTTCCTTGACACAACCAGTTTCCTCTTCTTCTTGGCTTTAGGCTTTGAAGTGGAGTGTTAGGATCAACTGGATTCTTCGTCCTGAAACACCATCATAAAGTCATTTGAATTGGGGGGTTGTTGAACATCCTCAAGATCAAAATCATCAAGTCCAAACATTGAACCTAAGCTGATGTCAATTGCGGTTCCATCATCATTTGAATCGTGGATTTCAATAGTTGGAGGAGGCTTAGATGGACCAAAACCAATTTGAAGATTTTGAACTTGTTGAGCTATGGATTCCATTTTCGATACCTAATCTTGAATTAGCAAGATATCATGTACTGTCTTCGCATTGCTGAAAGCATCCGCCTAATACTTGGCAACTTTTTGAAGATCTCTTTTTTTTGTTTTTGCTGTTGAATTTGTTGTTGTTTCCTTGCTTTGAAGGCCGTTTAAAAAGCTTCATACTTTCAGATTCCGGAATCAGTAGTTGGTCGATCCCGAGTCCATGAATCATCTGATCAATAACCATCAAATCCTTGGTTTCGCACCGGGGTATCCCTTGGGTTTGTGGTTCCTTGCACCATTGTGCTCCCCACGCATAGACCACTTGTAAGTAATAGTGGTGGAATAGGATTTCCTGAGCTTCCTCGGTCTCCTTGACCTGCTGTCAAGTTTAGTGTCGGCTTACTTTTCGCTAAGGCAGAAGAATTGCCTTGTAGTGTGACTGGTGTTTCATGTGTTTGTGTGACACGAAAGAGAATGGAGCGCAACTCCTGAAGTTCAAGATAGTTTACACGTGAGGCCCTGGAGACCTTAGGGTGACTCTTCTTAGTTGGATCCAATTGGGAGCAACTGGAGGTGTGTCTCCATGTAGAGATGAAACAGATACACTAACTGTATCTGAGTGGTGAGATGGGGTTTGAGCAGTTGAGCCTGCGGTAACTCGAACGACTACCAGAGTCTGTTTAAAGACTGCAGTATGAGTCGCGTCACATATTTAGTTAGTACTTAGGTTAAGTTTGAGTTTCTTCCTTCTAAAAAGTTGTCTAGAAGTTGAAGACTCTTATTGAGGTTCATCAACAACGTCCAGTTGTGGTTCAATCACCGCAGTAGAAGAGCCTGTGGTCTTGGCTTTTCTTTTCTTGGAAGGGGTGACACCCTTTTTCACAATGTTTACTGGATGCTTCTTTGTTACCGCAAGAGATTTCACTTTATTGGATTTGGGTTGTTCTGATGTGTCTGCGGTAGGAGGGACCGGGGTTGCGGCAGGGCTATAATAGACTGAATAGGATGAGGCGGGGAAGAATGGTATGGGTCAATACCATCCGTAGCCTCAATGTGATCTGCGACTTCACGAGTGTTGAGTCCAATAGACTCCAAAATGTGTCCAGGTAATCTCCTAAGGGGTCTACAAATAGATTGATATTTAGAGGCATTGTACCTTTTAAGATGGCGAGTGACAAAGAGAATTGAATCATCTCCCATGTCGAGATTGGCTTGCTTGTGAGTTCAAGAATGTTGAGTGACCAGAAACGAGCAAATGTGAGCTCGATTGCACCTTGTTTACGAGACTCTTTGGGGATATACTGAAGAATATCATCCCAAAGTATTTAACCATAATTAACCGGATTCCCAGTTAATATGCTCCTAAACAATTGCAAACACTTGATACCCATGTTATCGGTACGACCTGTTCTGCTGGAAAGGCTTCTGAGGATGAAGTGGCACACAAACTGCCACACCGTCGGGAGCTGGTTCTTTTTAAATTCTCTGATTCCTCTTAACTTCTCCTGATAACCCATCTAATACATGTTTGAGATCACACCATTATGGCCTGGAGAGAAGAACTTTGTAATAGACATGATCCTTAGATTGATTGCTTCCGGGAACTTAGCTTTGGGTAGAACAACAAAAGAGTCATCCACCAGATTGAGATGAACTTCTTGAAGGTTGTGAGATGGCCGGAAAGTACTGAATGCACATTTGAATAGAGTTGGTAATGGAATAACTTTAGTGAAGGCATTATATAGTCCAAATAGTAGGTGTTTTGAGAGAAACTGGATCATTAGGTTGATAGCATCATTGTAGGAGGTATGATCGGCAAATATGGCGCTGAAATTGCTCGAGGCAATGGAAGGGGATTGATCTTTGATTATGGATTCAGAGCCGGTGGGTCGAGCGGACCCAAAGCCCTTCGACTGTTTCCTGGAGATGCTTGATTTCACCATTGTTGTAGGAAGAGTTTTAAGAACTTGCAAGAAAATTGTTTGAGCAAGAGGGAAGA
Organism: Lactuca sativa; assembly: GCF_002870075.4. NCBI lineage: Eukaryota > Viridiplantae > Streptophyta > Magnoliopsida > Asterales > Asteraceae > Lactuca > Lactuca sativa. The sequence continues at coordinate 90,105,679 of NC_056625.2, read as the reverse complement.
ATATGAAGATCGTATTCAGAAAGTGTAAAGCATTCTTGGAAGGAAAAGTGGTTTTTATACCACCGGATTTCAAATTTTATTCGAATTAACTTATCTATAATTGTTAATGATAAAAACCCTTGGGTTTTAACCATTATCAGCCACAAATAATGACTGTAAGACCCATGATCACATGATCACACAGGGCATTTAATGGTTGTCAGACCCATGATCACACGTTTGAGTAATGTGTGGTGAGTGGGGTTTATCCGTTGTAAAAAAAATTGAAACAGATTAGACAGTTTAGAGGCTATGAGATGTGATAGACTAAGAAAAAGATTTCTTAAAAGATTTATTTTATGGAAAAAACAATTTATTTGTCATTTAACCTAAAATAAGTCTGACACAAAAAGGCGATTTTGAAAGAAACCAAAACGTTGTATGCTACAAAATGAATGTATTTATGAGGATTTTTTTTAGTTAATGAGGATCACTAAATAGCACACAAAGTTATCAGCGAATTTATGAAGTGATTGCGAGATCATTTATTTTAGTTGTGGATGGATTCTGATGACTGCGGTAAAGAGCAGTATGACTATGGTAGTAAAAGCTGAAAGGAACACTTGATAAAAGGTTAGAAATAACAGAAATTAAATACCCAAAGAATATAAGTATTATATATGGTTGCGGTATACTGAAAATATATATGATAAGTATATTATTCTAGGACCGCAGCGGAGACTAGAAGTGGTTCGCGGTACCTATCAATTCAAAAAGAATTGCGGGTCTGGATTCATCATTCCTAGCATATACAGAAAATTATTCAACTTTATAGCATCAAGTGCCTTGGTAAAAACATCATCAATTCCTTCGTGAGTGGGAAAAAAATTAGTTCAATGTTACCTTTGAGAATGTGCTCTTTGATGAAGTGGTATCGGAGTTCAATTCATTTCGTCTTTGAGTGGTGAATAGGATTGTGAGAAGTCGCTATAGCACTCTCTAAATTACAGTATATCGGTATTCGCGGTGTTCTGTATCCATAATCCATGAGTTGAGTTTTCATCCACAAAACTTTGGAACAACAGCTGGCTTCGGCGACATATTCTGCATCTACGGTAGAGAATGAGACATAATTTTGCTTCCTTGAAGATCAACTGACTAGTCTTCCTCCTAGAAACTGACAACCACCGGAAGTACTTTTTCTATCTAATCTGCATCCAGAATGATCCTCATCTGTGAAGGCTTGAAGGCTAAAATCATTTCCTGCAGGATACCAGAGGCTTAACGCTTTACTTCCCTTTAAGTATTTGAGAATTAGCTTGGCTGCGGTCAAATGTGATACATTAAGATTAGCTTTATACCTAGAACATCAGCATGTTGCAAAGACAATATCCTGTCAGCTTGCAGTGAGGTACATTAGTGAACCAATAATTCCATGATAAGTTTTGTGGTCAACTGATTCTCTTGAAGGATCAGCTAAAATCTTGTATCCGACGGCCATAAGGACCTTGGCTGTGGAACAATTTTCCATTGAGTATTTCTTCAGCAGCTCAGAGGTGTACTTCTCTTGATGAATGAATATTCCTTGAGGGACTTGTTTCAATTGGAGACCTAGAAAGAAGTTGATCTCTCTATTCATGTTCAATTGGAATTTTCTTGTCATGAGCTTTGCAAACTCATTCACCATACCCTGATCTGTTGACCCAAAAATGATATCATCCACATATATTTGGACGAGCATGAAGTGATTACCATTTTCCTTTCTAAATAATGTAGGATCAATCACATCTCTTTTGTAGCCAGACATGACAAGAAACTCAGAAAGACTCTCATACCATGCCCTTGGAGCTTACTTCATACCATAGACTGCTTTTTCAGGCCTGAAGTAGTGATTTGGAAATTCTTGACTCTCGAAGCGAGGAGGTTGTTGTAAGTAAACTTCTTCTTTTAGTTCACCATTTAGAAAGGCACTTTTTATATCCATTTGATGTACTTTGATGTTCTTGTATGTCACATATGCTAAGAAGATGCGTATTGCTTCCATTCCGGCTACAGGGGCAGATGCTTCATAGTAGTCAACACCTTCTAGTTGACTGTACCCCTTAGCAACTAGCCTTGCTTTGTTTCTTACAACTGCACCGGATTCATTAAGCTTGTTTTTATATACCTATATTGTTCCAACAATTGTGTGGCCATTTGGTTTCGGTACAATTTTCCACACTTTATTCCTCTCAAACTCTACTAAGTCCTTGTTGGGTTTTTAGCATTCTAACACTTCCTAAGTGTACATGCAACCCTAAATACCTTGGATCTATGTTTTCTCTATTATACATGCAAATAAGAACATCCAAGGTATTATCCTAATCTCGCATACAAAAACTATAAATGTAACAAGATAAAATACATACCTCTTGATGTAGCTTGATGTCTTCAAGCTTTAAGAGCTTAGCCCCAATAGTGTGGAAGCCTCAAGTGGAATCACAAATCACCAAGACACCTTGGAATACTTTAGAGAATACGATTACTTGGTTCTCTCTAGTGAAATTTGCTAGCCCTTCTTTAGTGTATCCACACTAGTGCCAATTTCACCAACCAAAGACATCTTTATATAGTATGGAGGATTAGGGTTAAACCCTAATACCCATGACCTTTCATTTCCTAGGATCCATGGGTTAAACACTCCATGGACTATCCATGAAAGCTTAGCCCAACCTAAATGAACTTGGCCCATTCCATATATATAAGAGTCCATATTTAATTAGTTCCTTTTGATCACTTAATTAATTATAAATTAATTCTTGATCAATACTAATTAAATAATACGATTCCATATTAATATATTAGAACTTATAATATATTAATATTAATCGTAAACATACTATTCTCAAAAGACTATCCATATAAATTGTGTCGGTGAAGTGCAACCCAAATGGACCATGCCGGGTCGGGTCAAGTACATACCAAATATAGTTATGGACTTAGACATTAATCCAACAGTCTCCCACTTGGATAAGTCTAAAACTATTATTGCGTATGACTTCAAACCTAACTGGCAATCGTAGCTCTTAAAGCTGCTGTCGAACTCTGATCTTGTCAACGAACTTGTCCATTAGATAAGGGATCATATATTCCTCCATTCTAGATATCATATGGACTGAGACATGGATTATAATCATTCTCTCTGTCCATTTGTTGTTTCCCGATTTCCGATTTATGACGACTGACTAATTGAACAAATCAAATCAGTCCTGGCCCGGCCGAGCACTTCCATTTGTCATCATCAAATCATCGAGGGGCCCACAGATATCGCTTTTATCCCGAAGGTAAAAGGAACGGATAAACTTCGACTCATATGGCTTGTTCTACTACTTGTTGAATCATACACAAAGGCACGTTTTATAACACCGAGTTACCGTATGCGTTTTCGTGCAATCAATGTACTATCAACTCATAGTAACAACTCATATCTCTAGGTTTGAAGAATATAAGATATTATCGTCTCATGATCACTCGTGATAAAATCCATGAAGTGATTCCAATGAGCGCGGGTTGAATCCAATACTCAGAACTTATGAGCACTCATGAGTGTTGTAGCCCTTTGTCCAACACCTTAGACCTCTACAAGCCAACCCATGACAGTCTTAATTCATATCTACTTCCAACATATGACCGACTGTGGATGGTTTGAATAACTTAGTCATTCCGGAAGAATAACCTAGTTTATTCGGGAAGTCAAAACATGCAAAGTGAAACACAATAATAATTGAATCCAATATGGTATCAACTCTTTGAACATAAATAAAACACCTTTTATTTATCACCATATGATTACACATTATTCATTGTATACTGTTTCAGCTATCAACTTTATTCTTGAATTTAAAACAATAGTTGTCCCATGCTCCAAGCATGTACACTATGTTTTCTTAAACACTAGTCATGCCACACACCAAGTATGCATACTATGTTTGTCTATGATCCTTACTTTGTGAACTAGATCGATTGAACATAACTTCAATGATTCTCTTTTCACACTCCCAAATCCTTACCGCAAATGCAAGAATTCCAAATTCATGCCATTTACTGAAATCTGTTAGATTCTAAACTTATATGCATTGATCCTCTCGTAATGATTATGCACAAAGTCATAAAGACTTGGCAACAATCATTACAGAGTATTCCAAAGGAGATCAACTCCTTGGAAATATCCTTCTTGCATTAAGTTTCCTTAATCTTACACAGATTGAAAATTCTAACTTTGAAACATTTCCAGATTCCATTTTGACTATCACTTCTGAACAAGAGTTGCCTCATTACAGATTATGTCAATATGGTCCTTCCAGAATTATCACTATACTTCCAATTGTCCTTGAGTAACCAATCTTTGGTAAACCTTAGATTGTCCTCGACAATTGTTTAATCCTTTTAGTCATATCCAGTTCTAAACCTTTTCCCTTCTTAATGCCCCAGGCATTTGGAAAATTTTAGAACGGATGAATATAGCACATGTAATCGATCCTATATCCGAAGCATATGGGACACGATTCATGATGTCTTACATAAAGACTAAACCAGTCTTTTGCTATAATATTTCCATTCCAATTTGCCAAGTTCTCATAATTCAGATTATGAAAAGGGATGCCGTAATCATAATCGAATTTTAGAACGCAAATAATGGACCCATATACAGAATTTCCTTATGTTGAGCCATTCCAACATGAAATTAATATATATCCTTGACTAAATGATTAAAACCTCACGATCTAAGCTTATAGATTTGAGATGAAGCATAATTTCCTCTCCCTTAATTATAGCAAAACAACTTTTTCCCAATTGAAACTTTTGTTTTCTATAATTAACATTGCTAACTTGCAATACTTATCATAATTATCATGCTCCCACTAACATGATGATTATTAGCATAACACTTATGCTCCCACTAGCTTTGACATGTACTCAGAAATCAGCTGGACAGTCTGAAATTTAGATTCATACACCCTTTCCGTAGATAGCTCACCTGTGTGTCTAAGCAATTTCAAGAACCATGAAAAGGGATACCGTAATCATAGTCTCAATTGCTTAGGCATTTGCCATTTCTCACAAGTCCATGTTAGTGTGCCGGTTAACCACACGCGCTCCACTAACGACTTCTGAAAATGCAAATAACACAATTGATATCTTCGTAAAATCTACTTAGTGAAAGCATTTCCTCACCATCATTTTCATGAATCGGAGAGAAACCTTATGACACTTAGATTTATATGGTGTATGAGTTCCTACCCATATGAATTTGTCAAACCATAATCACAAGACAAAGATACTGACAAATCCAAAACCATATGGATTGAACTCAATCTTAACTTCTTGCCACCTGGCAGCTCAAGGGCCTGCCATTGCTTCCAAGTTGTTATGCAACAAACTGAGAACTCTAAGAACTCATATGCAAAGCCAACTTTAACTGGAATGGGCACAGATATGTCAACACGATAGGTTATAAACCTCAAGTCGTGTGCTAGTGAAGAATTTCAGGTTTTATTCTTGATTATTTCTTGAGACTTTCAAGACCTTTAAGACTCCCACTGTCCTCTTGACATATAAGACTCCCTTGTCAAACATCCAAGAGATAGTGCGGATTCTAATCAAGAAAAACACTTTACCCAATTGGCCTAAGTTGGTCTTTGTTTTATCCAAAACATCACAACTTACCAATTTCAAATGTACAAGAGTAGAAAACTTTTACTCTTACATTTGACAAGTGTTTTAAACCTTCTTTAAGACATGTCACTCAAATGACAATCTTGGAGTATGACTCTAAGACTTGTATTGGAACGAAGTATGACTCATCTTCTTGATTTAACCATTTCAACAATTCAAGTTCCTCTTCTTAGTCATAAGAATGCACTAAGATTTCCTTAGAGAACTAATTTTGATATGGTTTCTTAATCATTAAGATGATCACAAAAACTGATACTAAAGTACTCTCCCATCTTTTCAGATTTGAGAAACTTTTATCCTTCTGCCTAATTTGATTCTTCTTATTCGCTCTGCCTTACATTGGAACCTTTTCCAATGTCTCAGAGTTACACTTAAGCATGTAAGTATAATCATATTTACTGAGCTTTAGTAAACTATGACGAATAATCTTATCGATCTTTTGTGGTGGACTTAATCAGTGCACAAGACTGTGTACTCGATCCTTTAGTCCTTCACTTGACGCACACATCCATGTGAACCAGTAATTAGTCTTAATTTTTCCAAAACTTGAAAGTTCTCATTCATCATGCTATATAACTTGCATGATTCCAAGTCCCGGTCCAAATGAAACTTGGGTGATGAGAATCTTTCCTTATTTGGTAAATATAGACATTACCACAAATGAAAGAATCAACTTCATATTTCCCTCTTGCTCTTAATGGAATCATATAAGCAACAATTTTTCCTCAAAAGCCATTGTAAGGATATTTTAAAATAAATAAAATCAAAAAAATTTTCTTTTATTTTAAAACTTTGCGGAAAAACTTATCCTTACAATCCATATGAAAACTTGTTGTTATCTATTCCTAAGCAATATCTCATAACTCCTAAGAAGTTTCTCAAGAATCCGATCTTCAAACTATGCGATAGAAATCCATCTAGGCCATCAGATTCAGCATATTCTTTCTTTAAGTTTCTTCACTTTTCTTTGATTCTTAAAACATCACCATGTGACCCAGTCACATCATGTATCAGGAATCTCAGAATAGAAACTTAACAAAGTTAGATAGTGGTCTTTACCTGAAGTAGAGTCAAACTTATTGACTTTAACATCCTTAGGTAAATTTGGCAGCTTCGCAACCAATGCCCCTTCCCTTGGCAATATAAACATATGGACCCTTTGATAATGGTACACGAGACTATCACAGACTTAGCTTTTCTCTTTACCATTTGGTCAACCGAGTTGACTATGGCCGATCCCTTTCCATTGGGAAGAGAATGCTTTACTGGATATCCAATGTCATCATTGTCAATGTCCATAAACTTTTAGGAAGTTGATCTTAGCAAATAGATAAGATCGTTAAGGGTCTTGTCATAGTCTGTTTCATAGGTGTCCCAAAGGAACTCACTATGTGACTTAGAAAGTGATTGAACCACCAACTTTCTCAAGACTTTGACACCCAACTCTCCCGGCTTGTCAATATGTGACTACATCTCCAAGATGTGCTCACACCTAGACCTTGCCTTGCCAATAGGGCTTGAGTGACCTTAAACTTTTCAAGAACTTGTGGGTTGGGGAGAATAATTGGAGGAGGTGAAAGAAGTATGATTTCCAAAGGACATCATCTTCATTTAGGAAACCTTGTTTCACTAGATTTGGGAAGATCATAGGTGTCTATTACAGACATCTTTTGGGAGATATTCAAGATAGTTGATTTAAAGTCCTTAATATGACACCCAATATGAAATATTAAGGCTAGGACCCAACAAACTATTTTATAACTTAGAAGAGGTATGCCGTAATCCAAGCTATAAAATATTTGAAGGTAGGTGAATGACGATTCACCAATTTCCACCAAGATAAACGAAATGTATTATTAGGTTTTAATTGGTTTTGAAACTCCTAGATCTTTGAGATTCATTGAACTGTTCAAAGGCATGTTTCAATCTCGAGTGTGCCCTTCAGGTTTTGTGACTGGGATGCCGAGGATCACAAAACAAGGTGTGAAGTAACCATGCAAATCACTTGGTACCCTTAATAAATTACCCCTCAATCGATGTGCCGGTTAACCACACACGCTCCATCGATACTATGATAAATATTAAGTCACCCTTTACCTACCTTGTTAAGTCCAAGTTAGTGTGCCGGTTAACCACACACGCTCCACTAACGACTTAGACAAAGTGTAAAGTGTAATTTCATGGGTTAGCACCTTATTCACATTTTTCCTAAGTAACTAAGATTGGGTATTATTAAGAGTTTAGTTACTTAGTATTATCATTAATACTTTTAATGAATGAGAATTATAGTCTTGTCAAACCCGTTCGGCTAACGACCCTCCACCGGTCAAGCAAGCGGTGGGTGAGAGTGGACACCCATTAAGTTGCCATTTTATAGGCAACAACCTTATACCCACCTTATAGACCGGCTTCGTGAATGAGGCGTACTAGCGGTAAGACTAACTTTACTCTTATTCATATATATATTATTAACTTATAATATTATAAAGTATAAGGGTTGAATTTTAAATTTTAAAATTCTAAGGGCTAACTTGGAATTAAAGTATTCATAAGAGAAAACTTTTTTAAATTCCAAAACTTGAGGGCAAGTTTTGAAACTATTCAAAACTAATTAATTCCATAACTTATGTGTTTAAAGTAGTTTTAATCCAAAAACTCTTCAAGTTCCATAACTTGAGGACAAGTTATGGAAGACTTTAAACTAATAAAAGAATTAACTTTTCTTTATTTTATAACTTATGGATTTAATTATGGTTACATATTTTTCTTTAATGAAGTGACTCTTGAACTTTCATAACTTGAGGACAAGTTATGGAGTCATAAAAAAATATTCAATGACACAAGACTCTTCATTTTGTAACCATCGCCAACTTTATGAGTTTTAAGATTCATAAATGTGACTTTTAAGTTACATAAACACATTTTATGAACTTCTTTTAGATTAATTTGGATTAAAACCAACTAACAAATAATATTTTTCATCAATCTAAATTAACTCATAAAACAAGATAACACAAAAAAAAACTTTTCATGTTCCATATCTTAAGAACAAGCTATGGAATTCTTTAAAACATTAAGACCAAGTTTTGTAACTCCATAAAAAACTTTGAATCAATTTTTTTTTTAAAACCTTTTCATATCCATAACTTATGGAGGTTTCAAAAAATAAAACTCTTTAGATCAAACTTTTAAAACTAATAAAATAATCATATTATTTTATCTTTTATTAAATTTGACCTAATTCAACTCATAAAGCAAATTATTCAAATTTTACAAATAATTAGTTTTTCACAAGAACAAGTAATTATCTTAAAATTTGACGAACTTCATGTTTTTTTTCTTTTTTTTTCAACTTTGAAAATAAAATATTTGCATCAATATAACAGAAAACAACCCGTGGCTCTGATACCACTGTTGGGTTTTTAGCATTCTAACACTTCCTAAGTGTACATGCAACCCTAAATACCTTGGATCTATGTTTTCTCTATTATACATGCAAATAAGAACATCCAAGGTATTATCCTAATCTCGCATACAAAAACTATAAATGTAACAAGATAAAATACATACCTCTTGATGTAGCTTGATGTCTTCAAGCTTTAAGAGCTTAGCCCCAATAGTGTGGAAGCCTCAAGTGGAATCACAAATCACCAAGACACCTTGGAATACTTTAGAGAATACGATTACTTGGTTCTCTCTAGTGAAATTTGCTAGCCCTTCTTTAGTGTATCCACACTAGTGCCAATTTCACCAACCAAAGACATCTTTATATAGTATGGAGGATTAGGGTTAAACCCTAATACCCATGACCTTTCATTTCCTAGGATCCATGGGTTAAACACTCCATGGACTATCCATGAAAGCTTAGCCCAACCTAAATGAACTTGGCCCATTCCATATATATAAGAGTCCATATTTAATTAGTTCCTTTTGATCACTTAATTAATTATAAATTAATTCTTGATCAATACTAATTAAATAATACGATTCCATATTAATATATTAGAACTTATAATATATTAATATTAATCGTAAACATACTATTCTCAAAAGATTATCCATATAAATTGTGTCGGTGAAGTGCAACCCAAATGGACCATGCCGGGTCGGGTCAAGTACATACCAAATATAGTTATGGACTTAGACATTAATCCAACAGTCCTCTTGCATTGTAGTGATCCAGTCGAATTCTATGAGTGCTTCCTTTATGGTTCGACGATTGACTGAGGACATGAACGTTGTATAGTGGTAGTGGTCAGTTAAATCACTAGAGGATCGAGTTTGTATACCTGCAAATGGGTTTCCAATGATTTGACCCAGTGTGTGATCCTTCGTCCAAATGTGAATACGAGTTTGTTGGTGATCCGTAGCTATGGTGGAGGGAATATCTTCAACGTCATAGGACTCTACGGTTGGAGAAGGTAGTTCCCCTTTGACTTGTGAGCAGCCTACATAAGTGTCTTAGACTGTTGGATTTTGATCAGCATTTGATTGAAGTTCTCTCTGAACTGCGGATGGGAGTTCCCCGTGAACCAAGGATGGTTCTCCCTGGATTGATGAGTGAGTGATAATCCTCAGATCTGTTCTTGTATCTATGTTCTCTATTTCTTCATAATCAGAGTCTGAAGAGACATTTGATTGAGTTGTGACTTTGCGGGTAGATACTAGAGCTGCGTCTTCAATCACAGGAACCACGATGGTTTTCACTTGAACCGGAGTTGAAATTTCCCCCTCAACCGACGAGGTGGAAGTATCGTGCGACAATTCTTCGAAAAAGGTTGGACCAGATACTTCATCATTTTGTTGTTGAGTTACTGGAGACCCAAGAATTTCAGAGAGATGAGCTGTCTCTGCGGGGTCAAACAGATCATCATAGTTGATTTCAACTATGTTTAAGGGACCCGAAGAGGTTAAGATATCACTTTCCAGGATAGCTTTAGTCTCATTTAATGGAGCAGTTTTGCGGACTTAATAGTCATCAAATTTGACATCGAAGTTTTCGACTATCAGTCTCGTACGTCTAATGAGAACCCTGTAAGCTACCTTATTGGTTGATTAGCCAAGAAAAATGCATTCATCTAATTTCGGTGCAAATTTGTTAATATGATCCTTTTTGTTGATCACAAAACATATGCACCCAAATATGTGGAAGAATCTTACATTCAGTTTGCGATTGTTGAGGCCCTCATATGGAGTTTTGTTGAGACACTCGCAAATGATGCTTCGGTTTTGAACAAAGCATGTAGTTGCCACTGCTTCAGTCCAAAAGTATAGAAGAAGGTTTGCAAAGTTCAACATGGACCTGGCTGCTTCGACTAGAGTGTGATTTCTTCTCTCTACTACTCCATTTTGTTGAAGTGTGTAGGGAGCTAAAAAGTTGTGATTAATGCCTTTGGAAACCAAGAGACTATTCATGAGATGATTAGTAAATTCGGTTCCATTGTCACTTCTGATTCTTCGGACTGGTAACTTGATTTGGAGCTCAAATCCTTTGATGAAGTTGATCAAATTTTGCGGTGTTTCAGATTTGATGAAGCTGATTCTTACACTACCGGGAGGCAACCCATGTTGCTTTTAGTTTCCGGGAGCCAACATCTTTGTCAAAATAATTTTTTTTACTAATCTATCAGGTACATTAATTAGTATCTGCAACTTTTTGCTTTTATATGCTTTATTGAATTGTTCATTCCTCTTTAAGCATTGATGATAGTGCATCATTTATAACGCTCAATCTAGGTATTATTTATAATTTGGTCCCTTATATGCTAAATTATTGCTTTTAGACCTTATCATTAACAAGTTTGAAGGAAGGAGGGACGAATTCTTCCAATTCGGGATTTTGGAGGCGGAGCCCGAACGCAAGGCATTCCCCTGAGGAACGCGTTGCGTTCACGTGCAGAATGTAAACCCTAACTTTTAGGGTTTGGGACCTATATAAAGAATATTATGTCCCATACCTCAGCCTCCTTAACTTAGAAACCCTAAAAACCTTAATCTTCTTCATCTTTGTGTGATCTTGATCTTGTGAAGTCCATTTCAGTAGCTTGGAGCCTTGGAAGAAGGGAAAGGAAGTTAGTGAAGGAGAGGTTGTGTAGCTTGATGTCACACCCCGAAACCGGAGGCGGAAACGTTCCGGGGTGCAGGAAGTCATGAAGTATCGCAACCAATGTACATAGTAAGCATAGTAAACACAAAACTTTACATTACATAGATTCATTTACATTGTCTGAAAAAAAGAGTTACATGTGTTGTACATATATATCATATGAACCAAAGCTAAGACGGGTCTTCAATACGCTCCGACTTCTCCAAAAGATCGCGGGATACCTGTCTAACGTAAACCTGAGAATACAAGCAGTTCGAAAATCAGCATAAAACTGGTGAGTTCATAAGAGATTTGTTTTCTGAAAATGTACAAGTTTCCTTTGGTTTTCCGAAAAAGTTTGTTATCCAAGAAAATCCCATATTTTCTTATATGTATAGTTTATTTATCCGTTTGTTATACGATCCGCTTATGTACAGTTTGTTATCCCAGGAAAAACCCTTATTTTCCTTAAAAGTTTATAGTTGGTTATCGGTTTCTGAAAGTAATGTACAAGTGTCTACCATACTTTTGTGTTCGTGTGATGTTTCCTGAAAACCTGTTTATCCTTGAAAAGTACATTAGTTTTAACACGTATATAAAACTAATAAGTAAGTATAAAAGTATTCATAATCTAAATTGCGAGTTCCCTTGAACCTTTCATTTCGACTGTAACTAGCAACCAGTGCGGGGTTGTCAATCCCGTATAGATCTATACACTCAAGTCACGTTCTCCCTCCAAGAGATTCTGGTTACGGGGGTAGTCCTACACTCTCGTAACTAGGGGGAGTGTTACAAGAACGTGTCTCCAATCTTAAGATTAATGAATTAAAAGATAATAAAATGGGAAATTCTATTTATTTAGTCCTTCACTCTCGTAACTAGGGGGAGTGTTATCAAGGACTTGTCTAAAGTTCTAAGTTTAATGTTACTATTCCACCACTCTCGTAACTAGGGGGAGTGGTAAAGTTCTAAGTTTAATGTTATTAGTCCTTCACTCTCGTATCTAAGGGGAGTGTTATCAAGGACGTCTTAAAGTACTAAGGTTCATGCTTTTAACAGTAATAATGTGGAAATACATTTGTGAAATATAAAATATAACATTTTAAACGAGTTTCACAAATAACATGACGGTTTACTCTGCAAGTTGAACGATTAGTTAATACAATTTTCCGTGATAAAAGCATACAAAATATGAATTAGATTAAATGAAATCATAAGTTTGAGTACAAGATTTCCTTGTACTTTTTCTTATATTCCCCCCTGAAAACATTGAAAACATGGAAAAACGTAGGGGTATGAACTCACCAATCGCGAAATGTGTCAGTTTGGATGCTAAACGCCAGTTCGAGGTTTGAACGCATGTGAGGTTCCTATGTAATATGAAAAGATACACATTTGTATCTAATTAGGCTTTGTACTACTAATTAATTGAGAATATACAGTCCGAGACGCGAAAACACTTCAATACAAATGTTTGGAGTGACCCGGGTAGCATCTAAGGGTGCGTATGGCTTGGACATGAAGTTTACTCTTCAAGAGTAAACTCCTAAGAGAGTTTACGGCCCTAAGACCATGTGGCCATGAGTTTACGGTTGTAAACTCATGGTAGGGGTTTCCTTGGGTGCCTAATGGTCTTACAACTCTTGTGGGGTAATGATAGGCTTGGTTTTAAGGCATTGGAAGGCAAATTGGACATCCTAAGGACCATTTGAGGAGTTTACGGAAGTAAACTAGGTGTTTAAGGCCGTAAACTCTTGTGTACCCAACCTTAAAGTGTTTTGGTTGTCCTAGGTCGATTACAATGCACAAAGGAAGGTTCTAGGGTAGATTCCATGGCTTAGGAAGTGATTGGGACTTGAATTGATCTTGGAAAGGAGTTTACGGTCTATGAAGATGTTCTTGGTGAGTTTACTACCTTAAACACATGAGTTTACGGCAGTAAACTCATTTTTGTCCATGATTCATGTCATTTGGTGGTTGAAAGTTAAGCATGCTAAGTTCTAGACCCATTTCTAAGCCATACAAGGTGTTAAGGGCACTTTAACACCCATTGGAGGATTTTATGGTCTAAGAAGGGGTGTTTACGGTCCAAGAATGTTCTTGGGCCGTAAACTCAATTGTGACTCTTTTGTGTATGTTTTGCTGCATCTCTTGAAGGATTATAAGGTTCTATACTCTTATGGAAGCTTTTTGGAGGTGTTTAGGGGCAAACTAAAACCTTAAATGATGTTTATGGTCCATGAATGAGGGTTTATGATCCAAGCATGTTCTTGGACCGTAAACTCAAGTTTACTCCCCAAAAGGTAAGATTTTGGAGTGCAAATCTCGTACATGCAAGTCCTTTAGCCTTATCTAAGCACTAGAAGTGATTTGGAAGGGTTTTGGGGCTCCAAAACCCCATTTATAGGTGTTCACGGTTTGGGGAGGTTCCTAGACCGTAAACACAAGTCTTTGGTCCTATTTCATGATTTAAACACGAATTTCAAGGCTAAAGATGTTATACTATGAGCTAGGATAGTTACCTTGAAGATTTTAGAGCTTGAATTTGATGATTTTTGGACCTAGAACTTGGATTGAGGAGAGAGAGTAGAGAGAGATTGGAAAAGGCTTCAAATGAGGCTCTCTCAAATTTATATATGGTTGAAGCTTGAGACACGGTGGAATTCTACCCGATACTGACGTTAAGCAAGGCTGTTGGTCGTACCCGATTTAATTGTTTTATAACCCGACGGAATAAAACTAGAATTTTTCCAAATAATAAGTTGGGGCATTTTCATGAGTTTCTAACGTTTTTGGATACCAATTAAGTTATAATAGAAGTCCAAAAAATAATGACTTAATTTAAAAGCTTAAACGGAAACAATTCGAAAAAGATGAGTTTTATGGACGGAAACGGGTTACGGTGATGGAGCAAACTTCGAGTTGTCACACGTGAGCTTAAGGATCTGAGTTATCATCATCATTTAGCACTCACTTGAGGTAAAAAGTTCAAAACTTGCTTCATGAATACTTAGATCTTTTGTAGTGGGGTTTTCGACCTCTTTGGTCCCAAGAATGAAGCTCTATTGTTCCAAATCCGTTTCTAGGCTTAGGGTTGCCACCCTTGTTGCTATTTGAGTCCATAAGACAGAAAAGTTACCAACTTGAGGGTCTTGATGAGTCCATGCATGAGATTAAGCCCATTTTAGGGAAGTTGATTGCTATTTCTTGAGATTGGGGCTTTTAGGGGCATGCAAAGTCACAAAGTCTGTGACTTTATGATTCTAGAGGTCCTAGATGGCTTAGATCTACGTTTGGATAGCGTGGCTTTAAGTATTAAGTGCTTAATATGCCTTTTTAAAACCAGCATGCGAGCTTATCACGTACGATTGAGGAACGCCCTGCCTTCCGATTTGGGTCCGCGATCTGAGTCGAAGGAGAATGCCCAACGCTCCACTAGGGAACGTCGTGCGTTTGGGGCATCAGTTGGACTTCGGACCTTTCTGCCTTGGACTTGGTTTTGGGGTTTGGGATTTCTGTGATTGGGCCATTTTCTTAGACTTTATTACCATGGGCCCTAGTGGAACATCATTTGGGCTTTAATGGAGTACGTCTTATTTTGGGCCTAGGGTTAGGCTCATTAGAGGGGTTGGGCCCAATTTCGAAAATTGGGCCAATGGTGGGCCATTAGCGGGCTTGGGAAGTCTACCTAGTGTTGGGCCTTTCATGTTATGGTTTTGGGCCTTAGGCATGAACCAAATTAGACCAGGGGTAAAATGGCCATTTTACCCTAAGAAGGATTATTGGTTTTTGACTAAGTCTTATTTTGGTAATGATAGCTCGGGGAGTCGTCGGGGTAGCCGTTAGAGATTCCTTACTGTCAGATTCTGCATTCAGCTTTGCAAGGTGAGTTTTCCTCCTGTAGGAATGGGTCGAAGGCACCAATGTCGGCCCGTATATGTATTTGAGTATGTTCCGGACTAAGGTCCGATGTCAGGCAGTACCCGATGAATGTTTATATGCTTTCCGGACTAGGATCCGATGTCGGGAAATGCTCGAGGAATGTTTGTATGCTTGATGTTTTTGTGATTGTTTCATGTGTCTATGTTTATATGTATGCCAAACTACAGTTCGATGTCGGGCGGTGCCCAATGAATGTTTATATGCTTTCCGGATCTCGATCCGATCTCGGGCGGTGCCCGAGGAATGTTTATATGTTTATGATTATGTGTTTATTATATGTGTATTGTTGATATGTTTATATGCTTACCGGACTACGGTTCAATGTCAGGTGGGGCCCGATACTAGACATTTTTCGATGTCGGGCGGGGCCTACGATATGTTTATAGGCGATTATGTGATTATGTGTATGTTATGTGGTAGTTTGGGGAGACTCATTAAGCTTCGTGTTTTCAGTTTTGGTTTCAGGTACTTCTTGTAGCAAAGGGAAGAGCTCGGACGATTACATTGCACACACCATGATATTTTAGCCTGAGATGTTTACTCTGATATATTTGACTTATTTGACACATGTTTTGATATGGGATACTATTACTTATGTTTTGATGAGATGATTTTGATAACTATGATTTTATTTAATAATTAAAAGTGAAATTTTTGGTCATGATTTTTGGGGATGTTTAAGCTTGGGGAGGAGGTAGTGTAAAAATTTACATTTTTGTTAGAAAATTTAAAATTTAAAATTTTTAGGTTAAATTTTTCAATTTTTTTTCATTTTATTTTCTGCATTGCATTTGCATACAATTTTATTTTTGAAAATTCCAAAAAGTATTTTTCCTTTTTATTTTTTTTGCATTCATAAAGAAAAAAACCGAAAAGAATTTATTTCTAGTTATTTTAGTTTTTTTTTATTTTCTGCTTTAAAAAATCAAACAAAAATTAAAAACTTTACATGAGATGAATATGTTTTTTACATTCCATAGTTCTATAAAGATGAAGTGTGATAGGAACCAAAAATTACAGTCTCATTACAATCGATTCCAAGAATTATCTTTTCATATTAGAAAGTGCGTTAAATGTTTTCAGAATATGTACCAAGATAAGAGTTGGATAATTTTTACAATGGAAGTACGGGATGGAAAAATGAACATTATATTAGAAATAATTTCCTTAGATGCCATAAAAAGAACTTAGATTGAATAACCCATTTTTCTTTTCTTGAAGTACTAAACCTTATAGATTCCGCGCCTTTTGAGGTTAGGAGGGGACTCTTGTTATATCCACACAATTTACTATCTTTAAAATACACTGCTTTCACAAATTTAATTCGGCTTAACATTATTTACTAAATCTTGGTTTGATTTAATAAATATGAATTTCGAATCTGCAATAAAGGTATTGAGATTGTTATCTAGGCAATGATTTCATTGGAGTTGCCTTGGTGTTAAATCTGATCATGTAGAAAAAAAAAGGTGAAGTGTTTTTAGTTCAAGTTTTTTCCTTTATTTTATTCTAAATTCTTTTTAGGTCATCTACATCTTGTCATGTGTTTATAACATTTAATCTTGTTATTACTTAAGGGCAAGTATGGTTTAAGCTTAGGGAGATCTGATAGATGCTAGTTTATGCATCTTTTAGGGTAGTTTTTATTAGCATTTAGCATCATATTTTGTACATTTGCATGTCATTAGTTTAAATAATGTTCAGCTCATGTCTTTTATCAAAATTCACGTATTACTAGATTTTTGTGTCATTTTTAGATATTTCAAGTGGAGCGGTATTTTGGGAGTAGCTAGATACAAGTTTGGAGCTTAAATGAAGTTGGAATTGAAGAAGGATGCTAACAAGTAACATGAAGTGCTTAAACTAAAGAATTGCGTCCGAAACGAGCCGGAAACTCGAATCTGCGATTACATTTTCAGTTACTGTGATTGCATAAATGCATCGAAGTTTCCAAGGGTTGAATTAGGTAATCTAAAAGCCATCTAATAAGAATAACCATTTATTCCACTTCTGCGATCTCATTTTTATGTTGCGATTCCTGAAACTTCATAAATAGCATCCTACTTCATTTGAAATGCAATATTGGAGAAAACACAAAAATATGCGATCACATAAACCCTTTTTGTGAGCGCATTTTTGTCCGGAAGTTCTGAAAACACTGAGAATAGCATCGTACATCATTTAAAGGTAAATTTGGAAAAAAATCATGATTTATGTGATCGCATAATCCTTATCTGCGATCCTCATGATCAGATTAGAAGGTTAGACGGATTCAGACGACGGAAGATACTTCTGAAGGCAACTTCTGATACCTTTCAACATTTTCTAAAGATCTAAAAGTTGTTAATCATCTCTTACACCTAGTTTAGAAGATTGTTCAGTTCATTTTTTTTTACTAGTTTAGGTTCATTTTAGCCATGTCTGGCTAAAACCCTAGTTTCCAGTTATATGTTAGACTAGTACTTTTCATGTGATTAGTTATCAGATCTGGTTTTCTTTTTGTGTTTCTATCTAGATTTTTCTGTTTTGAGCTTAATGAACGTTTGATTTTTAATTCTTATTAGTTTGATCACCGAGCTAGGGTTTTTATCATTTCAGTTAATCAGTTAATAGAATTCATAATTGTACTTGTCAACTTGTAATAATTAAAAAGTATTAGATTGGTTCCATGTTTGGGATTTAACTCTGATATAAACTGCAAAAATCATATATTTATGCTTCCAAGCTTGTGAGAAGTATTGGGTATTGCTGGGAATTTTACGCAGATCATAAAGTTGCTTTTCTGATCATAATTAAGAGCTTATTTAATTAAACAGTAAAAAGTTAGGGTTAATTCAAAGAGCTTATTTTGGTTAACTAATTAAGGTAAAAGAGATTATACTAGAGCTTGTTAGTTTTTTTCAGTACCAGTTTAGATAGAATACATCTTAAATAACCATATCTGGACTGATTGCATGATTAGGAAAGTCGTAGCGGAACTAAATTCACTTTTATTATTGATTATCATTTAATTTATTTTCACTATAATTTTTAGTTTCTAGTTTAATTCAAAAACTACCTTTTATAATTTTTATTATTGACTAGAATGTGCTTGATGTAAAAAGGCATTGACCGTTAGGCTGTGTCCCTGAGGCTTCGACCCTGCTTCCCTATGCTATATTATTAGTGTAACCAACAGTGAAATTTTATTTGCTTAATCTGCACGCGACAGAGTGTTAACACATACTCATTTTCAGGATGCTCCACACTCCCCACCTCACATGACCCCAACACCCCTCTCACCTAAGAACTCTACCATAACCTCCAAGAGGACATCGCCAACTTTCATCACGATGTTCAGTGCGTCGAGAAGACTTCTCGTGATGAGTTTCACAGCTTCTATGAGGATATGTTTCACCGATTCCAGCCTCTACCTCCTCCCTAGTAGACATTCCCTTCTCTTTGCAAAGCATTGAGGACAATGCTTTATTTTAAGCTTGGGGAGGGGATTTGTAATCCTTTCTTTTGTACAAAATTTTTATTTTTTCCGCATTAGTTTTCTGTAAAAAAAATTAAAATTAAAATATCCAAAAAGATTTATTATTTTATTTCTTAGTTTTTAATTTGTCTTAGTTGGTTTTTTTTATAAAAAACAAAAATAAAATTCAAAAACCCACAAATGTTTTCCTTTAGTTTTCCCTTTAAAAAAAACAAAAATATTGTCTTATTTTCTACATGTTTGCATCTACATATATAAAAGAAGAAAACCAAAAAAGATTTTCTGTTTTTGTTATGTTATATATATATATATATATATATATATATATATATATATATATATATATATATATATATATATATATATATATATGTTAACGTAAAGCTCATGTCCCATACGGCAAGACTTGGCACGCTAGCCTTACCTGGCGCTCTCCTAGTGCTCACCTGCCAGCCTTTTCTAGCGTCCGCGTCTGGCACTCGCCCTAGTGCCCACTCTTGCCGCTCGCCTGGGGGTCCAAGGAGGCCTTACCCAACTCTTTGCTAGTTAGGCCTGAGTTGGCTTTCCCAAGGCTTGACCTAACACTCCCTTGACCTAATTTCCACCATAATTAGAACATAATCTCCCCTATAGAGGGGGAGCTTCCCTTGGACCTTTCCAAGGACCTAAACCCTAAAGGCATCAGCCTCCATGATGCCAAACACACACCCAACACACCAGGATGGTTCTCTCCGACTAGGGAGAACTATTTCATCGTTATCAATCGATCTAACTTGATCACAAGAGCTTGCTCCCCGGGCACAGTCCTTGGAGAAAATCTAATGACTTTGCTGTGATGGAAGCTTAGGTATATCGCCAGAAACTCGCTGACGTTACCACATCCAGATCTCCGATCCGGATCCAACACACAAGACTCGGCGGCCTGAGAACATGTCATGACATTTGGCGCCATCCATGGTACCAAGAATGAATAACTATCGTCTCTTGGTCTCAACCTCAGTTTCGCCTCCGATCTGTTCAGTTCAATTGTTCTTCATCTTAGATTTGTTCAAATCTGTTCATTTCTACAGTTACCTATTCAGATTGTTCGGCTCTCGCCAAGATCTATCCAAATCTACTTATCGAACGTTTAGATCTCTATATCGGCTTCGTTCTCCCTCGTAGATCTATAGATCTACTCCATTTTTTCCCAGATCTCTGGATCAACTTCATTAGTTTCTTTCAGATCTGAAGGTCTGTTCAGCTCTTGCTCATTTGAATATTTCTAAAGCTCGTAAAAACATTTTCAAATCGATTTTCGTTTGTATTTATGTGATTTTTTTAGAAAGGTGGGGAACAAAGGAAGTTTTATGAGTTCTTATGCCTTTATCTGTTACACCCGTTTTTTCGTTAAAGGTGTTAATTCATGAAATATAGATATTATGAGTTGTGTAAATGAGAGTAAGCCTTGAGATGCTTTATTTTTAGAAATAAAACTTATAAAAAGATAATTAAATAATATTGTAGAGCTTGTTGAGAGGATTCCTTGGATATAAAGATCATCGAAAACAGAGTCCGTATGAGGAAGTTATGATCGTTTGAAGATTTTATGAAAGTATACTACTATATTGAGAAAGTCAACGGAAGTCTAATGAACAGTCTAACCTTTGTCCCTCACGACGTGAGGGCTATTTCCTCACAACGTGAGCATCATTCATCGACAAAAACACATGGCGAAAAAGAACGACAAGTGGCAGAAACCGGTCTAAACATTTCTCACGACGTGAGACGTAAGTGCTCACGACGTGAGCAAGCCCAGACTATAGAAACGAGTCCTTTATGTTATTTTTGAGGATTTTGGCATGCGGTAGGAGAGATGTTGCTCGAGAGCCCTTCTCAGGAGTCTATACCAGAGATGTTATACCGTCATACGGGGGATGTGGAGCCAAGATACTAGATTTGTTGTGGTATATTTTACCCCGTTAATTAGTATTTGTGGTATATGATTATTATTAGATATATTAGACCCGTTTAAGGGTTACGGGTATTTCAGATATGGAGCTATTATGAACCCATTGGTGATATGGAGCTATCATGATTAGATATTGTGTTTGGTTGATAAGGGTTATAAACCCTATTCCCGAGAAATACACAATATGATAGAATTCGCCACGGGCTTGTAAGTGTATACAGGTAAATGTATCTATGTAAAGGTATTCATGTAAGCGTATTCATGTAACATGTAATGTATAGTATGACTCATGAATGAACTGACTCTGATGTAATTCCTTGTAATAGGAATAATGTTTTGTATCTTCTAACTATCCCTATAATAGTTAACTGGAAGGTAATTGGTTGTCCAAGCAGGTTTATACACCCTTGCTACACAAGAGTGTGGGAAACTGAATGAAGGATGAAAACTATAACATCAATACATATATAAGAACATAAGCGTATAGATATAGTTTTGTTCAAGAAGGTAAAAATGATTTTGTAAGACATCTAAGAGTTTTGAACAATAATTAACAATGACTTGATCTCATTTTAATAAACATTTCAAACGTAATAATGTTGATAACATGGTATTTTTAAGACAGAAAACCATTTCATACATCACATTTTGAAGCATGTGAAATCAGATGGATGAAAACACAGTTATAAATACCTAAGAATGGATTTAATAACATACCGTTTTCTACTTGTATTCCCCCCCCCCCATTAAAGAATTTAAAATCATTTAAAACATTGATTAAGGGGTATAAACTCACCTGTTGCAAGTGGATCGGAAGGAAGCGTCGGAAAAGTTCTTGGTGTCAAGTGAACACTTAGACACGCACAAAGATCCTAATAACATATAAACACATATGTATATAAACAAATAGTCTTTAAACAACCAATAAACAAGTCAAGACACTCTAGGACATGACAAACACTTGGTATAAGTGTTATAAGTGTTAAGGAGTGCATGTAAGTGTTGTAGGAAAAGGCTAGTTGTTTGGGGTACAAGGAACACTCCTAAAATGAGTTTACTCCCTAAAGACCAACACCCCTTGAGTTTACGATCGTAAACTCTTGAGTTTACGGTCGTAAACTCCTAACCTTATGACCATTTGTTGTTTTGAACTCTTCTAAGCTATTCCAAGCATTCCTACTTCATGTTTAAACCTTAGGAAGTGTTGTGTGGCAACAAAACACTCCTAAATGGAGTTTACGGTCTAAGGACCATTTCTTCATGAGTTTACTTGTCACAACTGTAAATTTTGAGCTATGTAATCTATACATTCAAGTTAATGTGAATCAAAAACTTCAATCGAATACATTATACAAGTGCTACAAATAGTCATCAAACAATTGGAGACCCTAAAAGTTCTTGTTTAAGTCCATTTTGGGATAGAACTCCCTTATTGGATCCAAATGGACCAATAAGCTTCCAACTAGACTATCATGGGCTTAGAACCCTAATTGGGCTCTAATTGGACCCACATTTATTTATTTCAACATTTTGGGCCATGTTGGACCTAGAATGAAATGAATTAAAAGCCTTGATACATGAATAACCTAAACTAGTCCAATAAAAATATAAAAATCCTACTACATTCTTTTAGGCTTAAAACATACCCAAGATTAACTCTAATAGTGGGCTTAGGGGCAAAGGCCCAAATTTTTCCTTTCTTCCTTCACATTCTCGGCCCAAGGCCCAAATCCAAGGAGATAAGAGATGAAGTTGACTTTGGTTGCCACCTCATCTTTACCCATAGGATATACATGCAATAATTCTCATTCCTCCATGCACATCACCTCAAATATCACTTCTCTTCTCTCCTCTCTCTTGCTCTCGGCCATACACACACACACACCACAAAAATCTCTCAACTCTCTCTCAAGAATACTCAAGAACACTCCTCCCTCCTCTCTCCAAAAATCTCGAAAATTAGGGGCTTTCAAAAGGATCTTGCAAGTTAATCATCATCTAAGGTAAGATTATGCTTGGATCTATGGTTTAGATTCTTTTTGTTATCAAAATCCTTTCCTAATCTAAGCAAAAATCATGATCTTGCATCCTAGAACCATCTCAAACTCGAGATCTACCAAGGAAAGGTGCTAAGGCCAAAAATCACCAAGTTTTCTTCCATCTTTTCTTCCAAAAACCGAAACCACACCCAAGGTGAGCTTCATACCCCCTATTTTCTGTTTTTATGAGTTTTGTGGGGGGGGGGGGGGGAATACAAGTGAAAGTGTAGATCTATATGTGTTTTGTATGCCTTGTATGATTTCCATGCTTATATGTATGCTTTTGTGTGTTATAATGTTGGATCTAGCCATAAAACCCCTCAAAACCGAGATAAATCTTGTGTGAAATGATTTTAGCTTCAAATATATTTCTACATACAAAGTGTTTCAAGAAAAATGGCTAAGTGGTTTAGTAACAATTTTCTTTGGGTTAAAAACTCAAATTTTGGGCCTAAAATGTGAAAAATACAAAATTAAGGGTCTAAATTGGCATATCACGAATTCTGCTGGATGAAGTGTGCCAAAACAGTTTCCATAAATCAATTTCTGGAAATATACTCATTTAGGGGATTAAAAATATAAATTCCAAGCTTAATGGGCTAAAAATGACATTTTTGGCCCAATGAGGCCCATTATGCGAATTTTCTGTTTTGGAGGGCCAAAACTGTGAATTTCTGTAAAACAGTGGACCATAAGTGATCCAAGTCCTTTTCAAAGGTTTAAAATGCTTTTCAAATTTAAAAAGGACCAAAGTTGCAAAAAGTTTCCAATTTGGGCCAAAATTGTCAAAATTGCGAAGAAGAAGGGTTAAAACCGAGAAAACTGCATTTTTGGGGACTTAAACTGTTTCTATGAAAAATATGCTGAAAAATATTAATTTCAATAATTTTTGGTGTGAAAATGTCAAGAAAATTAGTTTAAGGACCAAACCGGGAAGTATTTAATAAAAAGGGTTGAAAATGTAAATTTTACAAACAATGAGGGGCTGAAAACAGAAAATTTTCAAGGCTAATTCAATATACACAAATTGATCAAATAATGACACCGCGGCTTTCGACGAAATACAATACGTTACAATACCAAAAGTCGTTAAACGAATTGGCTCGGTCTCGAACCAATAGAAATCTACAACTACTAACACTACGACACTACAACACTACGGTTCATACAAATAACGTTTGGGAACTTAGCTTACATACGAGTGTGCACAGACGTCTATGCACCATCTTCGGGCCCCAAAAGTGTAAAATCTTGCTTGTTGGGCCTAGCTAGCCCAATGACCTGATCTTAAGGCCCGAAGACGCATATTTTCTACGAAGTGTTAAGTTTCACCGACTTGGCACAACGTAGAGGGACTTTCAATGGCTTGTATACCACTGGTCCCCAAGGGTCCTTGGTATTGCTAGAAGAGTCTGCATATTTTGCGAGGCGGGTCGGGGACCCCTCGTACGCATATTATCCCCAACCGATTAATAGAGTCATCGAGGCCTTCGTGTCCTCTTACTCTTCGGATGTGGGACGACACATAGTCAGGGCGGCTGGATAACGTGATTTGTACGAACAACGCCTTCGGGATCGTTAGTATTGCTATGAACTGGGCGTTTGTGTAATGCGGGTTTGTAGTAAATAATCATGCTCAAAAATAATCCAACGTCGCCTGGGAATGACACTCCTATCTTTGTAATGATTTCAACGCAACTTAACGGTTTTCAAAGGATTAGGAAAACATCGGGTTTTCCTAGGTTTTTCAAACATATCAGATTCGAAACGCACAAAATTTTTAAATAAACAATTTTCACAAGTATAGAAACAAACAGGCATACCTATGGATCTTCACGAACATTTTCGAAAGTTTTTCATTTCAGAAAATATCGGATTTTCTGGTGGTTTTCAAACAATACAAACATTGGATTTCAAACACTACTTATGAACTCACCAACATTTCATATGTTGACGTTTTTCAAAATACTTGTATTCTCAGGGAACCAGTGAATCAAGGGAAATCATATTCAGTGACGGTTGCAGTTTATTTATGTATGAATTGAACAATTTAATTTTTGGGAATGTAATGTTTAACCAATGTATTTCATGTAAACGCTACTGGTTGTACTGTATTGATGAATGGTGACGAATGTTGTTATGTTTCATTTATATTCAATGTTATGGTATTCAATTGAGTCACGACAGCCCCCGGACGTTTCTGCCGTCTGGTTCGGGGGTGTGACAGGTTGGTATCAGAGCTTTGTTTATAGTGAACTAGCATGTCGAGCCATACATTGATATGCAACTATAAACCAAAAAGAGGGACTAACATAACTCTGAACAAACAAGTAAATAAAACACATTTGCTTGCATTAGGGATAAGGACCTAACGCTGAATCAAACACAATAACACTGGTATCTCGGTTAATTCGGGACTGTTCTTAGTGATACCAAAGAGTGAATGTAGCCTGATCAACTACATTCTCTCCAAAGTAAAACTAACACACGTCTTGATGAGATCGGGATAGCTAGGGAACCTAAAACTATACCCTTTATCACCAAAAAGAGAACGTTCGCTTAGCCTGTATAATAGTCGTAGCACCTAGGAATAATGTTAGCATATTTACGTACTCGCGCAGACAGCATGGCTGGTTTTCATCACCCTGGAGACCCCTACTTCCCTAATCAGGGAAACAACGGGTGGCTAGAGGAGGAGGAACCTGAGGAAGAGCCTGAAGAGGAACCTGAGGAGGACCCCGAAGAGGAATCTGATGGGGAACCGGAGGCTGAAGTCGAGGGCGAGCCTGCCGAACCCGAAGAAGACGAAGAAAATTTCGGAGAGGAGCTCGATGACAGCGAAGGGGGTGATTCGGACGCAGAGTCCGAGGTCATCGACCCCCCTTACCCGATCAGGGTGCCTGCTTACCGTGTGGGCCCCACTGGACCTACCCCTCCTTGGGGCATTGATCTCTGGAGATGGAGCAGACATCAGGGACAGCGACCCCCGTTTGGCATGTCACGTGAGTTCTTCGACCTGAGGGACAGAGGACCGGCCGACCAAGCCCTACCAGTCATGGTGAGACGATTACGGGACACCGGCGACCTTGCTCAGGGCACTGCTGATCAAGTACGCCAGTTGTGGACTAGGGTCGAGCGGGCAGAACAGGAGACGCGTGACGTCCTCCGGGAGTTTCACATGAGGCAGGTAAGATGGGAGTCTCGACTTCAGGACGCAGAACGCTTGGTGACTCGTCTTCAGGGAGCATCCACATCTTCAGCACCACCCCCTGACGCAGCTCATCGCGGTTAGGGATAGACTTATCATAGTAGGTCATTAGGAACTATGTTATGTACTCCGGCTCTATGTTTAAGTGACTACACTACTCATGGAGCCGTTATGCTGTCGGATTAGTATCACATATGTATGCTCCTACGAGCAAATTTTCTTGTATTAAATGCGGATAATATTAATAAACTTTGTGTGTTTTGTTATGATATTACCAGTTGTTATGTGTTGAGACGTTATGATTGTATGCCCGATGGTAGTAATGTTTAGGTTCGCATCATACACCTAGTTAGTAGGATCGCAACCTCACAGAAACCACGTACACTCAACATCTTTCCGTTTCATGACAGAGAGATGCCTCGCCCAGCTACTCGCGGGAATCCCGAACCAACTCCGCCCGAAGTTGACTCCACTGCTTTCCAGGCAGCCGTGTCTGCTGCGGTCACAGCAGCTATGGCACAACTTCACCGAGGGAACAACGGAGGAGGTAACGGGCAAGGATCCGGAAGTTCGAACAACGGGACGAACCAAGGACTCACTAAAACGTGCACCTACAAGGATTTTGCGAACGCTAAACCCCGAACTTTCAACGGTACTGGAGGAGTGATCGCTCTGAAGAGATGGATCGAGAAGGTAGAGTCGGTATTCGAGATATGCGAGTGCCCCGAGCAGATGAAGGTGAAGTTTGCGGCCTGCACTTTCGTGGACCAAGCACTCACTTGGTGGAATGGTCACGTAGAAGCTATGACACTCCCTGTCGCCAACTCTATTCCCTGGGCAGAAATGAAAGAAATGTTAATGGCGGAGTACTGCCCCCGAGGCGAAATACAGAAGATGGAGCAGGAACTATGGAATCTCACGGTGCAGAATGGGAACATCGATGCTTACATATCGAGATTCAGTGAACTATCTCTGTTGTGCCCGGGTATGATTACATCAGAAGGAAAGAAGATTGAACGATTCATCTGGGGACTGACATCCCCTATTCAAGGGAATGTGATAGCTGCGAACCCTGAAACGTTTGACAGTGCAAAGAGATTGGCAAAGAGACTATATGATCATAACCACAAAAAGGGCGAGAAACCGGTAGAGACTGAGAAGAAGAAGGAGAGTGATGGTAAGAAAGGATGGAACAACAAGAGAAAGGGGCGTCAGGGCCCCGAGACCTCTAAAAAGCAGCAAACGGTGGCAGTTAACGCTGTCACTACGCCGGTTCCAGTCACATCACATGCTCCAGCCTCAGCTGCTTCAAATGCTTCAAGACCCTATTCCGGTAATTCTCCCAAGTGCAATAAGTGCAGTTTCCATCACCATGGAGAATGTAAGGAGTTCCATTGCACCAGTTGCAACCGAAAAGGACACACTGCAAGGTTCTGCAGGACTTATCCTTCTCAGAACCAGAGTCAGGGAAACAACCAGAACAACAACAACCCCCGCAATAACATCAACGCCAATACCGGCGGCAACAACGCAGGGCCTAGCCACACCTGTTTTGGGTGTGGAAGGACGGGGCATTTCCGTCGAGATTGCCCTAACAACAACAACTCAGGAAACAGAGGAGCTGGAAGAATGTTGACTATGGGTCAGAGTGATGCAGTTCAGGACCCCGCAGTTGTGACCGGTACGTTCCTCCTAAACCACACTTATGCATGCATCTTATTTGATACCGGAGCGGAGCGAAGTTTCGTAAGTGAGAAGTTTAAACATTTATTAAAACAACAACCCCAGAAGCTAAATGAAACCTATACGGTGGAAATGGCCAATGGGAAAATCGAATCCACTAGGGAAATCTACATCGGATGTACCCTAACCCTCAACCAACACGTCTTACGAATAGATCTGATGCCAGTATCAATTAGGAGTTTCGATGTGATTATCGGCATGGATTGGTTAAGCCCCCACCATGCTGAGATTATGTGCCATGAGAAGGCCATTCGCCTTCGCCTCCCAAATCACGAAACCCTAGTAATTTACGAAGATAAACCCAGTACGAATCTTCGTCTCATCTCGTGCATCCAAGCACAAAAACACTTGCGAAAGAACAACTTGGCGTTCTTGGCTCACATAGTGGACAAGACCAAAGAAGAAACTAACATCCAAGACATTCCAGTAGCGTGTGAATTTCCGGACGTGTTTCCCGAAGATCTTCCAGGAGTACCCCCAGAGAGACAGGTTGAGTTTCGAATCGACCTCGTTCCAGGAGCAACTCCTCTCGCTAAATCACCATATCGATTGGCTCCTGCTGAAATGCAGGAATTGTCCAGCCAACTCAGTGAGCTTCTGGATAAGGGATTTATCCGACCTAGCTACTCGCCATGGGGAGCTCCGGTGCTCTTTGTCAAAAAGAAGGACGGATCTTTCAGAATGTGCATCGATTACAGAGAGTTAAATAAACTCACTGTTAAAAACCGCTACCCACTCCCGCGAATCGACGATCTATTCGACCAGCTCCAAGGAGCTAGCTATTTTTCAAAAATAGATTTACGGTCCGGATACCACCAACTCGAAGTCCGAGAAGAGGATATTCCTAAAACCGCTTTCCGAACCCGCTACGGACATTATGAATTCGTCGTAATGCCCTTCGGTCTAACGAATGCACCTGCCGCATTTATGGACCTAATGAATCGAATCTGTCGACCGTTCCTGGATAACTTCGTCATTGTGTTTATCGATGACATCCTCGTCTATTCTCGAAGCAAAGAGGAGCATGGCCAACATCTCCGACAAGTCCTAGAGACGCTGCGATCGGAAAAGCTTTACGCCAAACTCTCTAAGTGTGAGTTTTGGCTACGGAGCGTGAATTTTCTAGGTCACGTAGTTAGCCAAGACGGAATTCATGTGGATCCCTCTAAGGTCAAAGCTGTGGAAGGATGGGCAACTCCGACTACGCCCACCGAAATTCGTCAGTTCTTAGGCCTAGCAGGCTACTATAGGAGATTCATCCAAAACTTCTCTAAGATCGCCAAGCCGCTTACCTTGCTTACGCAAAAGAGCGTGCCATTCAAGTGGACAGACCGACAAGAGATTGCGTTTCGAACCTTGAAGCAAGCTCTCTGTAGCGCTCCTGTACTATCTCTACCCGAAGGAACGGAAGATTTTGTAGTCTACTGTGACGCGTCGAATCAAGGCTTAGATTGCGTTCTCATGCAACGTGGAAGAGTGATAGCATATGCGTCCCGCCAACTAAAGACGCACGAAGTAAATTACACGACCCACGACCTAGAACTGGGAGCCGTGGTCTTCGCTCTGAAAATTTGGAGGCACTACCTGTACGGTACAAAGTGCACCATCTTCACGGACCACAAGAGCCTCCAGCACATCTTGAATCAGAAGGAGCTGAACATGAGACAACGAAGATGGGTGGAATTGTTAAACGACTACGAATGCAAGATCAAGTACCATCCAGGCAAGGCCAACGTAGTAGCCGATGCCTTAAGTCGGAAGGAGTACTCTAATCGCCGTACGAAAACGCACTCGATAACCATTCAGTCTCATCTGGCCACTCAAATTGCATCAGTCCAGCCAGAGGCTATGAAAGCGGAAAATAGAATTAGCGAGGCGTTGCGCGGGATGGAAAAGAACCTAGAAGCAAGAGAGAATGGGGTATACTACTTCATGAACCGTATTTGGGTCCCAAAAATCGGAGGATTTAGGGAGACCGTTATGAAGGAAGCCCACAAGACACGATACTCCATTCATCCTAGATCAGACAAGATGTATTTGGACATTAAACAACACTATTGGTGGCCTAACATGAAGGCGGAAATCGCAACTTATGTTAGTAAGTGCCTTACGTGCGCCAGGGTAAAGGTGGAATGCCAGAAACCTTCAGGATTGTTACAACAACCGGCAATCCCTGAGTGGAAATGGGAGGGGATTTCTATGGACTTCGTGACCAAGCTGCCCAAGACGTCGGACGGACTGGACACCATATGGGTAATAATCGACCGACTGACGAAATCTGCCCATTTCCTACCAATCAAAGAGTCCTACAAGATGGAGAGACTGACGCGGTTGTACCTACGAGAGATCATAAGACTCCATGGAGTGCCAAAATCTATCATCTCGGATAGGGACAGTAGGTTCACGTCGCGTTTTTGGCAATCACTCCACAAAGCAATGGGAACTCATCTCGATATGAGCACCGCGTATCACCCACAAACGGACGGTCAAAGTGAACGAACCATTCAAACGCTTGAAGACATGCTTCGTGCATGTGTGATAGACTTTGGAAAGTCTTGGGATACCCACCTACCGTTGATCGAGTTCTCATATAACAATAGTTACCATTCAAGCATCAAGGTGGCCCCTTTCGAAGCACTGTACGAGCGTAAATGTAGGTCACCGTTATGTTGGGCTGAAGTGGGTGACACCCAGCTAGCAAGAACGCATACGTCGGATAGGGCAATAACAGGACCGGAGATTATTCGCGAAACCACGGAAAAGATCGTTCAGATCAGAGCTCGATTGCAAGCGTCGCGTGACCGACAAAAGAGCTACGCTGACAAACGACGAAAGCCCTTAGAATTCCAGGTCGGTGATCGAGTATTGTTGATAGTCTCATCCTGGAAAGGGGTTATACGTTTCGGAAAATGGGGAAAGCTGAACCCGCGATACATTGGACCTTTTGAAATCGTCGCCCGAATAGGTCCGGTAGCGTACAGACTACAACTACCCGCGGAGCTAAACGGTGTACACCCCGTGTTTCATGTCTCTAATCTGAAAAAGTGCCTATCCGATGAAACCCTTGTCATTCCTCTTGACGAAATCGAAATTAATGAGAATCTCCTGTTCGTCGAAGAACCAATCAAAATCATGGACAGGGAGGTGAAGCGTACTAAGCAAAGTCGCATCCCGATCGTGAAGGTACGGTGGAACGCAAAGCGTGGGCCAGAATTCACGTGGGAACGCGAGGATCAAATGAAGCAGAAGTACCCTCATCTATTCTAGCATTCTCAAATCTAGCTTTCAAACAGAATTTCAGGACGAAATTCCCTCTAACGGGGGGATGATGTCACAACTGTAAATTTTGAGCTATGTAATCTATACATTCAAGCTAATGTGAATCAAAAACTTCAATCGAATACATTATACAAGTGCTACAAATAGTCATCAAACAATTGGAGACCCTAAAAGTTCTTATTTAAGTCCATTTTGGGCTAGAACTCCCTTATTGGATCCAAATGGACCAATAAGCTTCCAACTAGACTATCATGGGCTTAATCCTAATTGGGCTCTAATTGGACCCACATTTATTTATTTCAACATTTTGGGCCATGTTGGACCTAGAATGAAATGAATTAAAAGCCTTGATACATGAATAACCTAAACTAGTCCAATAAAAATATAAAAATCCTACTACATTCTTTTAGGCTTAAAACATACCCAAGATTAACTCTAATAGTGGGCTTAGGGGCAAAGGCCCAAATTTTTCCTTTCTTCCTTCACATTCTCGGCCCAAGGCCCAAATCCAAGGAGATAAGAGATGAAGTCGACTTTGGTTGCCACCTCATCTTTACCCATAGGATATCCATGCAATAATTCTCATTCCTCCATGCACATCACCTCAAATATCACTTCTCTTCTCTCCTCTCTCTTGCTCTCGGCCATACACACACACACACACCACAAAAATCTCTCAACTCTCTCTCAAGAATACTCAAGAACACTCCTCCCTCCTCTCTCCAAAAATCTCGAAAATTAGGGGCTTTCAAGAGGATCTTGCAAGTTAATCATCATCTAAGGTAAGATTATGCTTGGATCTATGGTTTAGATTCTTTTTGTTATCAAAATCCTTTCCTAATCTAAGCAAAAATCGTGATCTTGCATCCTAGAACCATCTCAAACTCGAGATCTACCAAGGAAAGGTGCTAAGGCCAAAAATCACCAAGTTTTCTTCCATCTTTTCTTCCAAAAACCGAAACCACACCCAAGGTGAGCTTCATACCCCCTATTTTCTGTTTTTATGAGTTTTGTGGGGGGGGGAATACAAGTGAAAGTGTAGATCTATATGTGTTTTGTATGCCTTGTATGATTTCCATGCTTATATGTATGCTTTTGTGTGTTATAATGTTGGATCTAGCCATAAAACCCCTCAAAACCGAGATAAATCTTGTGTGAAATGATTTTAGCTTCAAATATATTTCTACATACAAAGTGTTTCAAGAAAAATGGCTAAGTGGTTTAGTAACAATTTTCTTTGGGTTAAAAACTCAAATTTTGGGCCTAAAATGTGAAAAATACAAAATTAAGGGTCTAAATTGGCATATCACGAATTCTGCTGGATGAAGTGTGCCAAAACAATTTCCATAAATCAATTTCTGGAAATATACTCATTTAGGGGATTAAAAATATAAATTCCAAGCTTAATGGGCTAAAAATGACATTTTTGGCCCAATGAGGCCCATTATGCGAATTTTCTGTTTTGGAGGGCCAAAACTGTGAATTTCTGTAAAACAGTGGACCATAAGTGATCCAAGTCCTTTTCAAAGGTTTAAAATGCTTTTCAAATTTAAAAAGGACCAAATTGCAAAAATTTTCCAATTTGGGCCAAAATTGTCAAAATTGCGAAGAAGAAGGGTTAAAACTGAGAAAACTGCATTTTTGGGGACTTAAACTGTTTCTATGAAAAATATGCTGAAAAATATTAATTTCAATAATTTTTGGTGTGAAAATGTCAAGAAAATTAGTTTAAGGACCAAACCGGGAAGTATTTAATAAAAAGGGTTGAAAATGTAAATTTTACAAACAATGAGGGGCTGAAAACAGAAAAATTTCAAGGCTAATTCAATATACACAAATTGATCAAATAATGACACCGCGGCTTTCGACGAAATACAATACGTTACAATACCAAAAGTCGTTGTTAAACGAATTGGCTCGGTCTCGAACCAATAGAAATCTACAACTACTAACACTACGACACTACAACACTACGGTTCATACAAATAACGTTTGGGAACTTAGCTTACATACGAGTGTGCACAGACGTCTATGCACCATCTTCGGGCCCCAAAAGTGTAAAATCTTGCTTGTTGGGCCTAGCTAGCCCAATGACCTGATCTTAAGGCCCGAAGACGCATATTTTCTACGAAGTGTTGAGTTTCACCGACTTGGCACAACGTAGAGGGACTTTCAATGGCTTGTATACCACTGGTCCCCAAGGGTCCTTGGTATTGCTAGAAGAGTCTGCATATTTTGCGAGGCGGGTCGGGGACCCCTCGTACGCATATTATCCCCAACCGATTAATAGAGTCATCGAGGCCTTCGTGTCCTCTTACTCTTCGGATGTGGGACGACACATAGTCAGGGCGGCTGGATAACGTGATTTGTACGAACGACGCCTTCGGGATCGTTAGTATTGCTATGAACTAGGCGTTTGTGTAATGCGGGTTTGTAGTAAATAATCATGCTAAAAAATAATCCAACGTCGCCTGGGAATGACACTCCTATCTTTGTAATGATTTCAACGCAACTTAACGGTTTTCAAAGGATTAGGAAAACATCGGGTTTTCCTAGGTTTTTCAAACATATCGGATTCGAAACGCACAAAATTTTTAAATAAACAATTTTCACAAGTATAGAAACAAACAGGCATACCTATGGATCTTCACGAACATTTTCGAAAGGTTTTCATTTCAGAAAATATCGGATTTTCTGGTGGTTTTCAAACAATACAAACATTGGATTTCAAACACTACTTATGAACTCACCAACATTTCATATGTTGACGTTTTTCAAAATACTTGTATTCTCAGGGAACCAGTGAATCAAGGGAAATCATATTCAGTGACGGTTGCAGTTTATTTATGTATGAATTGAACAATTTAATTTTTGGGAATGTAATGTTTAACCAATGTATTTCATGTAAACGCTACTGGTTGTACTGTATTGATGAATGGTGACGAATGTTGTTATGTTTCATTTATATTCAATGTTATGGTATTCAATTGAGTCACGACAGCCCCCGGACGTTTCCGCCGTCTGGTTCGGGGGTGTGACATTACTACCTTAAACTCATGATTTTACTACCTTAAACTCATAAGTTTATGGTATTTGGGGTTTTCTAGTCCTTAGCTCAATCATGGTACTAGTCTAGGTTAGATTTAGACATAAGGAATAACCATGAGACTTTTATGGGACTTTTATACAACTTTTGGGGTGTTTACGGTTTTGGGAGATCCCCAAACCGTAAACACATAAAAATGTAAGATTTTGGTGCTTTTTGTGTGATAAAATCATCAAGGATGAATCTAGACAAGTCCCTAAGGCGTTGTGAAGCACCTAGGCACCCTAACATACCACTTTGGCCCTATTCTTGGTGTTTACGGTTTTGGGAGCCTCCCAAAACCGTGAACACCTTGTTCTTGCTGTTCTTGGGTCTTTTCTTTGATATTAACATGTATAGCAAGCTTTAAATGACTCTAGGATAGAAGCACTTACTTTGTGGAAGCTTGTAATGAATTAAAAGTCCAAAAACACTAGTGTGTGCTCTTGGTGTTTTGGAAAACTAGTCAAAACACATAAATGG
This sequence comes from Lactuca sativa, assembly GCF_002870075.4. NCBI lineage: Eukaryota > Viridiplantae > Streptophyta > Magnoliopsida > Asterales > Asteraceae > Lactuca > Lactuca sativa. Next base: position 90,070,692 of record NC_056625.2, on the reverse strand, counting down.
ATGGATTAAAGGATGTATAATCACTAGATGTTATGTTATATCAACTAATAAAGTCGAGAAACACTTACGTTTTCGGGAAACCAGGCGAAAACCGGGATGATACTTGAGAGAGTTTTTGAGTTTACTCTTTTGGTAATTGGGGAGTAAACATAAATGACTAGTTTGGGGAGTAAACTCATGCTTATGCATGAGTTCACTGTTTTTGGATGATTTTCTGACCCAAACATATAAGTTTGGCCGTGAACTTCTAAGACACGAGGTGTTTACGGTTTAGAAATTTCGAGACCCGAGACGGCCCATCCGTTCACCCGTTTGTTTAAAGATTAATTATTAAAATAATCAAATGAACTTATTTTTCCCAAAAACAAGTAAGAGTGAAATTGACTTATAATATGAAGTGATTGGCTTTTAGGGTTTGATCGAATGAAAATTCCAGGTTGTCACAAGGATTAACTCTAATATAAACTGATGAAACAAGTCTTTACACTTCCAAGCTTGTGAGAAGTATTAGACTTTGCTGGGAATTTTACATTGTGTCTAATGTTATTTACCTAAAGTAATTAAGAGTTTATTTGGTTAATTCAATAAAAAGTAGGGGTGTGTATGGGGCGGTTTGGTTCGGTTATTGGTCAAAACCAAACCATAACCATTATGATTGGTTAATGCATTTTGGTAGCCGTTGGGTATGGTTAATATTGGTTATGGTTAATGGTTTTTGTCAGTTAACGGTGTTGGTTCATAGTTAATATTGGTTAACCATAATGTTCGAAATAATATAAATGGCGAAAGTATATTGACATAAAAAAAATGAAAATGGAATACAAAAAAGTCTTCAACGCCAATGTTTGTCACCTAGTTTATAATAATAGAATAAAATGTGTACCTTTGATATTCAGAGAGAGATAACACATAGTCACATTCAAAATAAAAAAAATAAAAAAACTTTCAATAAAAATATAAAACTTTAAAAAGATTGACATTAATAATTTCATATATTGATAATTGATATTAACATTAAAATAAAAATAAAGTCAAACATTCATACACGTTCAATGCGATTAAATAAAAAACTATAAAATAAAATAGTCACACATTTATATCATATGTTATCTATATAAAAAAATTCAATCACTTATGTACATTCAATGTGATTAAATCAAAAAATCATTCGTATAGGTCTATAAAGTCAAACCAATCTTTGATTAGGATTAACGGTGTGAGAAGCATCCATTTAGGATTATGAGTGTGAAAATTAAGTTAATTGTGAATAATGTTTACAAATTGTAGAATTAGCCGATTAGGAATTATAACATTAGTGAATAATCTAATTATTGGCATGATTGGAAGATTGTGTATGTCTGCGTGATCAGCCTTTGATGGTTTGATTGTTTGTTCGTCTGCTAATAAGTGAGGATTAATGAATTATATTTTGAAATTTTAATAGGTCTTAAATAAGTTTGACTATATTATTTTATATATAATCTATAATTTTTATATATTAAAATATAAAGTTAGTGATTCAGTTAATAATGGTTCGGTTAACCTATAAAACCATAACCGAACCGTTAGTTACCGGATAACAAAAATTTGAAACTGAGCCAAAGCTTTTTAAAATGGTTCGGTTATAATGATTCGGTTATATCGGTTAATTTGGTTTTGATTCGGTTTTTCGGTTATTATGTTCATCCCTAATAAAAAGTAAGGTTTAATTCAAAGAGTTTGTTTTGGTTAAACATCTTAGTAAAGAAAATTGTTGGAGCTTATGAATAATTTTCAGTACTAGTTTAAACAGTACACAATTCAATTATCGTGTTGAATGTTATTTGCACACACACACATTTTAATTTCTATTAAATTAGTATGTGCCTTACATAAGAGATACATACACCTTAGGACATGTCCCAATGGATTCGACCATGTTTTCCTATACTACCCCCTAGTGCACTTGAGTTGTATTTTTATTTATATTATTATTTGTTTAGGCGTTGTGACAAGCGTCTAATAGAGGGGAGTCTTAATTACATTGTGAATCTATCTTAGGTAGGTAAAACACTCTATCAATTTCAATTACAATGAAACTCCTAGATCTCTTGAGATTCATTGAACTATCAATGACATATTAATATCAAATTATGCTCTTACAATTATAAATGAGATGTCGAGGATCACAAACAAAATATGAATAACCATGCAAACTCGTATGACACCCTCATTCTCATTTATAATCTCACATTAACATATCTGTTAACCACACACACTTCATAAATAATCACAATAAGGAGTTTGTCTCACTATTTCTACTTTGTAGTCCTAATTAGTATAACAGGACTTGAATGGATATAATTATTTTATAATTTTTGTATGGTTAATAAGTAATATCAAACCAATAAACACAAGCCACGTCACTAATCAACCATAATTTTTGCTATGCCGACTTCCAACTATAGAGCATGAATCATAAATGCCACATGTCCACATTTATTTCATTGTTGACTAAAACTATATACCTATAAAATATTTAACCAATAAAAATATTCAAATATAATTTGGGTTGAACACAAAAATAAGAGCCTTTAAAAAATGTAGATTTTATAAGAATACATTAATTTATAAAAAGTATTTATTTTAACTTTTTTATATGATTATCATTAATAATAACGATGTCAAATATAACTAATTTCTCATATTTTTCTCTTAAAACCTTAAAAAAGTTAGTTTTATTGTACAAAAAGGTTTAGCGGCGTAGTTTTTTGTCCGTTAGTCACAGTGGCGGAGACTATTTTCATAAGAGTGTCTCTCATACTTCAAGCGGGTGCATCTAATAGAAAAAAATTTAAAAAAAAAAAAATTTACACTACGAGCCAGAAATTAAGCAGTGGCTTGGGACTCCCAATTCTCTACATAGGTCCGCCACTGGCTAGTCATCTCACTGATCAGAGACGGTTCAACCAATTTGTGGGCTCTAAGCAAACAAAAAATTGGGGGCCTTGGGGTAATGAAATAGATTCAAACCTGAGACACTTAGTTTGATAAACCAACGCTTTTACCACAAAGCCAAGCTCCAACTTGTTTTTGTAGCTCAAGAAATACTTAAGTATATATACCTATATATACTTAAGTGCTTGCTTAATTTTGCAATGGGTAGAGTCGTCCTTGTCATTAGTTGTACGATAATAACTAAATTTTGGATTTCATATATTACGAATATAAAAAATAAAAACAAATTAAAACCCAAATAAAATTACATACAAATTAAAAAGGGACCTATTTGTCATTCGATGTCACAACTAGGAAAAAGAGAAATTGATGTTGCATAGTACATTATTCCATGTTTTCGGATTCATGAACCATTTTTCTTAAATAAAAAACATTAACCAGATAACGTGAGTAACATGGATTAAAAATTTTAAGGTCATATGGATGTGCTTTGAAGGGTCGACATTGTGACGCATAGACTAGACTATGTCTGTAAAACATCACAACTTGTAACTCCTCCAGCATAGCTTATAAAATAGTTGGACGTCTACGTAAGGTGCAATCATAAAATTAAGTGTTTTAAATATTAGTAATACATATTATTAAAAAATTAAATTATTGTGTTAACTATAAAATAGTATTTTATATTTTTATTTACAATTTTTATACAAACTATTATCATTATCACAAATTATATGATAAAACACATCTATTATAATATTGAAACTTGAATGGTTGAAATAGTTCTAATGCGTATAATTCATAAAATAAAATTTAAAGAGATGATTCAAAATATATCCGACTCAACCACCTGTTTAAACTTTAAATAGCTTTTACATATCCGTGGTTGTCAATAATTGTGTAAATATGGTGTTTAATTTAATTTTGGTTTTAATTGTGATTATGGTTTTTTTAACCGTTCAACTAACCTACTCCTAAAATTACCTATATCTTCTAACAAGACTTGAACCCATAACATCCATCATAATAATTTTTAAATACAAATCATTGTTTCAATGATATTTTCGTTTACAATAAATAAATAAATAAACAAATAAATAAATCTTCAAAGTAATTTTCCACTAATCATTAACTATTACTTTTGTAATTAATTTAATAGTTTTTTATTTTGTAAGTTTTTCAATCACTTTAAATATATTATTAGCGAATATATATATATATATATATATATATATATATATATATATATATATATATATATATATATATATATATATATATATATATATATATGAAATTGGTATCATTACATTTTTTTAAATTCGTATATCGTAAAAATTATAGTTAGTACCAATTTATTTGATTATCAATAAGTTTGATTGGTATGTGTTGATAAAAATATATACCATAACATGTATGACGTTTTTGTGAATGAGGATCTTAATGTTCGTGAAAATTGTAAAATATGAATGATTTTTTTTTTTGGAATAAGAGTTATGTTATTGTTGGGACAAAAATTTCGATCCAGAATGATTTTATTAATTTGTATCATGATATTCAAAGTTACAACAATGAAGAAAAATGGTACATGTCAACATGAATTTAAATTTAAAACTTTACTACCAAGGTAAATGCTAATATCAAAGCTCTAAAAATCTTGAACACCAAACATATTAAAAGTCACAAACACACACACACACACACACACACACACACATATATATATATATATATATATATGTATATATATATATATATATATATATATATATATACTTAGGTTATTTTGTTTTACTAAGTATTGTGTGCCAGAATACACAGATCTGGACCAACGGATGAAATTAATCAATGGATATGATTTGAGAGTGTATGATATTACAATAGGGTAACATGTACCATATAATCACACAATTTTTAGCAAAAGGGTATTTTGGACAATTAACTACATTTATAAAAGGAAATTTTCGGATTTTTAAGACTGATTAATTCTCATAATTTAAAAAAATATGAATTTTTTAATTAATTCAATTTCAAATTTTACCGATTTTATTCTATCAGAATATTTTTTGTTAGAATGATACTCTTTCAGAATTTTATTCTAATAGAATATTATTGAAGAAAAACAAGATTCTTTAATAAGATGTTGAAAAATAACAAACATTCTAATATATTCTTATACATCCGAACTTAAATACAAATTCATACATATTGTTACAGACTAAAAGTCTTATACATTTTAATATAGTTATAAATATTCTAAAAGAATATCAACAAAAATGAATAACATTCTTAAAAAATAACAACATTCTGCTAGAATACTCTCGTTCTCCATGTTTTCTTCTTGAATTCTGAAAGAATATTGCTGTTTTTGGATGTTGAATCCCGAAATTCTGAAAGAATATTGTTGTTTTTCTTTATTCTTTGAGAATGAAGTATCACATATCTTTTTTTCATAAGTTACCTCATCATTTCTGCATCATCCTAACATACATAAAATTCCAACATAATATCTGAATCATGAATATTTGAAAGAAACACATGTTCCTGCTTACATCACCACAAAAAATACACACCAACTTTTATTTTTTGTTTTCTTCTTATTATCTACAAAACTCAGAAGTTTTTAGTTTTTTTATATAATTTTACTCAATTCAAATGGTTTAGAAAAACAAAACAACTAAAGTCAGTATATGCATAACAAGATTCTAACATAAATTGACTTTTATATTCAGAATCACTACAGTAAATGTCACACCCCAAAACCGAGAACGGCGGAAACGTTTTGGGGCGGAGGACGTCATGTATAATATCAACAACAATGTAAAGTAGTAAACACGCGACAACATCATCCATTGCATTAATAAAATAATTATTATACAATTGCATTCTGTCAAATTTTGATAAACACTAAAGCATAAATCAAAATGAAAGATAAGTCTTGAACAAGCTCCATCTTCCTTTCTCCTTGCATCGGTACCTGTCTATGATGACCTGAGGATACAAGTAATTTTGAAAGCGAGTATCAGCTTTAAAGCTGGTGAATTCATAAGTATATAAGTGTCATTGCCTTGTTGTGAAAATCTGTTATGAAAGCCATGTAAACCTTTAAATGAAAATGTTGTGTTAAGTATGAAATCCCTAGAAAAACCCTTATTTTCTATAAGTATGAAATGTAGTCTTCTACCAAGACCCGAATGTTCTGTACGTATGAAGTGTAGTCTTCTACCAAGACCCGAATGTTTTGTAAGTATGAAGTGTAGTCTTCTACCAAGACCCAATGTAGTCTTAAACAGGAAAAATATAATCATGTAAGTGTTAGCCGGAGGTACTGGTGCTAACAAGACGAATGTAAATGTTGAGGTAAGTATGAAATCCCTAGAAAAACCCTTATTTTCTATAAGTATGAAATGTAGTCTTCTACCAAGACCCGAATGTTCTGTACGTATGAAGCGTAGTCTTCTACCAAGACCCAAATGTTTTGTAAGTATGACGTGTAGTCTTCTACCAAGACCCGAATGTTCTGTTTGTAAAATGATAGTTTTTCCTTTGTTTTCACTAGTACTAAAAGTGCTTAGTCTAACTCATCGTTTATGTGAATTGTATCACAAAATAAAGTAAACAAGAAAAATGTAATATTGTATGTGTTGTCACTGGGTACTAGGACCAACACAACATCGCATTAAGCGAAATGTATAACCTAATGAACATCCGAAGACTGTCCAATTGTCCTCTGTAGCAGCAGCAGGTGGGTGGAAGGGTTAGTCCCAAATCGATCTTCCTAATATAAGTAGTAACCTTAGACCTCCGAAGATGGTCATCGACCACTGGTGCTAATCAGTGGGGTTCGGAATGGTAAGTCCCGCCTAGATATCCCATTGAACCGGGATAGGAAAGATAATTTACACAGAAAGTACTAATAAATTATCCTCTTAGTTCTAAGTACAAGTATCCAGGTAAGTATATGTGAACATATTCATGTATCAGGTAAGCATCTGTAAGTACTCATGTATCAGGTAATGTACTAGTATAGACTCATGAATGAACTGACTCTTGTGTGATTCCTTGTAATAGAAGTAATGTTTGATATCTTCAAATTACCCCTATGATAATCTACTGTAATATAACTAGTTGAACATGTAAGTTTACCCACTCTTACTACTCAAGGGTATGGGAAACTAAAGGAAAGATGCAAACTATAACATCAATACATATATAAGAATATAAGTGTATATGCATAGTTTTGTTCAAGAATGAAAAATGGTTTTTGTAAAACAGTTCATGGGTTTTGAACAATAAATAACAATGACTTGATGTCATTTGAATACCCATTTCAAAAGTAAAACATTTGGTAACAATGTGCTGTTAGGATGTAAAACCATTTCATGCATCACATTTTGTAGCATGTGAAATCTGTTAAATGACAAACACAGTTATAAAATACATATCAATGATTTAATAACGTGTTTGTTTGTACTTGTATCCCCCCCCCCCCATTAAAGCATTTAAACTCATTTAAAACATTGATTAGGGGTATGAACTCACTTGATTGAAGTGGTTGATTTGAAGTAGTCGAGAGAAGAATCGAGCAGAACTTCGACAGGAAGAGTTGAAAACGCGGGAAAATATCGGGATTCTCGGGAATCTCGGGAATCTCGAGAACACAAAACCTTCCTTCGGGACTTGAAGGTGAAAACCGGGGCTTTGGGAGGGTATCGGGGGCTTAAACGCAGAGTTTCAGCGCGAGAAAGAAAGGAACTGAACAATGGAACTCGGAGCCCTTGAAATCTACTTATAGGGGCATTTTTGGGGTGTGCCACGTCGTGGCAAGTGATGGCCACGTCGTGGGGAGTCAAACCTATCCTCTTCCATTGATTGGACGCCCTCAGTCACTTGCCGGGTCGCGGCAAGCTTGTGCCACGTCGTGGGGCCTGACAGCATCGGATTTTGGACCCCGAACTTGTAAAATCCATAACTTTCGCATACGAGCTCCGTTTTCGACGTTCTTTATATGCACGCGTAGCTAAAAATATGATCTACAACTCTCGTTTAGACTTCATTGGCAAATTTTGACTTTATTTTTAATTATTTATTTTTAACGGGCCGGGACACGAAAAGTCCGTTAAAAATCCATAACTTCTTCATCCGGTGTCCGTTTTCGTCAGACTTTTCGCCATTGCGCTACTAATGTTGAGACCTTAGATTCTCATTTAGGTTGTTTTGGTCAAAAGTATCTCGAGCTCTATTTCGAGTTTTTAGCTGTCTACTGCTATACCCGAATCTTGGAAAAATCATAACTTCCTCATACGAAGTCAGATTTGGATGTTCTTTTTATGTACGCTCACGGTTTGAGGTTATCTATAACTTTCATTTAGATACTTAAGGCTATAAACTATTGTATTGAAACTTCGCATTTTTCGTTTAATCGGTGTTGCCGGTTTTGCCGAGAATCTTCGGTTGGTCATAACTTCTTCGTTATAACTCGGATTTTAGGGTTCTTTATATGTACGAAAACCTTGATACGATTCCTAATACTTTATTTAACCCAAATAAGATTTTAGGAAATTTATATTTTGACCTAAATTTGATTGGTTTTACATTACATTGTCTCGAAATATCGGGTTGTCACAGTAAAACATAGAAGAGCAAGTATAAAAACAATTCCAAACCAATTACTGAATTAGACTTTTATAATCAAAGTATCTATTCAAAAGTCAAAGAGAAGAATTGATATTTCTCACTATCTGATTCTTTAAGAATGGGATAAACAATTAATGTATAAAGATTCCACTGATTTAGAAATGATCGTGTGTCTCTACGGATTTAGATTGGGGAATAATTTCTTGGATAGGAGGTTGATTATCAATAAGAGAAATCAAGATCATGCTGCAGATAAAAAGAAAAACAAACCCGATGAACGACTCCCCCTCGAGGATCGTCCAACTTCTTAACCACATTACTTCACTCTTCCTGCTGTTGTAATTCATACAGTTATCAATCATTAGTCTTAGTTGGCATTCTGTCTTTGCTCAGGCATAAACACAAACACATAGAGTGCACTTCAGTATGTGTTATTTATATCCATTATTTTAATAAAACCAAAACACAAATACAGATTAGAGTAGTATATGTCATCGTATATGCAATAACTAAGAACCAAAGACAGAAAATATAGATTAAAAAGAATCACATAAACATTAAATCAAACCTGTGGTCTTGTTGTTCAATAGTTGTCTTATGGTTCAATATTGTCGGCTCAATAACTCAAAAATCAGATATGAAAAGAAAGACATAATCTTATTCTGACGACTTTAATATATATATACATATATATATATATATATATATATATATATATATATATATATATATATATATATATATATATATATATATTGAATTGGTTGATTCGGTAATGTAGTGGTATTGAAAAAATTTGTGCCAATACCATACAATAATTACTCAATTGGTATGACACTACAAACCAAACATGTTGACTGTCAAATATATTGGTTACCAATATTTTTGGTTCAGTTGGTCACATGTTAGTTTGTTTTCCGTGATACATATTTATTAGTTCTATTAAATAAGAATCACATTTCCAAACTCCATTCGTATGGAGTCTTGGAGTAATTTGATTTCGAACCATATGATCTATGTCAATCATATATATTCTCTAAAATTAAAAATAACAACAGTGGAATTTTCGAGTGTTACAATTCTACCCCACTTGAATCAAACTTCGTCATCGAAGTCCGCTGCCTCCAAACAACTCTTAGTAGTGCTCCATTATCTTATCATCTGGCTCCCACATCCATTATAAACCTTGGCGATGTTGCCACTAAACTTTTACCAGTTCAACAACCTTGTTCCTCAAGGTTTTCATCTTCCGGTCAAGAATCGACACCAATCTCTCGATATAAATCAGATGATCATCCACGTGAATGTCCTCCAATTGGAAAACCGTATAATCATCCACTAAACATTTCGCAGCTAATGGACATGGAACCTACTATGGATCTGACTCAACTCCTCGAGAGGATCCAAGCGATGAGAAACCTGGCCCACCAAAGCCAAAACCATGAATGGACCGATGTACCTGGGGACTAACTTGCCCCTCTTCCCGAATCAGATGACACCTTCCAAGGTGACACCTTCAGGAGAACCATATCCCCAACTTAGAACTCTTGATCTGATCGGCGCTTGTTGGCATAGCTCTTCTGCCCACTCTGAGCTGTCTGGAGTCTATTCTGAACCTAATGAATCAACTCGATAGTCTTAAGTACCACTTTGGTACTCCCCATGACTCATTGACCGACCTCACCCCAATATACTGGGGTCTTGCATTTCCTCATATAGATCATATCAAAAGGAGGTCGATCAATGCTGGCGTAATAACTGTTGTTATACGAAAACTCTTCCAAAGGGAGATACGTATCCCAACTCCAACCGAAATCCAAAACACATGCCCGAAGCATATCCTCCAATGTCTGAATAGTCCGCTCGCTCTGACCGTTAGTCTGTGGGTGGAAAGTTGTGCTGAAATGTAGACGAGCACCTAACTCATCGTGTAACATCTTTCAAAATCTAGAAGTAAACGGGACGTCCTTGTATGAAACCATAAAAACTGGCACCCTATGCTGTGTCACGACCTCCCTGACATATATCTCGGCCAACTTATCCGTAGAGATACTTTCCTGAATTAGAATAAAATGTGCGCTCTTGGTCAATCTATCCACGACGACCCAAATCGAATCCACTCCGCACGCAGTCCGAGGCAACTTCATAATGAAATCCATGGTGATCTCCTCCCATTTCCAAAACAGGATATCATTTGGCTACTTCTTGTCATGAGGCCGATGATGCTCGACCTTGACTTTCTTGCAAGTCAAGCACCTTTCCACGTACCAAACTACATACCGCTTCATACAAGGCCACCAATAATTAGGACGAAGATCTCTATACATCTTCGTCGCCCCGGGATGAATGGAAAATCTCAATTTGTGCACTTCCTCCATCAGAACCTGATGCACACCACCCTAATACGAAACCCATACTCTTAGATGGAGATTCAATAACCCTCTACTATCATAATCAAAGGAAAGGAAGTCACCTGACCCACTATGGGCTCACTCTTTCAGTGCCCGCCTCAACTGTGACATCCCCAAATTTCACGGCCAGAAAAGACCGATTTGTTTTTGCTTTGTTTTATAAATCAGAGTGATCGTTTAAAGAAAACGGTTGCAGAATTTGTTCCCAAAATAAAATATGATAACCATTTATCAAAACATTTCTCAAAGAGAATGTATTTTCATTAAATAATAAAACCTCGGGATGTCATGTTCCGATACAGACCAAAAGCATAAACAATATAAAATAGACCATACAACAGTTATTTATAACTACTGATCTATAATCCAAAACCTTTCGTCAAGTCCACCAACTTATACTCTTGTGTCATTACCTGTAATGCAAAGAAAACTGAGTGAGTCAGGCTTGGGAGTCTGGTGAGCATATAGGGTTTTCAACCCACAATAATATAATTATTATATTCAACCATCAAACAATCAACCTAATTACCCATCCCCATTATCTCCTTTATTTCTTAGGATTTTACCCTAAGAATTCAACTACCCGTCATTCATCCATTCCTAGGATTGACCTAAGGAATTAGCACAAAATCTATTGCTACATAAGGCACATCTGATGGGTTTTGGTCATAAGACATCCTATGTGCTCATACAAACCCTAATGCTTGGATCTAGGTTTCTCTATTGTACATGCTTTGAATCCAAGACTATAAACCCTAATTCTAGCATACAAGTAATCATATTAGATATTAGAATAAGTTTATAATGTTACCTTGATTGTTATGTAGCAATAACAATCCTAATTCCTCCTTGAATTGACTTTGGAAGGCTTAGAGTCACAAGTGTCACTCCTCTAATGGTTCACAAACACCATAAGCAAGAGGATGAAGAGGAGAGAGGTTCGAGGCTGCCCAAAAACGTGTGAAACCCTAGAAGGTTGCTTATCCACGTTTTTGAGGCATAAGGGGTCTTTATATAGTAAGGTTATTAGGGTTATCTAACAAGGAAACCCTAATTTGGTTGCTTAAGCCCTAAGCAACCCATGGAGCCCTTTTCTTAAAGCCTTGGACGACTTCATATGGGCTTCCCCATTAGAATTCATCCACCTTATAATAAAAGGCAATCCATGGCCCTAATTGCAATTATCTTATAATTACAATTCCAGTCCCTTAAGTTTAATTAATCTCTTTTAGTCACAAAACTAATTACCAATTAATTATTGACTAATATTAATTAAACAATATGATTTTTCCTTTAATATATTATTCTCATAATATATTAATAAATCATATTTAATCCTTTCTCTCCATAATTCATCCTATCAAGTTGCTTTGGTGAAGGCAACCCAAAAGGACCATGCACCATCGGGTCAAGTACATACCAAAATAGTTATGGACTTAGACACTAATCCAACAGTCTCCCACTTGGATAAGTCTAATAACTATTATGCGTATGACTTCAGATCCCAATCTGCAATCGTAGCTTTCCAAAGCCGTTGTCAACTCTGATCATATCAAATACGCGTGTCCTTAGATAAGGGATCATATATTCCTCCATTCTAGATATCATATGAGATATGATTTCAAATCATTCTCTTTGTACTATATCTCGATTTCCGATTTATGATGACTGACTAATTGAACAAATCAAATTAGCCCTAGCCCGGCCGAGCATTTATGTTTGTCATCACTAAACCATCGAGGGGCCCAAAGATATCGCTTTTATTCTACTTTGAATAAAAGGAACGGATAAACTTTGATACAATGCTTGCTTGCACTCACCCACCGAATTACACACAACAATATGTTTTATAACATCAAGTTACTGGTGCGTTTACATATTATCAATGTGCAACCGATTTGCAAGATACAACTCACACATCTCGGTTTCAAGAATATAAGATGTTATCGTCTCACCAATCACTCGTGATACAATTCATGGAGTGATCCAAGTGAGCGTGGGTTTAATCCAATGCTCAAATCATATTCATAAGCACTCATGAACGTTGCAGCAAACATTTGCTTATGTCTAATACTTTTCTAGACAATCCACACACCAATTCACGACAGTCTTCATTCATATCTACTTCCAACATATGAACGACTGTGGCCCGTTTGAATAATTCGATTATTCTTAATAAACTCAATTATTCTGGAAGTCAAAACATGCAAATATGAAACACAAGAATAATACTAATCCCATATGGCCTCAAACCTTTGAGTATAAATAAAACGCCTTTTATTTATCACCATATTGATTACTCATTATTTGTCGTTTCGGGTAATCAACTTCTTACTTGAATTCCAACACTTGTCCCATGCTCCTAGCATGCACACAATGCTTACCTATGGTTCTTACTTTGTGAAATAGATCACATTGAACACATTTTCAATCCTTCTCATTTCACAACTCCAAATCCATTTTTCATAAGTCAAAGAATATCAAATTCTTGCTACTTATAGAATATGCTAGATTCTAACATTCTATGAAACTATCCTTTCGTAATGTCACTGTACCAAAGTCACAAAGACTATTGCCAATGATATTACAAAGTCCTCTATCGGAGATTGTTACAAGACAATTCCATAGACGTGATGTCTCTCACTCAAAGTACATTCTTTGAACATCCTTTTGCATAGAAGTTTCTAATCTATTCATAGATTTCTCAATATTCAATTCCCAATATGGACACACTTCCATATGTTCCATATGACAACTCATTCTTAATAGAATCTTATGTATTCGTAATGATGTCGATACGGTCCATCCAATATGGAAACATTTCCATATTTTCCAATACTATACTTCCAACTACTCACAAGCGACCAATCCTCGTCGAACTTTGGGTTGTCCTTTGATAGTTGTTTAATTGTTTTAGTCAAAACCAATTCTAGTCCCTTTTTCCCTCTAAATGCGCTCGACATTTGGAAAATTTTAGAATGGTCAAACATTAAAGCATTTGCAATCGATCATATACCCGAAGCGTATGGGACACGACGCATAATGTTTTATTTGCTATGTTCTCAAAATTCGAATTGTGAAGAGGGATGCCGTAATCATAATCGAAATTTTAAGAACACACTATGTACCTTTGACTAAATTTATTAACATTTCTCAACCTAATCCTTTAGATTTGAAATGAAGCATAATATTCTCTCCCTTAATTATAGCAAAACAACCTTTCAACTCTTACAACTTTGCAAAGTATGACTCTTGTTTTCTATAATTAATATTGCTAACCTTGCAATACTTTTCTTAATAAACATACAATCATAACATTTATGCTCCCACTATCATGATGATTATTATAAAACATAACACTTATGCTCCCACTAGCTTCGACATGTATTCATAAACATCTCAACTTCCAGAAAGACAATACTTATTGAATTTCTTAAGTTCATGTTTCTAATACTTAATGCTTTGATAACCCTTTATCAATGCTTCTTGAATTTATACACCTTTGCCTTTGATAGTTCATATGTGTGTCTAAACAATTAAGACTAATTGCCAAACCTCACAATTCAAATTATGGAAAGGGATGTCGTAACCATGATTGAATTTGAGAATGCAATTTTACAATCACTATCTTCTTAAAATCTCTCTTAGTGAAAGCATTTCTTCACAATCATTTTCATGAAGGAGGAAATCTTATGACACTTAGATTTGAGCGGTGTGTGTGTTCCTATCCATGTGAATTTGTTAAAACTAAAGTTTACGACAAATTCAAACTCATATGGACCGAACTTTCTTAATCTTGATTTCTTGCCTTATGGTAGCACAGCTGCCCACCATGTCTTCCAAGTAGTTAAGCAGCTCCCCTTTCCTATCAATGTACCTTTCATTGATTAAGGTGCTTTGCCTTTTATGCGTTCAAAATGAGAACTCATAGAACTTACATGCATAATTAACTTAATTGGAACAACACAGAATCAAAATATTGTCAACACGATAGGTTGTAAACCTCAACTCGTGTGCTAGTGATGATCGTTAAGGTTTATTTGATTTGTTCTTGAAACCTTTCAAGACCATTAAGGCTCCCACTGACTCCTTGACATATAAGATTCTTTTGTCAATAAACATTTCTTGACAAACAAATATTCAAGAGTTAGTGTAGCTTTTATCAAAAACACTTCATAAGTTGGTCCTAGTCGTTCTTTGTCTTATTCAAGACATCACAACTTTCCACATTTGATGAATGTTGTAAACCTTTAATACATTTCACTCATTGTCACAATCTTAACTTTAAGACTTGTTATTGAAACGAAGTATGATTGACTTATTGATTTAACCATTTCTTCAATTCTTGATTCCTCTTCTTAGACATACAATTGTACTAAGACTCACTTGGAGGATCAATTGAGATATGGTTCTTAATCATTAAGACCTATCATAAAGCATAAAAGGTACTCTCCCTTCTTCATAGAATGGAGAAACTTTTTATCTTTCTGCCTACTTGATTCTTCTTATTCGTTCTGCTATTGATCTAAACCCTTTAATCAATTCAGAATTACACTTAATGTTGTAAGTATAATCATATTTACTAAGCCTTTAGTAAATCATGGCGAATATCTTTGTTACTCTTATGGTGGACTTGATCAATACGCAACTTTGTGTACTCGATCTCCTAGTACTTGACTTGACTCTTTGTCAACGAATTAGTCTAATTTCCAAATACGAAATTTCTCATTCATCGTGCATCCACGTTGCATGATTCCAAGTTTCTGTCCAATTGAAACTTGGGCGATGAGAAACTCTCCCTATTTGGTAAATTATTGACTTTCCATAAATAACATAATAAGAACCAAATCCATTATTGCTAATAATAGAACCATTTTAACATCAATTTTTCATACACGCCATTGTAAGGATAAATAAATAAAATTTAAAATCAAAATTTATTTTATTGCGGAAAAAATTTGTCCTTACAATGCAACTCATTTGAAAACTTATGCTAATACATCTTTCTTAGCAATCTAATTCTAACTCTAAGTAGTAGCTCAAGAATCTAATCTTCGAGAAATGCGATCGAAATCCATTCCTTTATGGTTAGATTTTGCTCACTTCATCCCTTAAGCTCCCTTTCTTTTCTTCGATCCTACAAAACATCAATTGTAATCTTATTACATTATGTATTAAGAATCTAGAATAAAAGCTTAAAAGAGTTAGTAAATGGATTTTACCTATATTAGAGCCATACGTTTCGACTCTCCCATCTCTTAGATCTCTTAGGTAAATGGGGCAGCTTCGTATCCAATGCCCCTTCTCTTGGCAATAAAAGCAAATTGACTCTTTTGGAACAACACATGGAACTACTTCAGACATCGCCTTTCTCTTATGATCAAACTTTTCAATCATTGCATGTCTTTCATTGCCATTGTCTATATCTATAGAGGTCTTGAAGGCAGATTCACCAATCAACTTTGCTTTTCTATTGCGCTAAATCATTGCAGATTCAGCAGCAATAAGCATATAGGTGAGATCTATAAGGGTCACGTCGTAGTTCATCATATAGTACTCTCTTACGAACTCACAATATGAGTTGGGAAGTGACTGAAGAACCCAATCAACAGCCATTTCCTCACAGACAACGGATCCCAACATTCTTAACTTATCAATGTGTGACTTCATCCCTAGGACGTGTGCACACACGGAGTTTCCTTCTTTATGTTTACTTGCCAAAAGGGCTTGAGTGATCTTGAACTTTTCAAGCCTTTGAACTTGTGGGTTAGGGAGAATAATTGGAGGAGGTAGAGGAAGTGAAGCATGATTTCTTGTTCCTCGATCGAATCGTGGAATATCATCTTCATGTGGAATGCTTGTTCCACGGGATTTGAGAAGACCATAGTTGTCGAACTTTGACATCTACAAAACGGGAGAAAAACGAATTCAAGTTAGTTGATAGATTGAGTCCTTGGTAGATCACCCAAATGAAATTCCAAGGCTAGGACCCAACACAATACGCTACAACCTAGAAAAGGGATGCCGTAATCTAGTTGCAGAATATTTGAAGGTAAGTGAATGACGATTCACTAATTTCCACCATGAAAAACGAAAAAGAAATTTAAGTTTTAAATCTATGAAAACTCCTAGATCCTTTAAGATACATTGAACTTTCAATGACATGTTTATATCTCGATATGCCCCTCTTGTTTGTGACTGGGATGCCGAGGATCACAAAGCGGGTGTGAATAACCATGCAAACCACATGGTGCCCTCACATGTTACAGTCACCTATTCGATGTGCCGGTAAACCACACACGCTCCACCGAACTATGACAAACATTGAGTCGCCCTTTGCTACCTTTGCTTAGACCCATTTAGTGTGCCGGTTAACCACACACGCTCCACTAACGTCTTCGCAAGGGCACAAAGTATAATTTCATGGAATTGCATCAATTCACTTTTGCCTAAGTAACTAAGATTGGGAATTTTATGAAAACATTTAGTTACTTTAGTAATTCATTATACTTATAATGGAAGGTTTCGTCCTATCCTACCCGTTCGGCTAACGACCCTCCACTAGTCAAGAGTGCGGTGGGTAAGAGTGGATACCCATTCAATCGCCATTTTATAGGCAATTTCCTTAAACACCCCTTATAGACCAGCTTCGTGAATGAGGCCTACTAACGGTAAGACTGACTTTTAGTTATACATATATATAATGTTAGACTTTTAATGTTATATATAGTATAGGGTGTATTTTATAACTTTTAAAATACTATGTGGTTAACTTTAACAATTACACTTTTAATTCTATTAAATGGTTAACCTAAACTTTTATGGATTTATTAAACCTCTTTTAATTATACACCTTAATTAATTAATAAAACCATAAGGGTGTGATTTGAACTTTTTCAAAACAATACTAGAGTTTTAGAATTTAACATTTCTAATTAAACTTTTAATCAACCTTTAAATTCCAAAACTTGAGGGCAAGTTTTGAAACATTTCAACACATTAGGGTTTCAACTATTTAAATTTCAAAACAACAAAACTTTTGGGTTCAAATTTAAACTATAAAACCTAAAGGGCAAAATATGAAACTTTTCATAACAACAAGGATCAAATAACAAATAATTCAAATTAACATTTAATCACATAATTATCCATATTTGATGATTTCTTGCAAAACAATTTATCAAATTACTCAAAATAATTAATCAATTATCTTATAAGGAAACAATTATCTTATTAATTGATAAATATCTTCAATTAGATCAAAAATATAGTCAAATATATCATATAATCGGATTAATATTGATCTAACATGATAAGGTAACTATCCATAAGCAAAAACAGCAAGAAATCCCGAAGTACCCTCCTTCTGTCGAGTTGACTCGTCGAGTCAGACTTGGACTCGTCGAGTCACCTTGGACTCGGCGAGTTCAGCCATGGACTCGGCGAGTCCAGCCTCCAGAATGCAAAAAATCGAATTTTTTAGTTACAACAAGCATCAATACAATAGAAACCAATCAAGGCTCTGATACCACTGATGGGTTTTGGTCATAAGACATCCTATGTGCTCATACAAACCCTAATGCTTGGATCTAGGTTTCTCTATTGTACATGCTTTGAATCCAAGACTATAAACCGTAATTCTATCATACAAGTAATCATATTAGATATTAGAATAAGTTTATAATGTTACCTTGATTGTTATGTAGCAATAACAATCCCAATTCCTCCTTTAATTGACTTTGGAAGGCTTAGAGTCACAAGTGTCACTCCTCTAATGGTTCACAAACACCATAAGCAAGAGGATGAAGAGGAGAGAGGTTAGAGGCTGCCCAAAAACGTGTGAAACCCTAGAAGGTTGCTTATCCACGTTTTTGAGGCATAAGGGGTCTTTATATAGTAAGGCTATTAGGGTTATCTAACAAGGAAACCCTAATTTGGTTGCTTAAGCCCTAAGCAACCCATGGAGCCCTTTTCTTAAAGCCTTGGACGACTTCATATGGGCTTCCCCATTAGAATTCGTCCACCTTATAATAAAAGGCAATCCATGGCCCTAATTGCAATTATCTTATAATTACAATTCCAGTCCCTTAAGTTTAATTAATCTCTTTTAGTCACAAAACTAATTACCAATTAATTAATGACTAATATTAATTAAACAATATGATTTTTCCTTTAATATATTATTCTCATAATATATTAATAAATCATATTTAATCCTTTCTCTCCATAATTCATCCTATCAAGTTGCTTTGGTGAAGGCAACCCAAAAGGACCATGCACCATCGGGTCAAGTACATACCAAAATAGTTATGGACTTAGACACTAATCCAACAGCATCTACCAACATCATCCTTTAAGCGCCTCTGTCAGGATTACGTCATACACTATGAGGCGCGACTCCCAGGTTTATGACATTCTCTTTTAGGCACATCTGCCGACATTATCTTATAAGCGCATCTGCCAAGATTACCCTATGAGCGCATCTGCTATTATTATGACAATCTCTATTTGGCGCATCTGCCAAGATCACGACATTCACTACTTGGTGCATCTACCGATATTATTCTCAAGCGCATCTGCTAGTTTTATGACATTCTTTAATTGGTGCATCTACCAATATCATTCTTAATCATCTTTCATACCTCATCATTTTATCACATACCAACTATCTCATCTACCCATGTTCTACCCAACATATTTGTAGATATAAAATACATATACAGTTTAACTCATTTAAAAACTATATAAAACATTCATTCCATACTCATCTAAAATAAACAACAATATATAAACACATAGCACGTATTTTATAACAAATACTTTATATTTATGTGTTAGAAGAAAGTAACCACACACTCTCCCAAACATATACTTAATACATTCAAACAATACTTGTATTATACCCGTGTTTATGAAAGGGACTATACACCCACACATATAAACAACTTTATATTATACACATAGCGCGTATTTTATAGAAAATACTTAATATTTATGTGTTAGAAGAAAGTAACTACACACTCACTTGATCAGAAGATGATCGGACAGCACTACGGCTTGTAGAAGTAGTATTCTTCGACAGATCTGGAAGATCTTCTCAAAAACCGGACTCCTCGCGGGCAGAGCTTCGGCTCGGGAATTTCACTTCTCGGGATCTTCGGGGCCTTGGGACTTGCTTCGGGGCTCGGGAATGATACCGGGGCTTCGGGATAATTCTTGCACGAAAAACGATGCAAAAACGCGAGACAAAGAAGAGAAATGAGCAATTGAATCGGCTGCACTCGACTCCCTTCTATAGGGTCTGGATCTGCGATTTACGCGGGGCGTACTCTTAGGTTACGCGGGGCGTAACCTGGATAAGCCCGGTGACTCCCCCCTTGGATAATATCGAAAATTTATATTTAAATTTAATTTTGAAAATATTTAATAAACTTCAAAAATTCATATCTTCCTCATACGAACTCCGTTTTCAACGTTCTTTATATCCACACGTAGGTGAGACTACGATCTACAACTTTTGTTTAGACTCCGTCAGCTAATTTTGAATTTATTTTTATTATTTATTTTTAGTAGGCCGGGACAGGAAAACTCCGTTATAAAATCATAACTTCTTCATCCGATGTCCGTTTTCGCCTATCTTTTTATTGTTTTACTAAAATTAATGAGATCTTCGATTCTCATTTACATTGTTTCGGCTAAAAACCGCTCGGTCTCAAATCGAGTATTCGGGCTGTATACCGCTAAGTCGAAACTTCGAAAAATCATAACTTCCTCATACGAAGTCAGATTTGGGCGTTCTTTTGATGCACGCTCATGGTTTAACGTATTCTACGACTTTCATTTAGATTGCTAAGACTAAATATCACTCTAACGTAAATTCACTTTTTACGTCGTGCTATGTCGTGCCGGTTCTGTCGCGAAACTTCGACAGGTCATAACTTCTTCGTTATAACTCGGATTTCGGCGTTCTTTATATGTACGGAATCCTTGTAACATATACTACAACTTAGTTAAGATTATTCATTCTAAATAATCTTTTATCAAAAAGTCATTTTTGACGCTTATCGTCTCTAAATTGACTAGCCCTGATCTACGGGCGTTACATCAACCTGAGCCTCTTAAATCTGCTCTAAAAGTGGAGTAATCACGGTTATCCTCAAAAAAATATCCATGATTAGATCCATGAACGCCTTGTGGCTAAGAGCATTGGCCACCACATTGGCCATCCCCGAATGGTAAAGGATCTCATAATCATAATCCTTCACTACATCAAACCACCGACACTGCCTCATGTTTAGATTCGGCTGATCTGTTAGATACCTCAGGCTCTTGTGATCTGTGTAAATAGTACAAAGGACCTACATAGGTATTGTCACCAAATCTTGAGGGTGAAAACCACATCCCCAGCTCTAAACCATGTGTTGGATAATTTTCCTCATGAGGCTTCAGCTGCCTTTAAGCGTAAGCGATCAAGTGACCACTCTGCATAAGAAATGCACCCAAACTTGTGATCGACACATCACAATAAAAAACGAAATCCTCGACACCCTTCAATAGGGTAAAAATCGATGCCTCACACAATCTCTGTCTTAGGGTCTTCAAAGCTGCCTGCTGCTCGGGTCCCCAGTGAAAAGTGATTGTCTTCTTCGTCAACCGAGTCAGAGGAACCGCTATCTTGGAGAAATCCTAAATGAACCTCTGATAATAGTCTGCCAACCCAGGGAAACTTCGAATCTCAAATGGAGACCTTAAAACCTCTCACGTCATCACGACCTCGACCTTGGCCGGATCAACTAGAATTCCATTCTGGTTGACAAGGTGCCCCAGAAATTACACCTCACACAACCAGAACTAACACTTGTTGAACTTCACATAAAGTCTCTCCCTCCTTAAAGTCTCCAATACCTCCCTCAAGTGCTCCTTATGCAACTCCTATGTCTTGGAATATACCATGATATCTGTTGGATAAGGTGTCTAAGTCCATAACTATATTTAACATGTTCTTGACCCAACCCGGCATGGTCCATTAGGGTTGCACTTCACCTGAACAATTTATATGGATAATCTTTTGAGAATAGTATAAGTTATGATTTATTAATATATTATAAGTTCTAATATATTAATATGAAATCATATTATTTAATTAGTACTGATCTAGAATTAATTTGGTGATAAAAAAGGTGACTAATTCAATATGGACTCTTGTATTTATATAGTGTAGGCTATTGCTTATTTAGAATGGGTTAGGCTTGCATGGAAAGTCCATGGATAGTCCATGGAGCTTTAACCCATGGATCTCATGGAAATGAAAGGTCATGGGTATTAGGGTTTACATGAATGTAACCCTAACCCACCACACTATATAAAGGAGTCCTTGGCACTTGAAGTGGCACTAGTGTGTGTGTGAGCAAAAGTGGCCGATTTCTACAAGTGTTCACACTTTCTCTAAAGGTTTCCAAAGTTTTTGGTGATTTGTGACTTCCATTTGAGGCATCCACATTATTGGTGCTAGACTCTCAAACTCCAAGCAATCAACTACTACTAAAAGGTATGTAATTATACTAGTGTTTTATGATTCAAGTACCTTATAACATGCTAGTTAGGAAGTGAACCTTGGAAAGTTATTATTTGCATGTATCTTAGAGAAAACATAGATCCAAGGTTTCTAGGGTTACATGTACACCACAGGAGTGTTAGAATGCTCAAAACCCTTCCATATCATCAATGAAAATAATCATAGAACGATCCAGCATCGGCCTGCAGACATGGTTCATGAGGTCCATGAACGCAGTTGGAGCATTGGTGAACCCGAAGGGCATCACCATGAACTCGTAATGACCAAAATAAGTCTGAAAAGCCGTCTTCTGCACATCCTCCTCTCTGACCCTTATCTGATGATAACCCGAACGCAAACTAATCCTAGAAAACCAGGAGGCAGCCTCAAGGTGGACAAACAAATCGTCAATCCTCGGGAGTGGATAACAGTTCTTCATCGTTAGCTTATTTAGCTCCCGGTAGTCAATACCCATCGGATGAGACCCATCCTTCTTCTTCATAAATAGGATCAGTGCTCCCCATGGTGAACTGCTCGGTCGAATGAACCTCTTGTCTAACAGGTCTTGCAGATATGTAGACAACTCCTGCATCTCTAGAGGAGCTAACTGATTAGGTGCCCTGGCTATCGGAGCCGCACCCAGAACCAAGTCAATCCTGAACTCCACCTGCCTCTTTGGAGGCACCCCAAGAAAATCCTTTGGAAACACATTCGGGTACTCCCACACAGTCGACACATCATCCACAGTCACCCTACCCTTATCCCGAGTATCCATAACATATGCGACATATCTGGAACAACCATGATGAAGATAGCGTTTGGCCCTAGCTGCTAAACATAGAATCGGCTTATATTGAGCTATCACTCCCTGGACCACCATCTCTCCCCCACTTAGGGTTAGAACCTGTACTAACTAATGCTCACAAACGATCATCGCCCCATTGGGCCTCAACCGGTCCATCCATATAATAAACATGTTCTCGTACAAAGGAATGGGAACCAAATCAATCGGATATTGCTCGTTGAACATCTTAAGAACACAACCCTGATGAACCCTCGATACCCAAACAGATCGATTATCTACGATCTCAACATCTAAGGGCCAATCTAGTTCCCCTAGAGCTCCAACAACCTTCTTGCTAAGCGTAAACAATATAAAAGATCGGGTAGCCCTAGAATCAAACAATACCAATATGAAAGATACCGTTCTCAAAGAACGATCCTAAAATAAAACACACAAATATAAGCAGAGAAATCAACCTAAGTAAAGAGATAAGGAGAAGATGCATACCAATTGACACATCAGGTGCTATGCGAACCACCCCAACCGTCAACTGAAAACCCATGCTCTTCACCACAGGCACATCCACCTTGCCCTGGCAGCCATCAATGATCCGTAGAGTCCCTGGAGCGGGTGCTACCACTGGTCCTGCTGGTGTCAAACTCGGTCAATGAGCCTTATTGCGGCCCCTCTAACTACAATGGAAGCAAATCAAATCAGATACTGGCATGGTGGTGGTAGTAGTAACAGTACAATCCATGTTAATATGACCCGTCCGACTGCAACAGCCAGAACCACCCACCATGTGCGCCCTATCATGTGTCTTGCCGCACTTGCCATAGTAGCTCCGGCCCTGCTAGCCTCTCGATCTCGAATCAAATACATTGGGCCTCTTGCCCGATCCCCCTAAAACCTGAGACTGATCTGGCTTCCTCTTCTTCTCCATCTCTAGATCAATCTCCCTCTCTCTAGCTCTCGCTATCATATCCTTCAGTGTCTTGCAACTGGATCAGCTCATGAAATGCCGAATATCACTCCTCAACATCGCATGGTATCTCGCCTTCTTCATCTCCTCATCCACCACATATTACAGAACCAACAACACCCTCTCACGGAACATAGCGATGATCTCAGCCACCGTCTCAGTAGTCGGGCGAAGGTCCTGGAACTCCTCGCCAACTGTTGCACCTCAATCACGGGTGCAAAATTAGCTTGGAATCTAGTAAAAAATCATCCCATGTCATTGAATCAAATGCATCATGACCCACGGAGCACCTAACCTCCTCCCACCAGTCTCGAGCTCTGTGTTTCAGAAGACAGGAAGCAAGTCTGACCTTTGCCCCATCGGTACAACTGCTAATGTGGAAGGCGTTAACGACAGCCGTTAACCAACATATGCTCGTGATTAGGTCATTATTCCTAAAGTACTCTGGAGCCCCACATGCTCGGAACTCTCGCAAGGTCAACATGCGAGCTCCCATTAATGCCACCAGCTCATACTAAAAACGCTCAAACGCTCATCCAAAATCTCTAGAATGCCCTCCTTGACTGTACCAAAGATCATATGATTCTGCTCAAGTATAATGTAGGTAATCTCAGATGAAATGAACTCCTGCATCTAATCATCTAACAGCTCGGCTCCAGAACCCGAAACTGAACCCTCACCAGCACCAAAACTACTAATCGGTCTGCCTCGAAGAGTCACCATACTGAAAAATAGACCATAAAAACCATCATAACACGCATAAATAATATCGAGGAG
Source organism: Lactuca sativa (assembly GCF_002870075.4). NCBI lineage: Eukaryota > Viridiplantae > Streptophyta > Magnoliopsida > Asterales > Asteraceae > Lactuca > Lactuca sativa. Next base: position 90,045,610 of record NC_056625.2, on the reverse strand, counting down.
TCTCACACTCTACAAGCTCCTTGGTTTCATTGCAACTCTCCACGACTCGAGTACAAATCCTTTGCTTCCAATCGTACGGGCCCATACTACCTTCCACGTCTATTCGTACTTTCCTCAAGGATCGCTTTGAATCCTCTAATTCGCTCCTTGTCCTCACATACAATCATCAACAAGATAAGGCTCCCAACACAAAATCTCTTCCTAGTTTTTCCTAGGGCAATCACCACACTACTCTCCACCATCAGCTGCAGAAGGAACTCCCCTTAACCTCCTCTAACTAGCTCACGAATACAATTACATATCGCCGCCACCAGATAATTCTTCGAATGAAAGGTCTCACACTACAACGGTTGGAATCAAACAAGAGTTGCACAATAGAGTTAAAACCTAACCTTCTAAAATTATTTAGTCTCAATAGCATGTAACTTAGTATATCCGCTTACTAGTTAGCTGAAGCTAATGGAAACTCCTAAAAAGCAGAAAGCAAGTAGCATTCGAGCATTGAGTAATTGGAACAAGCATAACCTAAACAGGTCATCCTGCACCAACTGATCAGTACTACCATGCAAGTCTACAAGCTCATGCAGTAGGCATATAAATTCGTCTTTCCTAGAATTCTATCATGCAAATCCTGAGCAAATCTGTAGCCCTAACTAGCATGTGATTCATAGATTTACAAATCAAAGCATATCATAAAACATGTATGGGTATTTTGGGAAATCTTACTTGAGCTCGGTTGATTGCATGCACCACACCCTTTTTCTTTTAATAGAAAAACCTTTTTATAAAACATTTCCTTTTGAAAAACTCTACCAAACCCTCAGTTTGTGAAACATCCCAAAAATATAGTCTAAAAATTTCATTTTAAATCATTCAGAAAACCATAGTTACCAAACATCATATAAAAATCATAAGTCATGTATCTCAAAATATCATAAACATCTATCAAATATATCAGACTATAAACATCCCAGGCTAAACAAAATGGTGTGTACACTGCAGTCATCCCAAGCTCTTCCCCTTGCTACTGGAAGTACCTGAAACCAAAACTTAAAACTGTAAGCACGAAGCTTAGTGAGTCTCCCCAAACTACCACATACCATACACATAATCACACAATCACATAATATCATAACATTGGGCCTTACCAGCTACATCGAGCCTTGCCCGACATCGGACAAGTTCGACATCGGGCCTCGCCGGGTATCGGACTGAAGTCCGGCATCGGGCCCCGCCCGGCATCGGACCGAGGTCTGGTATATATATATATATATATATATATATATATATATATATAAACATATCAACGAATACATATATCATGATCACATAACATAAACATATAAACATTCCTCGGGCTTACCCCGACATCGACCGAAGTTGAGGACATATAAAACAAGCACATGCAAGAATCACGAAGACGTCAAGCATACAAATAATTCCTCGGGCTTTCCCCAACATTATATTGAATTCCGGAAACATATAAACCTACATCGGGCTATCCCCAACATTGAACCTAAGCCCGGAACATACTAACATACGTATATGGGCAGGCATTGGTGCCTTCGACCCATTCATACAGGAGGAAACTCACCTTGCAAAGCTGTGTGGTGAATCTCACGGTAAGGAATCTCTAGTGGCTGCTCCAATGACTCCCCGACTATCATTATCACAACAACACTTAGTCAAAATCCATAATCCTTCTTAGGGTAAAATGACCATTTTACCCCTAGTCTAATTTGGACCATAACCTAGGCTTAATTCCATCTAATCTTTCCAAGCCCAATGATGGCCCACTAAAGGCCCACTAAGGGTCCAATTTTCTAAATTAGGCCTAACTCCTCAAATGGGCCATCCCTAAGCCCAAACATGTCCTTGCCCCATTAACTGACTTCTGATGGCCCATTAAGGCCTAATAGCTGATAAATCCAAAGATTGGCCCGATCAGAGGCCCAAAATACGTAAAGCCCAAAACCTAAGAGTACGCAGGGTGTACTCCTCTGTACGCTAAGCGTATAAGCTGTATGGCTTGTACGCTGCGCGTACTGGCTTGTACGCCCAACGTACTACCCTGTTAAGCCAAATTCTTCACAACTACTTAATCCCTTAAGACCTTAAGTCCAAATTACATATCTTAGTCCATTAACATGTCTTAACTTATAAAGTCAATTACTTGGTGGCTTGCAACCCACCAAATGGACCCAAACTTGGAATATAGTAACTAACTTCCATGGAAATGACTAGAACTCATGCATGGTCACAAAAGGACCTTAAAGATCGAAACTTTACTAACATAGGGGCACATTTAGAACTTAGGGTGGCAACCCTATGACATCCCCCATTTTTACGGCCAGAAAAGGCCGATTTTGTTTATGCTTTATAAAAATCAAAGTACTTCTTTTAATAAAAATGTTGCGGAACTTGTTCCCAGTAAAACATGATAAATACGTTATCAAAACATTTTTGAAGAGCAGTATTTTTATTCATTTTAAAACATTTGGGATGTCATCGTCAATACAGAAACATAAGCATAAATAAAACTTACATTTATTATCACTAGTGATTTATATCTCCTTTAATCTCTCAGTGTAATGTGACTTCATATCAACACCTGTGATATAAATAAACTGAGTGGGTCAGGTTGGGAAACCTGGTGAGTACATAGGGTTTTCAATCCATAATAATATAATTATTATGTTTAATCATCAAATAATTAACCCAATTACCCATCCCCATTATCTTATTTACTCTTAAGGATCTACCCTAAGAATCAGTTATTTCCTGTTCATTCATTCCTAAGGATCATCCTAAGGAATAGGCACGAAATCCATCGTTGCCAGGGTTTACTCAATAGGAAATAAATCCATAGTTGCCAGGGTTTGCTCAACAGGCACTAAATCCATAGTTGTCAGGGTTATCTCGTTTATCGATAGTATCGTTTCCGAGAATCCACTCGTAATACATATCAATGGGTTTTTATCTCATTTATCGACAGTATCGTTTCCGAGAATCCACTCGCAATACATGTCAATGAGTTTTTAGAGTACAGTTGGTGAATACACAGTTCAAATAACACCTATAGGTTGCGAGCTTGCTAGTGTTCCACTGTATTGTCTAGAATAGTCCTTGGTTGTCATCCATACTCTGCTAGATAACGAGGCCAATACTTGGGTAAAAGGCTTCTCTCATGGTTCACCTCTCACCCATATCTCATGGTCTATATCACCTCTCATCATTTTGTTTTTGTCACACAACTATTTCATCTACCCATGTTTTACCCAACACATTTTGTAGATATAAAATACATATACCATTTAAATCATTTAAAACATGCATAAAATCGTTTATCCAGCATAGATAACAAGTATACAGATAATATGCACATATAACACGTAATTTATAAAATACTTCATATCTATGTGTAAGCTGAAAGTAAATATGCACTCACTTGTTAATGTGGTGATTCTGTCCTCGAACAACGCTTCGTTATCTCAAAACAATTATCCCTTGACAAAACCTAGTATCATTACCACTAGGGTTTAGTCTATCATTCACCAAGAGTAATTAATAGTCTGGCAATTATCACTATTATATAAGCGTTAAGCAATACTTATATAACCTATAATAATAGCCCAAGTACTTATTATAAGTTCCTAATAACATCACTATAATTAAATAAAATCTATATTAAAAATAGCGTAGGCGTAGCTCACTTACAGCGGGTTTTATAGAAACCCGGACTTCGCTTGGAGCAGCATTTCCGAACCGAAAGGCCCTTTTTCTCGGGACTTCAGGAGCCTTGGGGTTTCCTTCGGGTGCTAGGGGGTTTACCTAGACTTAGGAGGGGGTCAGGGGTAGTGAGAGAAAGTAGAGAGAGAAATGGGAATGGAGTGAGAAATGAGGGTTGCCTTCGCTCTATTTTATAGCCACCAGTTGCAGAGTATGTTGGGCGTTCTTGCGAGGGTACGCGGGGCGTACCTCGTACGCAGGGCGTTCCAGCCTTACGCTGCGCGTTCGTACAGAAAAGTTTCCGAATTCGGGTGGGGCGACGTGGATAATTGCGAGACCAAGCGAATCCGAACATGGGGTGTTCCCCTCTTGTACGTGCTGCGTAGCGAGCCAGCTGTCACCCATCCGAAGTGAGTTCGTGATCAGCAAGCGACGGCCCAGATGCGGCTACGTCGTCACCCCCCCTCGCAGGTTCGTATTTTTCTTTCCCAACTTCTAAAATTTGTAACTTTTGTATACGAGCTCCATTTTTGCCATGCGTAGGCGGGAACGTAATCTACAACTTTCATTTAGACTCTGTTGGCTAATTTGACTTTATTTTTAAAGTTATATTTTTAACAGGCCGGGATAGGAATAATCCGTTAAAAATTCATAACTTTTTCATCCGACGTCCGTTTTCGTCTGTCTTTTTATCGTTACGCTAATATTAACGTGATCTTCGATTCTCGTTTAGGTTGTGTCGACTAAAAACCGCTCGATCTAATATTTGAACTTCGGGTTGTACACCGCTAAACCGGAACTTCGAAAAATTATAACTTCCTCATACGAAGTCAGAATTGGGCGTTCTTTTTATGGACGCTCTTGGTTTAACATATTCTATGACTTTCGTTTAGATTGCTAAGGCTAAAAGTCTCTCTATCGTAAATTCACTATTTACGCTTCCCGGTGTCGCCCCGGTTCCATCGCGAACTTCGACGGGTCATAACTTCTTCGTTATAACTCGGATTTTGGCGTTCTTTATATGTACGGAACCCTTGTAACATATACTGCAACTTGGTTAAGATTAATCCTTCTAAATAATCTTCCATCAAAAACTCATTTTTGATGCTTATTGTCTTTAAATTGACTAGCCCGGATCTGCGGGCGTTACAAACCCTAAGCCTAGAAACGAAGTAGAATCAGAAAAAACCATTCTTGGGACCTAAGGAGGTCTAAAACTCCATTAACATAGATCTGTACATTCATGAGGCAACTTGAAATCTTCATACCTCCAATGAGTGCCAAATGGTGATGAAATCTTGGATCCTTCAACTCAAGATACTCAAGTTCTTCTTCTACAACTTCTCCTTTCTTCTTTCAAGCTACTAAATACCACCTAGAAATTCACAAAGCCAAAAAAACAAGGATGAAGGATGAGAGGCTATCTAGGGTTTCCGAGATTGAGAGGCTGGTAAGGAGGCTAGGGTTTGAGTCATAATAATGTATTTATATGGCTTAAACCCTAAAAATTAAGGGTTTGATTCTACATGCGTACGCGCCTCCCCCCCCCCCCCCCCCCAATGCTGCACTACGCCAAGCTTACACCCAATGTATGTCTTCGGGTAGCCCAACTTATCCAACCACTTTGCTAATGTCCAACGCAAAATCCACTTATCCAATCTATAGTCCTACAATAAATAATAAGTGTTTTAAAATAAATAATACCTCAAGTGGCGGATGTTACAATTCTCCCCCACTTGAGTCAGACTTCGTCCTTGAAGTCCGCTGCATCTGGGAATAACTCCGGGTAGTGCTCCCTCATATCCTCCTCGGCCTCCCAAGTCCACTCCGAGCCCTTACGGTGTTGCCACTGCACCTTTACCAACTCCGAGCCCTTGCGATGTAGTTCAGGCTGTCATCAACCTACATATCCTCTAAAGGCATAACTATGGAGATATCCACTAAGCACTTTCGTAGCTAGGAGACATGAAAAGTACTGTGGATCTGGATGAGCTTTGCTGGAAGATCCAAACGATAAGCAACCCGCCCTACCCGTGCCAAAACCTTGAATGAACCGATGTACCTGGGGCCTAGCTTTCCCCGCTTCCTGAACCGGATGGCACCTTTCCAAGGTGACATCATCAGGAGAACCATGTCGCTCACCTAAAACTCTAAGCCTGAACGATGCTTGTTAGCATAGCTTTTTTGCCAAATCTGAGCAGTCTAGAGTCTGCTCTGGACTTGCTGGATCCTCTCAGTCATCTTCAGTACTACCTCAGTACTCCCCATGACTCTCTAACCGACATCGCCCCAACAGATTAGGGTCCCACACTTTCTCCCGTAGAGCATCTCAAAGGGAGGATGATCTATGCTAGCGTGGTAGCTGTTATTTTACGAAAATTCCGCTAATGGAAGATACGTATCCCAACTGCTTCCAAAATCCAATACATACACATGCAACATGTCCTCTAGAGTCTGAATCGTCCTCTCACTCTGCTCGCCAGTCTAAAAGTGGAAAGCGGTACTTAAGTGAAGACGAGTACCCATCTCGTCGTGAAAGTGCTTCCAAAATCTAGAAGTGAAACGAACATCTCAGTCTGACACAACCGAAACAGGCACTCCATGTCGTGCCACTACCTCACGTATGTAAATCTCGGCCAGCTTCTCAGCCAATATACTTTCCTGGATTGGGATGAAATGAGCACTCTTGCTCAACCGATATACTCTCCACGGACTCGCTACCAAGTACTCATCCTGGCACCAACAAATACATACTCCAGAAAATCATCAGCCACCACTTGAGAAGATTGTGAAACCTTAGCCATCTGTTCCCTATCAGAGTAAAGACTAAACGACTGGTCAAAAATTAGAGCAGTTCAACGATTCATAAAACCCACATGCTCAACGTTCACCCAATAGTAACGACTCACCCAATTCTTCGAAGAATTCTTATGGTTCATTACAATAGCATGCCTATGTTTCCGAATGACGAAAGTATAACTCTCAGGGGAAGAAGTAGCAACAAAACGGAAAAATTGGTAGAAGACCCACATATCAGGGTTGATTCCATGAACCCGAAAAAGCATCACGAACGCAACTACCTTGTTTACTCCATTAGGAACCAACAGATTGATGTGAACCTTATGATGATAATGAAACAACTTGAAGGAATCGGATGTCAGAAAACGGTACCCATAATTGAAGTGTTTTACATAAATAGGAACCTTGACCTTCGACGGATAGATGAAGTTTGCACGCTCCCCAGGAAAGGTCACACCGTCTTCCAGCTGAAAGCTTTATTTCTCATGGAGAGCAGCAAATTTATCCAGGGTAGGAGCAAAGTTGATCAGAGAATCAATAACAAAACAAAGTGTAGACGTAGAGAGAGAACAAGAGAAAGAGCAAGAATGAGGAAAGACGAAGAGGCGGAGCCTATAAAAACATAGAAGGGCGGGAAATTCAAAAACCCTAATGATGGCGGGTGATGTCACAACTGAAAACTGCTTTAATGTTCAGCCGAAAAAACAGCGGCCAAGCATAGCAGGACACGTCACTTTAGACTAGTCCCATCTATTGCAACTAAGCACGCCTACGTCACTACAAATAAGACTAGGGATACTAATGGGTTTTGAGCATTCTAACACTTCCTAAGTGTACATGCAACCCTAATAACCTTGGATCTTTGTTTGTCTAATTATCATGCAAAGTTGAATTCCAAGGTTATATTCCTATCTAGCATACATGGGGAACAATTTTTTTTAACTTGAATGAAAGATAGAATAACTTACCTTGTTGTTGCTTATGATCCTTGAAACCTTGTGAGCCTAGCACCCCAAGTGTGATGCCTCAAACGCTTCACACAACACCAAATGCTCTTGGAAAGACTTTTGAGAGAATACACACTTCTTGAAATCGGCCTAGCCCTCTAGTTTCTTATGTGTAGCCGATTTTGGTGGAGAATGGGATTCTTATATAGTGTTGACACATCTAGGGTTACACCATGTAAACCCTAATGTGTCATGACTCTTCATTCCCATGACCCATGGGTTTGTAACTCCCATGGAGCATCCATGGAGCATCCTATGGGTGGAACCCAACTTGATAATCCATGGAGCCTCTTAGCCCACTATACAAGATATGAATGATTTACATAATCAACCCATATATTTAATTAGTTATCTTTTGATCACTTAATTAATTCTAAATTAATTCTTGATCAAACTAATCAAATAATATTATTGATATATTAGAACTTATAATATATTAATAATCTCCAAGTGTTATTTCTCTCATTTAGTCTATCTAATTGCATGGTGCCATGCAACCCAAATGGACCATGCCGGGTCGGGTCAAGTACTGACCAGAAATAGTTATGGACTTAGACACCTTATCCAACAGTCTTCCACTTGGATAAGTCTAATAACTATAACTCCAGTACTTCAAGAACCGACCGGCAATCGTAGCTCTTTCAAGGTCTCTCGGAACTGAGAAGATGTTGATACGCCATTTAAGATAAGTGATCATATAATCCAACAATTTGTTTCCCGATTTCCAATTTGTTTGACAAAGAACTTAATTGAACACATCAACTTAGTTATGACCGGGCCCGGTACATAGGTCAAAACAAAATCATCGAGGGGCCCAGATATCAGCTTCTAATCCAAGAAGGAACAGATAAACTTCGATTCATATGTTTTTTCTACCACTCATTGAATTATACACAAAAGCACGTTTTATAACATCGAGTTACCAATGTGTTTTCGTACAATCAATGCATAACCAACTTGTAAGTAACAAATCATATCTCTAGGTTTGAAGACTTATATGATATTACCGTCTCACGATCACTCGAGATAAATTCCATGAAGTGATTCCAGTGAGCGTGGGTTGAGTCCAATACCCAGAACTTATGAGCACTCATGATTGTTGTAGCCTTATCCAACACCGTAGACCTCTGCAACCAATCATGACAGTCTTGATTCATACCTACTTCCGACATATGACCAACTGTGGAGGTTTGAATAATATGTTATACCAAACAAAATTATTCTGGAAGTCAAAACATGCAAAAGAAATATAGTAAACGATCGACAAGAGATAGCAACACTTTACTCATAAATAAAACACATTTTATTCATAATCTAATGTCAATTACACTTTACAAATTTCAAGGTTATCTAACTACTAAATCTAATATCATCCTTCAGCCCTATGCTCCGAGCATGTTGGAGATGCTTAACCCGAGTCATTCCCTTCGTGAGGGGATCTGCTGGGTTCTCATCCGATGATACCTTCTTTGCCACGGAGAGTCCTTCTTCTATTCGATGTCTGATAAAATGATATTTTCTGTCGATGTGTCTGGATCTCCCGTGATCCCTTGGTTCCTTGGCTAAGGCAACAGTGCTTTCATTATCACAGAAAATTTCCATTGGCTCTTTAATAGCTGGTACAACTCCAAGGTCTCCAATGAAGTTCTTCAGCCATATCGCCTCCTTTGCCGCCTCGCTAGCTGCAATATACTCTGATTCACAAGTTGAATCAGCCATTGTCTCTTGCTTGGAACTCTTCCAAGAAAACAATTAATTATAAATGTCAAAATATTTGAGAACTTTGAATTTAAAAGAAAATAAGAAAAATAATAAATTATTATAATAAAAATGTTTTTTATCTTTTAAATTTAAACAAAAAATTTAAATAAATAAAAGAAACTAATGAGCTTTAATTTTGAAAATTTTGAAATTAAAATGTAAATTTATTAATGAAATTGATATCAATTTATTACTACATTTAATATAATTATTACATTAAAATTGAATTTAATAAAATATAAGAACTTATTAAATGACATGTAGAAAAAAAAATTACTTCAAAATAATCATAAAATAACATTTGACAAATTAAACGAAAGTATGATAAGTGATAAAAAAACATTCATTTATTAGAGATAATCCTTTTAATATTTTAGATAAGCTAAAACGTCCAAACCCAAAACCAAATGTAAATAAACTTTAGATTATATGGAAGTCATTAATTAGCCGTCTAGTCGATACATATTGTTAGTTTTTTATTTTTTTCATTAGTATTTCATATTCTACAATCGTGCTCTTCCATTTACTTTCAACCTACCTCATTATATTAAATTTAATGTGAATTTCACTTATCCGCTTTTAAAACTATTAGTATTACTCCTTGTTTTTCACTTTTTCTTTTTCCAGCTCTTGAACCCTTACTATTTCAACCAGTTGAGTGTTTGAATGTAGCAAGATACAGGATATTTAGATGTCAAAACCTTAAATCCTAAACCTAACACAAAAAATAAACGAATTGACACGAGACCGACACATTCAACCCAACACGAACACAAACATAAACAACACACGACACATTTGCCACCCCTATAGGCAAAGTTGTAGAACTCGTTACTCGGTACCTGTTCGGCCGACTACCGAGTAGCGAGTACTTGGAGAATACTCGGATTTAGAAATTTGTGTAGAAATATTTTTAGGGAAATTATATATGTCAAAATAATAAGATAAAATCATAAGTTGATTGAAATATATAACAAATTTGGATACATATGAATACACAAAAAATGAAAAACACATAATGGTCTCACTTCGTGAATAATTACTGAAAATTTAAGATATATATGTAGTAATAATCACATGTGTGTGTGTTAAATAATAAATCATTAAGTATATCATACATATTAATCACCGAGTTGACCGAATTTCACAACACTACTCAGTTCGTAAGGGACCGATCGGGGAGTACTTGGGATTATGTAACTTGCCTCGGCAACGGGGGGAATAGCGAGTACTCGGAGGAGTAATCAGTCAACTCGACGAGTTTTACAACACTGCCAATAGGTAGTGGGGGAGTGACGATATTATCTTCTTCAACAATTGCGCTAAACGGTATGGTCACCACTAACCACTATAAAAATGTTGTCACTTATGTATCACATCATCTCCATTACATTTTAGTACCAAACTATTAACCTTTAAAATAATCACAACTCCAGTACTCCACAAAGATTCTCCTGTCAATGTCTTCACAAAAAAAAACAATCAAAAAAACCTTAGCCAATTTTCGTCTGGCTTCATGGCCACTCTACAGCCAACCCACTACCCTACGAACTTCTACGACAATGTTCACTGATAGGTTAGTGTGTCACATAAAACCTAAGCGTGAGGTTTTAACTACATAAAAACTCAATGAAACGACAAAACCAGGGCAAGGAGCCGGCTTTTAAAGGAGTTTGACTTTGAGGAAGGTAAACCGGGGGTGAGTTGGAAACAGTGAGCCGAGCCTATGTTTTTAGCTGGTTATCGTGAAAGGGTCCAAAAAGGAAGGGGAAAACTGTCGCACGTGAGTAGTAAACACCCATGTAACGGGTAGCAATACATTGCACTTTTCCTTGCTTCATATGTCATTAACACTTTTTACTTTTAAATATTTAAAATTTGACTTTTTATTTAGTTTTTAATTTTTACGTGTCTAGTTGTCTTCGATTATAAATTGTTCTTTAATTTATACTAGGTATAAAATCTATATATTACACAGGTTGATTAAAAAATAAATTAAATATTAAAATGTAAATAATAATTTTTTTTTAAATAAAATTTTGAAATAATAAATAAAGAAATGTATTAATTGTAATTTAATATCATATTATGACATTTAATACTTTACATATATAAATATATAAATATTATGTGACTTTTTAATTTAAAATTTAAAAAACCAAAGAATTTATATGTGGATATTATTTATTTCAAAAATATTATAAAATGACATGTGTCAAAACTCATGAGAGATTGACATGTTACAAAATAGATCCTCATTTACTAGAGTAGATGTGACAACAATGTAAGGAAAAATAATTTATCAGATAGGATTAAAAATAAGTTCGAGTAATTTTAATTTGTATTTTGTAGCTAGTTTAGCTGTGTTAAGGTCATGAATACTAAAAAAATCTAATAGTTTCTTTTTCAAAACAATATTGCTCTAAAAAATTACCATGATAATTTTTTATAAATGAAATAATTAAATTCCCTTTGATGTAATGTAACCTTAATTAAGTTTTTTTTTTTTTTTTGTATTTTTTTTTAAGGAAATTTGAAGAAGCTTTTGATATTTTCATTGCCACGTCAATTTGTTTATTTATTATTATTTTAATCGAAACAATTTTATTTTTCATTTCTTTTGTTATTTAATTTTTTATCCCGTGTCTGCATGTGGGCCAATTCTCTCACAGTTATCTCATTGATCCCTTCTTACATCGTCTCCAACCTCCCTGCATTATCTTATGCATCTCTATATATATAATCAGCCGCATATCTCCCTCCCCCATCACTCAGATCTCTTATTTCTGATTTCTTATCCACCCACTGTATACATCGTAACTTGTAATTTGTCTCCAATTGGGTTTATCTTTTACTTTCTAAACAAAAATGGAATTGAAGAACATGGTCGCCATGGTTGCTCGTACAGGTCGCCAATTGCAGCGATACAACAAAGGCCACCGTCAAATCGTTGGGTCAGTCTCCTTTTCCTCAACTTTCCGATGCATTTCTCTCTGGGATTTTTGATTTTTTTGGAATTTGGGGTGATTCGAATTTTGAAATGGGTTCATTTTTAAATGTTTCATATTTCGTGAAACTGAGTGAAGAAGACGAAACGCATAATCAAACTATCCATAGAAATTGATTGGGTTTTACTAAATTCGAATTATTATCACTCATTCGAAAGAACTAGTAATTTCAATTTCTTTCTGGGTTTTTGGAATTTGAGGTTCTTTGAAATGGGTGTTCATTTTGAGATTTTTTGATGTATGATGGAAAATGTTCCATATTTCATGAAACTGAGTGAAGAAATCCAAACCCATAATCAAATTGTTCATAGAAATTGGTTGGGTTTTGCTTAATTCGAAGAACTAGTAATTTCAAGATATGTATCTCTGTTTCTTGATAATATATTTTCATTTTTCACTAACGTATTGTTTAAAATTGGTGACAGATGTATCCCTTACAGAATAAAATCCAACAAAGGGAAGAATTTAGAAGATTCATTAGAAGTTCTTGTCATTAGTGCACAAAGAAAAGGCAAAGGCATGTTGTTCCCTAAGGTATTACACCATTTAAATTCATATAATATATACGACTCTAATCATGAACAACAAAGTGACATTTTAGTCTTAAATACCAAGTCTTTTTACACCCAAAAAGCATCAGTTGACTTTCTTTAAAAAACGAAATGAAGAACAACGATTAACACACAGTTTAATTCACCAGGGAGGTTGGGAATCCGATGAATCCATTAAAGAAGCTGCTCTAAGAGAATCGATAGAGGAAGCTGGAGTATTTGGAACTGTTGAGGTTCGTTCTTCGATCCTTTCTTTATATAATTCTTACAATTTTCTTGAATTATTCGATTTATTTACCTTTTCTTTTACCTTTTTACAGCGTATATTGGGTAAATGGTTATTCAAGAGCAAAAGCAATGAAAACTATTACGAAGGGTTCATGTTCCCTTTACTTGTGAAAGAACAACTCGACTTCTGGCCTGAAAAAGATATTCGTCAACGAATTTGGGTAAGCTTTTAAACCAAGAAAAAAGATTCAATTTTTTTACAGAAATCAATATTTTTTAGAAGAAATTTATGAACTTTATCGGGGTTTACAGGTGAGTGTGCCAAAAGCTAAAGAAGTTTGTCAACAACCATGGATGAAAGAAGCATTGGATTTGCTAGTAAATAGGCTCGAATCATCTCAAACCATTGAAGAAGAATCCGTGTAACTTATATCTTAATAAGAAGTAGATGTAAATAGGAACATGATTTATTGACGAAAAAGAATTGCACTTGGATCGATGGCTTGCGTATTGCAGATCAGGGCATTTGTTAGAAGAAAAGATCAAAGAAACTGAGGAAACAAAGTAGGAATGTAATTTAAAAATCACTAACTTTTGTTTCGATTTTGTTTTAATTTCTTTCTTCTGAGTTCAAGTAATGGAACTTATTTTGATGTTTTTGTTGTACGACTTGGTTCACCATCAATTAAGCTTCCATTCAATTTATTTTGTTGTTAATTTCATGTTGATATGCATATTCTAGAAAGAAAAAAAAATTATTTATTGTAAAACAATAAAAATAACAATATTAAATCACAACTTTATTAGTATAGTTATTACTTTCTAAAAAATAGTCCTTACATTATTTTCATTTTCTTTTTCCAATTTAGTCATTATAGTAGGTTTATTGTTTACCGTTGATATTCTGGTTTTATAAAATCTTTTTCGAAAAATTCTAAACTTTTATTATATGAAAAAAATCCTGCAACTTGTTGTTTGTAGAAATCTCTAAAACACAGGTCACTTGAGAGTTTATTCCTTAAAAAAACACGGAAATAACTTTAGGAACTGAATGCATAAATTTGAAATACATGGTTGGGCCAATGTGTCATTTTCCCTAGATTTTTATATGTATTTTTGCTAACAAGAATCATACATGAGAGTTATTATGGATAAAATCACTTGTAGGTTGAATATGTTCAACAACTTGGAAAGCATGAAAGTTGAATATGGTCACAAATAGTTGTCATCCAGGTATAATGATTGATTCTTGATCTATATTGATTGAGATCAAATTGTTATGAGTCATCTATGATAGTTACTTTTTGTTTTGGCATAAATTTCCACAAAATAATTTGTTGGTTTAGTCGTTTTGTATTCGAAAATATAGAATCGATGCATGATGTCAATATCTTTTTTATTATATAGAGTTTAACTTGTCGTATATAGACGCAATAGGTGCATTTTAAATAGTGGCATTTGATTATTTTGGATCCAACATGAAGGAAAACGAAGCTTCCATGTTCTGTTGAAAGAGCCAAAACAAAAGCACCAGTTGCGCTTTGTTATGGTATAAAGTTGACTGGGATTTGATGTGTGTTTATGTTCGTGTCGTTTGGTGTTTGCAATACTTGTTCCAAGAAACAAAGATGGTGGATGTGTTTTTATGTGGTTGTAGATTGATGCAGAGATATGGTTATTTTGGTTTAAGTTTGTTGTTAATGGATTGAATTGATTAAACTAGGAAATTTGGATAAATTGATTTAAAACTTGATCAAAGTGTATTTAAATGTTTATAACCATTTCAATTAGTTTATTGGAATATGTAAATTATCAATTTATTGGTAAATCATATTTAATATTAGTCATATATATAAAAGTAAATAAATAAAAATGAATGTTTTCTTTTGAATAATTGAATGATAATCATATTATTATTTAATATAAGAAAATTGAGTAATCCAACTACTTTTTAGTTGTTTTTTTTAAGATAACCTCAATAAAATGAATTTGGAAAATGACCATTTAGTCCAGAATGTTCATTCCGGACCCGTATTTCAAAATGGATAAGCGGGTATAGTCATCCGACCCGGTAATGTGACCTCCCTTATAAATAACATTTCAAATCCACTTTCTTTTCAGACTTTATTTCGAATTTACATTCATTCCGGACAATATTTCGGATAACATCTTACTCAAACAATGTCTTATTCTAGCAATGGAGAAATTTAGTTTTTGTGGGTATGTTTTGACTATTTTTATAATTATATGTTTTTATTTATGATTATCTGTTAAAAAGTAGACATTTTCGTTTATTTTGTATGATTTGATGCGTTTACATAAGTATTATTCGTTTTCCTTCGATTTTTATCGGTTCTTAGGCTATTGTATTATTATATGTGTGGGTATATGTGTGCACTAGAAAAAATATCTTTAAGAAATCATTATTCTGAAATACTCCGGAACGACTCCGGAATACGAAGATCATGTTCGGAATATGCAAAACATGGTCAGAATACGTAAAACTGTTTCTGAATAGTATTACGGAGTGCGTCTATTCGGAATATAGTCATTGTAGTCCCGAATAGTCCGGACCGTTGTTCCGAAATGTTCTCCAAAACATATTCTTAAGTCTAGAACATTCAACAATAGCGTAATTATAATTCCTTTCATTGTAGCATGACAAAACATACAAAACGGTTGTCATTAAAACCTGTAGGCCTAAACTAGGTCAAGAAATCATGGCATGTTTACAACACACACACAACAACGTGTGACCATGTTTTGGGCATCCCGTTTTGGTGCTTATGTAAACATCCGATAGGTGTTGAATGTCATCACCCTTTACTATATCATTATCTTATGTGCAAGGAATGTAGTACCTACAATTGGGTTAACCTATAAGAGCTTCTATTTCCAGTACACGACTACCAAGTTTTCTTTGACAGGAAAGCTTTCTGCCTTATTACTGGCTTGTGGTTCAGGGACTATTTTGTTGGAATAGTGTCTAAGGCTGCAACTATATTGGGCAAGTACTTGACCCGGTTGTGCATGGTCCTTTTGGGTTGCCTTCACCATAGCAACTTGATGGGATGATTTATTGAGAGAGAGTAAATATTATAAAGAATAATATATGGTTATTTAATTAATATAAGTCATAGAATTAATTGGAATTAATTTGGCGACTTAAAGAGATTAATTAAATAAAGGGGTATAAACTGTCAATTGTTTGATAGTTAAACTTTAGACTGTAAATCCATTGGGATATGCTTTGGACGAATTCTATGAGATATAGGATAGCTAAAATCGTCCAAAGGCTTATCTATGGAATGGATTTGGATAGCCTTAAGAGAAGATTATTAAATTAGGGTTTAGGTTGTAACCCTTAAGGAGTCTACAAGTATAAATAGACCCTATGGCATGGGGAATTCGACACCTGACCTAAAGTAAGGAACCTCTGGTCGAAATTCCTCCCCTCTCCTCTCTCCCAAATCATCCTCCTTGCTTTGGTGTTTGTAAGCCATTAGAGGAGTGACATTTGTGACTCTAGAAGCTCCAAGACCTCAAGGTCAACAAGGAACTTAGAGGTATGATTCTAGATCTGTTTCAATGTTGTTATTTAATCTAATTAGTCATTAGAAGACTTGGATTCAAAGCATGTTTAATTAGAAAGCCTAGATCCGAGCATTAGGGTTTTGCATGCGCACATAGGAAAGTTCTTATGGCTAAAACCCATCAGTGGTATCAGAGCCTAGCTTGGTTTTCTTTAAATTGTTGCTTGATTAACTGAAACAAACCTGCAAAATTCGATTTTTAGGTTTCTGAGTCACTGACTCGGCGAGTCCCAAGGTGGACTCGGTGAGTAGGCCTGACTCGGCGAGTCCCCTTGTGCACTCGGCGAGTCCAGGCGTCAGGAATGACCAGATTCGGGATTTCTTTGTGATTATCTTATGGAAACTTACCTTAATCATAATAGATCAACCTAAATCCGATTTTATGATATATATATGACTATTATCTTGATCTAGTTAAAGGTATTTATCAACTAATTAAATATTTAATTTCCTTATATGATAATTAATTAATTATTTTAATTATTTTGGTAATTATCTTTCAAAGAAATCTTGAACAAAATCAAATATAGATAATTAGGATATTAATTGTTAATTGGAATTATTTGTTATTTGATCCTCCATGTTTTAAATGTTTAAAACTTGCCCTCAAGTTTTGAAATTTATATTTGTGATTAAAAGTTTTAATTTAGACAACTTAAATTTCAAACCCTAGATTTTAAAAGGTTTAAAATACAACCCTATACTAATATGATATTACTAGTATAATATATATATATATATATATATATATATATATATATATATATATATATGTATGTATAACTAAATGCTAGTCTTACCGTTAGTAGGCCTCATTCACGAAGCCAATCTATAAGGTGGGTATAAGGTTGCGGCCTATAAAATGGCGCTTAATGGGTGTACACTCACACCCACCGCTTGCTTGATTGGTGGAGGGTCGTTAGCCGAACGGGTAGGATAGGGCAACCTCATCCTCTCATTAAAAGTATAATAAGAAATGTAAAGTAACTACACATATTTTAAAAATTTCCCAATCTTAGTTACTTTAGGAAAAGTGAATTGATGCAATCCCATGAAATTACACTTTGCACCTTGCTAAGAAGTTAGTGGAGCGTGTGTGATTTACCGGCACACTAATTGGTTCTAAGCGAAGGTGGCAAAGGGTGATTCATTGTTTATCATAGTTCGATGGAGCGTGTGTGGTTTACCGGCACATCGAATAGGTGATCGTTACAATGAAGGCACCATGTGAATTTGCATGGTAATTCACACCCGCTTTGTGATCCTCGGCATCCCAGTCACAAACAAGAGGGGCATATCGAGATTTAAACATGTCATTGAATAGTTTCAATGAATCTCATCCGAACCTAGGAATTCTCAAAAACAATTAGGACTAATAGTTTAGGTTTTTGTGATGGAGAATTAGTGAATCGTCATTCACTTACCTTCAATTTATCTGCATGTTAGATTACGGCATCCCTTTTCTAATATGTAAATGTTATTGTTGGATCCTAGCCCTAATTTTCTTATTGGGTGATAATTAGGGATTCTTATTCTAATCTATCTTTGTCCTTTTTCTAATTATAGATGTCGAACGCAAACAACGTTGCTGCTAGTTCTTTCACGTTGATGAGCCTTTGCCAAAAGGTCACCTTCGATGGAACGAACTTTAGCGAATGGATAAGATACATTCGCACCATTGCTCGCTATGAGGACAAGGAGTATGTCCTTGATGAGAAGCTCGAGAAAATCAACCCCGAAATCGCTACTCCAGCCGAAATCACCGCTTTTGAGACTCATGAGCGAGATGCAACAAAGGTGCATTGCATCATGATCGCTACCATGAACTCCGAATTCCAAAAGTCCTACGAGGACATGTACCCGTACGAGATGCACCAAGACTTATTGGAGAGATACTGTAACATCCAAAATTTCAAAATAATTAAATTTTTTCAAAATCACCCATTTTATTAACATTATTACAAAAAGGTTTTCAACACATTATTAAACAGAGTAATTTCCCAGGTTCATATCATAAACACCAACGCGAGGAATGGTACGATCACGCCTTTGCCTTGCCACAGACTCTTGAGAACCTGAAACATAAAACCACAACTGTAAGCCCGAAAGCTTAGTGCGATACCCCCAGAATACCAACCACATATACGCCTTTCCAGGCCCTGACCTTCCGGTCCATGTGTCTCAGGGGACTTCCGTCCCTGCTGGGTAAACCTTCCGGTCCTACCCACGCCGACCTTCCGGTCCATCACACAACATAATCGCCTTCCGGCCCATAACGTATTGCCTTCCGGCCCATAAGCATAAAATGCACATATAACATAACAAGCAATCATATAGCAGTTCATAGACAACAATCGATCAACAGATCACATATCATAGCATTACTCTAACAAGATACCGGTCTAGCCGGTCACTATCATAACATTACCCTATGAACCAGTCAACATACTAAATGCATACATACGCCTTTCCAGGCCATGATCTTCCGGTCCACATAGCAACGCCTTCTGGCCTGTAACATATAATGACAACTACCCGGATTTCCATCCGGTAAAAAGGGTCGGCCTTGGTGCCATAAACCCTAGCGATATAGTGAGGATAACTCACCTCGAAACTGCCGACTGAACAGATAGCTCAAGCTGCTCCGATCACTGATACCATCTCCTCTCTGGACAGTCACCAATGCACTGAACTCAAACAATAAACAACAATTACCAAAATACCCCTGGAACCACGGGTCAATCCTTGGTCAAAGACAAGGTCAAAGTCAACCCCTGACTGACCCTACTCACCGAGTCAACCCTATGACTCGCCGAGTCCCCATACTCAGAACCTCACTTAACCCGCGACCTAACTCGCCGAGTCACCCCAAGACTCGCCGAGTTCAACGACTCTGAGTCCACTCGCCCTTGACTCACCGATTCCTTAAGATTCCCTTTCTACACGTCGAGTATCCCCTTTTTACTCGACGAGTTTCTCCTGGAAGAATCGCGGGGCCACCCCGACTCAACTCGTCGAGTCTGAAGAACAACTCGACGAGTCCTAGTAAATCTTCAAGCTACTCGCCGAGTCTGTTCATCGGACTCGGCGAGTCCACACCATGCAGTCGATCAAACTGCTTCCTGAGATAGGTATGGTTCCAAAATACACAAGCATGGGACCTTCTGGACCTCTAAAGGTCCTAATACAGGGTTATATTCGTTTGGGTAACAAGGTAATAATCCATCTAATCACCAAATGGGTTCCATAAACCCTAGATCCATGCACACATCAATATAACAGAAATGATCCGAATATTACCTGAATGACGCACTCTCTGTGTCCCCAAACCTCAGAACTCGAATCCCTTGCAGTTCCTTTATCCAAAACTCTACCCTTCTTGCACTACAATTTCTTCAAGTCACCAATGGCCTTCAATCTTGCTCTAGATGCCCACAGCCGCTTAGGGTTCTTCTCAATCGACTAAAAGACGAACAATGACGGCATATAATGCGTTATATACGACCCAAACCTGAACGGTTAGGGTTTTCGCTAAACAGCGTAGACTCGCCGAGTCCATATTTGGACTCGTCGAGTCCAGTCGCGAACCCGCGACCCGGTCTGCGATCCTACTCGGCGAGTCTAGGCTCCAACTCGCCGAGTCCCCTCTTAAAACACCCCAAAATCATAATTATATCAATATTTGGAATTCCGGGCTGTTACAACTCTCCCCCACTAGAACTAGACTTCGCCCTCGAAGTCTCACTCTGAAAATAGCCCCGGATGCTGGTCCCATCTCTCACGTTCCAGATCACAGTTCATTTCCGATCCCCTCCGGTACTGCCACTGGCTTCTCAGCATAATTCCGGTTCGCATCCCCCTGAATGTCTTCTAATGGAACTGCTGCTGACTCATCGGCTATACACTTTCTCAATTGCGACACATGAAAAATGTCGTGGATTTGTCTCAAATCCGTGGGCAACTCCAAACGGTAGGCCACCCGGCCTACCCCCGCAATCACATGAAAAGGCCCAATATACCGGGGCCCCAACTTGCCCTCTTCCTGAATCGAATCACTCCTCTCCAAGGAGAGGCCTTCAGGAGTACGAGGTCGCCGACCTGAAATTCAAGCTCGGACCGGCGTCCGTCCGCATAACTTTCCTGTCGGCTCTGGGCGGTCAATAACCTCTGTCTCATCCGCTGAATCTGCTCTGTCGACTGAAGCCCGGTCTCTGTACTGCACATCACTCTCTGTAACCGAAAATTACTCAAGATGCAACTCTGCTCTAAATCTCAACAATCACTCGACCCATAAGGGTTAGGAAACCAGAAGCCACCGGATCCCCGATCCAAAGCCCATCTTGTCCATACCGGACCGACTGAGATATCCATTCTCACTCTCAGAGCAACTCTCACAAGTTCTCCTCTTGCCATCACATACACATGCTGAACTAGCCCCAACACCCGCAGGTTGGAAGACTCGATACACTGATGATATCCTCGAACATCTTCCAAGATGAACCACTACATCCACCCTACACTCTGATCAGAATCACACTGAGAATTCAAGATTCTCTCTTCCCCTGCATCCCTTCTGAGTCTCGTCAGTCATCCCAACCCGGATGGGTTCCTACTTCACTGTCGCGAACACGATGCTCAAAACCATACTCGAAATACTCTAACCATAACTCTGCTCTGCAGCTTTCACTTTCGTGAACTTGCACCCCCTTCGGAGTTACACACCTTCCTCTTTTCCTTTTCCAAGGAACCCTCTTGGCCATAATGCCACTCCAAACGGTGCCACGGTGCTCGCCCCAAGCGACACCACCCTTTTTGCGTAACCGCTATTCACATACTCTGGCTCTCATTGCAGGGGCTCTCAATCTCATGCACTCTCTCCACTCATCAAAATCACTGCCTCAGCTAAACAAGATCACCAATCCCGGGGCCAGACCTTCCAATGTAATCACACTGCACATACACCATCCGCAATCTCAAACTGATCCAGCAATACCAACAGAGTCTCCAGCATGACTGGACCGACTCTCATAACACATACTAGCCACTCGAGGCTATATCTCTGTGGGTCCGTACACCCAAACTCTGCGAACCCTCAGGTTCTAACTCTAGGAACCTTCCGGTTCAAACTCTAGAAACATGCACAACATAAATCCCATGGGATTAACGCAGTACAACCCATCACGTACCTCAAACATACCAATACTCTGATCGCATAACCCCGGTTACTTACTCAAGCTTGATCCCGGCCTTCTCTCAGGCCTCCACAATCAAATGCTCTAGGTCTGTATTCCGCCCCGCATACCCGACACTCGCTCTCGTCGGCCTATACTCTGTGCTGACAAACACTGCTGAATCCCAACAGCTAAGCACCCGCACATACTCATCGATCTCCCGGAGAATTCTCCAATTCTCCCCCACTAAAGCACTGACTAACTGCCACCG
Source organism: Lactuca sativa (assembly GCF_002870075.4). Classification (NCBI taxonomy): domain Eukaryota; kingdom Viridiplantae; phylum Streptophyta; class Magnoliopsida; order Asterales; family Asteraceae; genus Lactuca; species Lactuca sativa. The sequence goes on along the minus strand of NC_056625.2, from coordinate 90,023,492 downwards.
ATCGTCCTTAACGACCTTTCAGAACAATCCTGCACAAAGAGAACATTTACCCACTGACTGCTTCCCACAAGCATAAGCAACCCTCAGCAAAACACATCTCCTCCCTGATCAATCCGCTCAAAAGAATCCGGTCTTTCAATTATCCACTCTACGACTGCAGATGCTACCCGACATTCAACCCAGTGTCGCATCTCCACTATCAACCCTCACGAACGATAACCAACGGAATTCCCAAGCAATAACCCGTAACCAAACCCACAACTTGCCAAAGGATGAATACCACATCGAAAACCGCACAAGGCTACCGGCACCAAAACACCAAACTATAACCATACCAAACCATCAGGGAACAACGAATGCCAAAGCGAAAACCTGAAGCACCAATCTATAACCATGCCAACCCGCGAAACAACAAATACCGCATCGAAATCCACACAAGATACCAGCATAAACAATACGCCACAATCAATGCAAGACAATCAAGACATCAAGAAATCATCATACCCGCAGCTGCCTCCGGCACTGCTCCGTCGCCCTCTGTCGCAAGCCGATAAGCACGACCCTGAGCCCTTGGGGCTCTGCTCCATCCTGTCCTCCTCCTGAACTCCTCAAGGTGGCCGGTGCTAGAGCCTGCACCGGTCCTGCAGAAAGCTGTGGACAGTTGACCCTCAAATGTCCAACCTGCCGACACTGATAAAAAATCCTCAAAAATTTGAATTGGCACTGACTACCGACAATCCCGTGCACCGTGCCCCTCCTTTCTGCACTTGCGGCATGCACCACTGGACCAACAAGCTCCGGTGTAACCCCTCCCACACTTCCCACAAGTGTGGCCGCTCCAATCCCCCATTCTAACATCTACGGTCCTGGACCGTTTCGGCGCCGACTGCGACTGCATCGGGGCCTGCCTCAGCTCACGCAACTGCAACTCCAACAAGGTCTCACACCTCTACGCAGACATGAACTGTCTGATATCCCTCTTGAGCATACTCAGATATCAGGACATCTGAGCCTGCTCCGAAGCGAACTCAGGGCAAAACATCGCCCTCTCAATAAACATCCTGGTGATCTTAGTCACCGACTCCGAATCCTGCTTCAGCTCAAGGAACTCCCGAGAAAATCTCTCCCTCTCATCTCGCGGAACACAGCGAGTACTGAACATCTCTCTAACTGATCCCCTGAAACCGCAGCCCTCTGCACGTCGGAATATGACCCCATGGTCAATCTCCACCAATAGGTCCAGAGCACACCTCGCCCTCTGATCAGCAGGGCATAAACTCGTGGAGAAACACCCCTCCACGTCTGATAACCATCTCATAGCAGCAATCGGGTCCTGAACTCCATCGAATGTGGGAGGCTTCGTATAATAGAAGTCCCGATACTGAAAACCCCGACTAGCTCCTCTCTTTGCCGTTGCTACAACCGCTGTAACTGCCGCGGCAGCCGTCTCTGCGAGAGCCGCATATCGCTCATCAAACTACTCAACCATGGCGGTCCTGATCGACCCAACAATTCTGGTGGCTCAGCCCACAACAATGCAGCAACCTCATCACGCAGGATCTCGCGAATCCTCGCATCCCGCTCGCTCGTGCTCGTCCGATCGATAACCTCCGACGGCACCGATTCACCCGGTACTCGCTCCCCCGCTCCTGATCCTGATCCGGATCCACTATCATCATGCCTCGAAATCTCCATACTGAAGGGACCCTATCAATCTCTGACACTTCCCACAATCCTGGGATCCAACTCTCGCAACCCTACCCTAGAGACCATGGTTTCCCTGATACGCGTATGGGTCCTGTGCTTTCAGTAGTACGGGCCCATACTACCTTCCACACCTACCCATATTTGTATGAAGTACTACCACAATACCCTAGGGAACATGCATAACAACTATCAACCCTCACCACTAGAGGAACACTGAGAACATCCCATAGGGGACCCTAGGCTACAGGCATCACATATCAGGCAACATTATCATGAATTCCTGAAGATCCCTAGCCTAACTCTAGCATGCTGTTCTATCAAGCTCAAATAAACAAATATCATGTATGGTATCTTGGGGTTACTTACTGGCTCCGGCTGATCGTACCTCCGCGTCCTCCTTTTACCAAATTTGAAAACCATTTTAATTTCTCTTTTTAAAATCCTCCTCGATTTGAGACTGGAGTCACACGAATGTTTCCCCAATTCACTCAAACCAAGGCTCTGATACCAACTTGTAACATCCAAAATTTCAAAACAATTAAATTTTTTCAAAATCACCCATTTTATTAACATTATTACAAAAAGGTTTTCAACACATTATTAAACAGAGTAATTTCCCAGGTTCATATCATAAACACCAACGCGTGGAATGGTACGATCACGCCTTTGCCTTGCCACAGACTCTTGAGAACCTGAAACATAAAACCACAACTGTAAGCCCGAAAGCTTAGTGAGATACCCCCAGAATACCAACCACATATACGCCTTTCCAGGCCCTGACCTTCCGGTCCATGTGTCTCAGGGGACTTCCGTCACTGCTGGGTAAACCTTCCGGTCCTACCCACGCCGACCTTCCGGTCCATCACACAACATAATCGCCTTCCGGCCCATAACGTATTGCCTTCCGGCCCATAAGCATAAAATGCACATATAACATAACAAGCAATCATATAGCAGTTCATAGACAACAATCGATCAACAGATCACATATCATAGCATTACTCTAACAAGATACCGGTCTAGCCGGTCACTATCATAACATTACCCTATGAACCAGTCAACATACTAAATGCGTACATACGCCTTTCCAGGCCATGATCTTCCGGTCCACATAGCAACGCCTTCCGGCCTGTAACATATAATGACAACTACCCGGATTTCCATCCGGTAAAAAGGGTCGGCCTTGGTGCCATAAACCCTAGCGATATAGTGAGGATAACTCACCTCGAAACTGCCGACTGAACAGATAGCTCAAGCTGCTCCGATCACTGATACCATCTCCTCTCTGGACAGTCACCAATGCACTGAACTCAAACAATAAACAATAATTACCAAAATACCCCTAGAACCACTGGTCAATCCTTGGTCAAAGACAAGGTCAAAGTCAACCCCTGACTGACCCTACTCGCCGAGTCAACCCTATGACTCGCCGAGTCCCCATACTCAGAACCTCACTTAACCCGCGACCTAACTCGCCGAGTCACCCCAAGACTCGCCGAGTTCAACGACTCTGAGTCCACTCGCCCTTGACTCACCGATTCCTTAAGATTCCCTTTCTACACGTCGAGTATCCCCTTTTTACTCGACGAGTTTCTCCTGGAAGAATCGCGGGGCCACCCTGACTCAACTCGCCGAGTCTGAAGAACAACTCGACGAGTCCTAGTAAATCTTCAAGCTACTCGCCGAGTCTGTTCATCGGACTCGGCGAGTCCACACCATGCAGTCGATCAAACTGCTTCCTGAGATAGGTATGGTTCCGAAATACACAAGCATGGGACCTTCTGGACCTCTAAAGGTCCTAATACAGGGTTATATTCGTTTGGGTAACAAGGTAATAATCCATCTAATCACCAAAATGGGTTCCATAAACCCTAGATCCATGCACACATCAATATAACAGAAATGATCCGAATATTACCTGAATGACGCACTCTCTGTGTCCCCAAACCTCAGAACTCGAATCCCTTGCAGTTCCTTTAGCCAAAACTCTACCCTTCTTGCACTACAATTTCTTCAAGTCACCAATGGCCTTCAATCTTGCTCTAGATGCCCACAGCCGCTTAGGGTTCTTCTCAATCGACTAAAAGACGAACAATGACGGCATATAATGCGTTATATACGACCCAAACCTGAACGGTTAGGGTTTTCGCTAAACAGCGTAGACTCGCCGAGTCCATATCTGGACTCGTCGAGTCCAGTCGCGAACCCGCGACCCGGTCTGCGATCCTACTCGGCGAGTCTAGGCTCCAACTCGCCGAGTCCCCTCTTAAAACACCCCAAAATCATAATTATATCAATATTTGGAATTCCGGGCTATTACAGATACCATCAAAACGCGAGACAAGAGCGTTATGAGATTTTCACCAACATGATTTCCGCTAAGATGGGTCATGTAGAATCTCTTACCGTGCACCTGCAAAAGATGCAAAGGTATGTCGATCGCCTTCGCAAGTTAAATGTTGACTTCAGTGAGGACTTGGCGATCGACATGGTGCTTCACTCTTTGCCTCCGATGTACAACCAATTTAGGATGACCTACCACATGAACAAAGAAGAGGTCACCCTAAGCAAACTCCAAGGTCTCTTGAGGGTCGCTGAGAGCAACTTCAAGGACAAGTCTGTTGCACCTACTCCCAATCCGCTCGCTGCTCCTGTCTTGGCTATTGGTCAAGGAAAGGGAAAGAAGAGGAAAGCTTCATCGAAGAACTATCGCAAGGTGAAAGCCCAAGATGGTGCCTCTTCTAGTGGGACCAAAGTTGATCCCGCTAAGCCCTGTTCTAACCCGAAGGAGGCAGAGTGCCACCACTGCCACAAGATAGGACATTGGAAGAGAAGCTGCCCGGATTACCTGCAAGCAATCAAAGAGGGAAAGATCAAGCCATCTTTCGCAGGTATATACACAATCAAATCTAACGATTCTAATCATGCTATTTCTTGGGTTCTTGATACCGGTTGTGGTTATCACATTTGTTCTAATATGCAGGGACTAAGAAGAAGTAGGGATGTGGAGCAAGGAAGGATCAATCTAATAATGGGGAACAGAAGATCGTCGCCTGTGACCAAGATTGGAGTGTATTCTTTAGTGCTTAGGAATAGTTTGGTTTTATATTTGAACAATTGTTGCTATTCGCCAGAAATGGCTAGAAACATCATTTCATTTCATGGTTTATATAGACAAGGATTTAGATTTTCTTTTAATAATGAGAATGGTTCTATTTTGGCTTATCTAAATGGTGTCTTTTACTTTGAAGCTATACCATGTAATGGAATATATGAAACCGTTATGATTGTTGATAACTTAGGAAATGATGTTTTGAATATTGATTCTTCCACTAGTATGGATAAAGCATCCTTGTGGCATTGTCGTCTTGGACATGTCAACAAGAAACGCATAGCCCAACTCCAAAAGGATGAAGTGTTGGAGTCATTCGACCTTAGGGAAGATGACACATGCGAGTCTTGTTTGCTTGGAAAGATGACTAAGTCACCCTTCATGAGTACATGTGAAAGGGGCGAGGGTCTATTGGACCTAATACATACCGATGTATGTGGACCGTTTAGATCAACCACGAAGGATGGGAACCACTTCTATGTGACTTTTACCGATGACTACAGTAGATATGGGTATATCTACTTAATCAAGCAAAAGTCAGACACCTTTGAAAAGTTCAAAGAGTTCAAGAATGAAGTGGAGAATCAATTGGGCAGGAAAATCAAGATGCTTCAATCCGATCGAGGAGGAGAGTACCTAAGTCTTGAATTCCACGATTATCTCAAGGAGTGTGGAATAGTTTTGCAATTGACGCCTCCTAGGACACCGCAGTTAAATGGTGTGGCAGAAAGGCGTAATCGAACCTTATTGGATATGGTTCGCTCTATGATGAGTTGTGCTTCACTACCTATCTCTTTTTGGGGGTATGCCTTAGAGACTGCCGCCCATATCCTTAACCGAGTCCCTACTAAGAAGGTTGCCAAAACACCTCACGAGATGTGGACAGGGAAAGCTCCCTCGTTGACACATATCAAGGTTTGGGGTTGCGAGGCTTTCGTAAGACGAGATACTCACGACAAGCTCGAACCTCTAAGTGAGCGATGTATTTTCATCGGCTACCCGCAGACATCCTTTGGATATCTCTTCTATAGACCGAAGGACAATGTTGTCTTCGTTGCGAGGAATGGAGTTTTTCGAGAGCGAGAAATCATAAGCCAAGGAGACAGTGGGAGGCAAATCGAACTTGAAGAGATTCAAGAGTCGATAGATGAAGGAACCTCTACCGCTGGCACTCAACCCGAGGAGGAAACTCCGGTTGAACCGATTGACGAGTCCTTACCTCTTAGACGCTCCGATAGAGTTAGAGTTCATCCCCAGTTTTATGGCCTTCATATTACTACCGAAGGGGACACGTATATTAATGATGGTACACTAATAAATCTTGATGAACCTAATAGCTATAAGGAAGCCATGGCAGGCCCGGAGGAGGCAATATGGCTAAAGAACTTCATCGGTGATCTTGGAGTTGTACCTGCCATAAAGGAGCCAGTGGAGATTTTCTGTGATAACGAAGGCGCGGTTGCCTTGACCAAGGAACAGAGGGATCATGGTAGATCAAGACATATCGACAGAAAGTATCACTTCATTAGACATCGTGTAGAAGAAGGACAACTCGTAGTAAAGAGGATATCATCAGAAGATAACCCAGCAGATCCGCTTACGAAGGGACTGAGTAGGGTTAAGCACTTGCAGCATGCTAGGAGTATTGGGCTGAAGGATGATATTAGCATATATTAGATAGTATTAGAAACGTGTAATAGGTAAATGTAATTAACATTTGATGATTAAATAAAGGAGTTTTATTTATGAGTAATGTTACTATCTTATGTTAATTGTTTAGCTATTGTTTCACTTTGCATGTTTTGACTTCCAGAATAATTGAGTTTATTAGGAATAATCGAATTGTTCAAATAGTCCACAATCGTTCATATGTTAGGAGTAGATATGAATGAAGATTGTCATGAATTGGTGTGTAGAATGTCTAAATGGTGTTAGACATAGCAAAGGATTACTGCAACGTTCATGAGTGCTTATGAACTAGTTTTGAGCATTGGAATAAACCCGCGCTTGCTGGAATCACCTTATGGAATACGATATAAAAGGTGATCGCAAGACGATAATATCATATAGTCTTAAAACCTAGATATATGGTTTATTACTTGTTAATTGATTGTACATTGATAATACGAAAACGCATCAGTAACTTGGTGTTATAAAACGTATTGTTGTGTATAGTTGGTTAATGAATAAGTAAATGCATATAAGTCGAAGTTTATCTGTAACTTTTATCTAAGAAGGTAAAAGCGATATCTCGGCCGCTCGATGATTTGATTTGACTTATGTGTCGGGCCCGGTCAGAACTGAATTGATGTGTTCGATTAAGTTCTATGTCAAATAAATCAGAGATCGAGAAACCTAAATGCTTGACTAACCATTCCATAGGATTGTCAGCATGATATCTAACAGAGGACTGTAAGATCCCTTATCTAAAGGACAAGATTGATTAGATCAGAGTTGACAGCGTCTTTGAGAGCTACGATTGCAAACCGAATTGTGCTTGTATAGTTACTAGACTTATCCAAGTGGGAGACTGTTGGAATAGTGTCTAAGGCTGCAACTATATTGGGCAAGTACTTGACCAGGTTGTGCATGGTCTTTTTGGGTTGCCTTCACCATAGCAACTTGTTGGGATGATTTATTGAGAGAGAGTAAATATTATAAAGAATAATATATGGTTATTTAATTAATATAAGTCATAGAATTAATTGGAATTAATTTGGTGACTTAAAGAGATTAATTAAATAAAGGGGTATAAACTGTCAATTGTTTGATAGTTAAACTTTAGACTGTAAATCCATTGGGATATGCTTTGGACGAATTCTATGAGGTATAGGATAGCTAAAATCGTCCAAAGGCTTATCTATGGAATGGATTTGGATAGCCTTAAGAGAAGATTATCAAATTAGGGTTTAGGTTGTAACCCTTAAGGAGTCTACAAGTATAAATAGACCCTATGGCAAGGGGAATTCGACACCTGACCTAAAGTAAGGAACCTCTGGTCGAAATTCCTCCCCTCTCCTCTCTCCCAAATCATCATCCTTGCTTTGGTGTTTGTAAGCCATTAGAGGAGTGACATTTGTGACTCTAGAAGCTCCAAGACCTCAAGATCAACAAGGAACTTAAAGGTATGATTCTAGATCTGTTTCAATGTTGTTATTTAATCTAATTAGTCATTAGAAGACTTGGATTCAAAGCATGATTAATTAGAAAGCCTAGATCCGAGCATTAGGGTTTTGCATGCGCACATAGGAAAGTTCTTATGGCTAAAACCCATCATATTTCCCCGCTACTTCATCTTCGACATAGTTCAGACAACATGTCTTTCCATTTATGTTGACTTTACAGTCAATGAAAATTTAGTAACATTATGTATGTGTTCAATAACTCACTGCATCAATTACATGCTGCGAACGATGTGTGAGTCTCCCTACTATATATGTTAGATCAGGAATTTTGTGGCAGATACCCTAGAAAGCCAGTTAACGATGAATATCTTGCGCTTGCCTCTAATTTAGACGAGTTTAACATGTATACAGTTATTTATATTATATCAAATGATAGTTTTAATTTATAGTTATTAAGTTCAATTATTGACACAGGTACCCATGTGGTAGAGTGATATGAGATTTGACTTATAGAAAATTGCTTGTTGTCTTTGATAAGATTAAGGAGCATTTGAACCCCATAGGTCGGCAGTAGACCTACACATACCGTGCAAGGATTTTTCTATGCATTTAAAGTATGTTTGCAACATTTCATAATAGATTTTGTATAAAAACTATTATAACATTATTATGTTAGTTACTTGTTTGACATCTTAATTTTGTAGATGTTGATCATGGAGACATTTCCCAATAGTAGTATAGCTGATACCCTTATATAGGGTGTGATCTCTCGGACAGTTGCATAACGTTGAATGAGGTATTTACACGGCGTTGATTGTGAATGTATTCTTGATGTTAGAAATGTATGTATGTTAGTTTACCTTATAATCTATAACTAGGTATGAGAGAATAACACAACATTTTGTAATGCCCGTGAATTTGGGATATACGTTTTAGGGATTATAGTAATACTCAAATAGGACAATTGTTCTTCGTATGTGTTATGAGTTATATAAATATTTATTTATTATATACGTGAAGCTTGGGAAAATGTTATGGGCATATAATATTTGTATAAAAGTGTATTTTGTTTTAAATTAACAAATTGGGTTAAATAAACATTTATAGATAAAAGATTATTTAGGATAAATAATCTTGACGAAAGTTGTGGTAGTCGTGATTACAAACCTGTGAGTCTAAAGAACATCAAAATCTGACTTTGTAAAAAGAAGTTATGATTTTTGAAGTTTCCCGCTCAACACATTACATCAGTATGTGTCTCAAAATACGAAACGAAAATAGGTTACCCGTTGGACAAAAGAATATAAACGAGAGTTGATGTCTTAGTAAATACGAATACGTTGATATAAAGAACGTCAAGAACGAAGCTTGTATGAAGAAGTTATGAATTTCACAAGGTCTTTTACAGTGTTACCTTTACAGATTGTGAAATGAAAACATAATATGAATTAGTCTACAAAATCTAAGGGTGTTTGGCTTGTCTTTTTGAGAGGCAAAAGTCCTTTTTGGAAAAGTTACAAAAAGTCAGGTTTTCCTAACTTTTTCAAAAAGTCACTTTTCCTTCTATCTAAAATCCAAAAATATATTTTTTAAAATGTTTTTACCAAACATCTTTTACCCTTTATCTTTTCTAAAAAGGACTTTTGCCTCTAAAAAAGACCAGCCAAACACCCCCCTAAATGAAAGTTGTAGTAATCGTCGATACGGAATCGGGGTTATAAAGAATATCAAATAAAAAGATCATGATTTTTCGAAGATTGCGAAACGGGCGAGGTGGCACCACCTGACGAACGACACATGGCACCACCCGGAGGCTGCCACATGGCAGGGCTGGAGACCTCTTCCCTTATCTAATTCAAAGACACGTGGCAGAGGGAGAAGTGACCACGTGGCACCTTCTGATTTTCACTCATTTTCACTCAAGTTTCTCCCCAATCTCCCTCAAACTTTTCTTGCACCCCAAGGCCCGACTTTTGGAGTTTTTGAGTATTTGTAGCGAAGCTCTGCAACAACAGAAGGCTCAATAAAAAGAGATTTCGGTATCAAAAATTTTCCCGCGAGTTTTTGAACATTCACTAGATACCTGTAGGTTGAGTTATACTTACTACATTCTTAGTATAACTTATATTTATGTTCATAGTCATCATTACGAACCTATAAATAATATTTATTGGTAATTTCAGTCAAAATATTAATTGATCTACTTATGTGAGTGATGTCTAGGCAAGATATGGTGACGTGTTTACAGTGAGATTTTTGAAATGGTATATCTTTTTACCAAACGGGTCCTACCTTCAAATGTGATATTATCTGGTCATTCCTTATTTGATAGAACTACGTATTCTTTTGAATTACTGAAAAAATCTGAGACATTATTAATATAGTCTCGATTAATAAGAACGAGTACTAAGCCTTGGTAATATTCGTATTTAGGTTGTTTAAAAAGGTAAAGATGAAGTGTTAGACGAGTAGCTAACTTTCCCACGAATCTTCCACCGCTATTAGGTAAGCGCATAGTTACTTTCATGAACATGATTTTAATACAAGTATTTATTAAAAGTATGCATTGTATTGCAATTTGCGAGTATGTAGCTATTGTGGTAAGCATGATTTTAATAAAAGTATTTAATATAAGTTCAAAGTTTATAGGTGAACTAAATGCTTATTACAAGAATATGTATATAATTGATGTACTACATAACATATACAGTAGAACCTCTATAACTTAATACTCGATAAATTAATAACCTCGATAAAATTAATAATTTTTCCAGTTCCAACTTGAGACTAGTAAAATATTGGACCCCAATTGATAAAAAAAAATAATATATTTTTTTTGAAATCCCAATGTAAATATATTAGTCCCAGTGAAACTATAAATTAATAATTACTAAAATATTCCAAAATTCTAGAATTGCCTAATAAAAAATAAATCTATAGTCACTTGTTTTTTTTGTGAAATTCAAATCTATAGCGAGTTCATCTTTAAATTTCCCAATTGCAATTAAGAGTTGAGGCACTGTATTCTCGTATTGCAACAAAAAGTTGTGAAGAGTTGTTGTCGCTTGCAATGCTCCTTTTTGAGTGACCGGTTCCAAAGGTACTGAATCATCATCAACTTCATCATCAATCGAATTTTGAACGGTATTTGCGATAATTTCTTCAATACTTTGAACATCTTATAATTCAATATTTTCACCTAGATAATCCAACAACTCATTCACATCCATTTTAGGGTACAAAATATAAAAACAAATAAAAGTAAAAGGAGGAAAATAAAAAAAAGAATTGAAAGTATAAAAACTTAGAAAATGATTTTGCTTAGGTGGAATGAATGAATAGTGAATCCCCTCACATACCAATTTTGGTAATTAATATATATATATATATATATATATATATATATATATATATATATCGAAGTCACAACATTATTAATTTATAGAGGGTTTATTGTATAGTACGCGCCACATATATATATATATATATATATATATATATATATATATATATATATATGTGTGTGTGTGTGTGTGTGTCTGTGTTAAAAGTATTTTTGGTAATACTATTTAACAATCTTAATACAAGTATTATTTCTTAAAGAGATTAAGTATATACCGAATACTTACCAGTTAAATTTTGTACTAAATGTATACCTATATTCATGATAAGTATTTAATGAACGAGAAGTTGTGTTGGAAGTTGATTACATGTATTGTGGTCTTATCTATATCTATATCTATATCTATATCTATATCTATATCTATTTATATCATCATTATCATTATATACTTATAAATGAAACATTTTTCCTTTCACCACATTCATTTGAAACTCCCATGTCTTTTCAATTTCTTTCTAATAATAATTATAATTTGGTTAATTAGGTTAAATAAATATCAAACGTAAAGTGTAATCATATATAAACTAAATCTCAATATTAAAATAATATATTTACTTCTACTTATAAAGTTACGTTTTTAAATTTATACTTAATTTATTAGTTTTAATATATTGTTGAATGTAAACCATTATCATTTTAAAGATACAATTTTGGAACAATTTATATAAAATACTTAAACTATTAATTTAAATATAACATTACAGGGTCAACTTAAATATAAATTTTAGTTTAACTAAAACAACTCAAATAATTTTTTCTAAATAGTTAAAAGTGATAAATTGTGGTGTCTTTCTAATAATGATTATAAGTTGATTAATAAGGTTAAATAAATATCCAACCTAAAGTATAATCATAAATGAACTAAATTTCAATTTTAAAATAATAACTTTATTTCTACTTATAAAATTATATGTTTAGCTTTTAACATATTATACTTAATTATTAGATTTAATATATTGTTATATGTAAATCATTATCAGTTTAAAGCTAAAACTTTTGAACAGTTTAGACAAAATTTATAATAGATGTATATATATTATCATATAATTCAAAATAATCAATGTATTACATCAATTTAGTATACAAATTATTATATCAAATTTAACAACAACGTTATTGTTATATTTAAAAAAAATATATTTGTAAAGACTTTAACTATATATGTATTTCTACGCATTACAATGTCAACTTAAACATAAATTTTAGTTCCACTTAAAAAACCAAAAAATATTTTGTTAATAATTAAAAGTGATAAATTATAGTGATACATTAAAAAACTAAATTGTAATCTCAATTTAACTAAAATATTTCCTAAAGACATTTTTATAATCTTTAAAATTTTCCAAATAAGTAGCTTAAAATAACTTAAAAAAAACATTAGTTAAAAATAACTCTATATAAATGATTACATTGTTATCTTTAAAATAAAAAAAATAATGTTTGATGTTTTAAATAATTATAATGATAGAAATTAAAACATTAAGCAAATAAATTTTAAAAAATTAATTAACAATAACAACAACTATAAATAACATTAAACCATATATTATATTTAATTTTATTCATGTGTAATTCGCGGTTAGAAGTCCTTCAAACGATTGATATTATAAAGTTATAATAGATGTATATATTATCATGTAATTCAAAATAATCAATAAATTATATCAATTTAGTATAAAAATTATTATATCAAATTTAACAACAACGTTTTTGTTACATTAAAAAAAAATATGTTTGTAAAGACTTCACATATATAGGTGTTTCTGCACTACGCGCGGACATTCGTCTAATATCTTATAAAGCTAGCGTTTTTCCATGAACCCCATGCATTTGAAACTCCTAAGACTATATAAAATCATTTTTGCTCAAACCACATTCATTTGAAACCTCCATCTTTTAACTAATATAACTCAAAAGTCTTCTTAATAATGATTTACCACTCAAAGGTCTTATAACTTATATTATGATTAATAAGCACTTAATGAAACTTTTACTATAAAATGATCAATCTTTTGTGTAGACATGCATACAAATCACATACAAACTTGATAAAGAAAACAAGCTTAAAGGTTTTTGTGTTTGAGGTCTTATGACCACTTTTCGAGATATATTATTATGTTATAGCTTTTAATTTGTAAGTTTGTTATATACTGATTATTTATATATTTTTCTTGGTTTTGGATTCTTTTAATACAATTGTTGTATGTTGTGCTTTAATCGTTAATATATATTAGATCAGATAGATGTTATCGATCATATGTTATATACTATGATGTAGATTATGTTTAATGTGATATGTTAAATATTATCGTTTGTTTTGTACCGCTTCAAAAAAGTAACTAAGTAAAAGTCATGAATATTTTAAATTTTCCATGTAAATTTGAAAGATATATTTTTCTTTTTACCGCATGTATTTGAAATTCTCATTACTTTTTAATTTCTTTATAATAATCATTATATGTTGGTTAATAACGTTAAATAGGTGTAAAACGCTACTTGTAATCCTAAAATTAAGTAAACTTGAATATTAAATTAACATATTTTACTTAAACTTAGTTTTGATATGTTATTTCTTAAATTGTCAATATAAAGTCATAACTTTTGAATAATTTGTATAAAATACTTAAATTGTTAATTTAAATACAATTTTAAAGTACTAGCTTAAATGAAAATTTCAATTAAACTTAAATAAAATCCAATGACTATTTTGTAAATAGTTATAAATTATAAATTATAGTGTTAAACGTAAAAACTAAATTGTAATCCCAGATCAATTAAAATATCTCCTAAAACTATTTTTTATAAACATTGATACTTTCTAAATAAGTATCTTACAAATAACTTATAACGATAATAGTTAAAAATAATATTGTTACCTTTAAAAACAAAAAAAGATGTTTGATGTTTTAAATAACTACAATAATAGAAATTAAAAAGTTAATCAAATATAGTTTTTTAAAATGACGATTAAGCCTATATAGTTTTAATTGATTTAATATGATCATATAATTCAAAATAATTAATGTTTTATACTAAATTAGTATAGAAGAATTATTATATCAAAGTTAACTATGATACTTTTATATTTAAACAACATATATTTTAAATTTTATAATTCTATTCAGCGCAACGCGCGGACGTTCGCCTAGTCTACTTATAAAGGAAACATTCTTTCTTTCACCACATTCATTTGAAACTCCCATGCATTTTTCCTTTCACCACATTTATTTGAAACTCCCATGACTTTTCGATATTTTTCTAATAATAATTATAACTTTGTTAATAATATTAAATAAATATCAAACCTAAAGTGTAATCATATATAGACTAAATTTCAATATTAAAATACCATCTTTACTTCCACTTATAAAGTTTTGTTTTTTTAACTTTTAACATATTATACTTAATTTATTAGTTTTAATATATTGTTGGATGTAAACCATTATTATTTTAAAGATAAAATTTTGGAACAATTTATGTATAATACTTAAATTATTAATTTAAATATAACACTACAGGGTCAACTTAAATATAAATTTTAGTTAAACTTAAACAACCCAAAAAATATTTTGTAAATAGTTAAAAGTGATAAATTGTAATGTCTTTCTAATAGAGATTATAAGTTGGTTAATAAGATTAAATAAATATCAAACCAAAAGTGTTATCATAAATAAACTAAATTTCAATTTTAAAATAATATATTTACTTCTACTTATAAAGTTATGTATTTAATTTTAACTTATTACACTTAATTTATTTGATTTAAAATGTTGTTGTATGTAAACCATTATCAGTTTAAAGCTACAACTTTTGAATAGTTTGGACAAAATACTTAAATTATTAATTAAAATATAACATTACAATGTCAACTTAAATATAAATTTCAATCCTACTTAAAAAACCAAAAAATATTTTGTAAATAGTTAAAAGTGATTAATTGTAGTGATAAATGTAAAAACTAAATTGTAATCTTAATTTAACTAAAATATTTCCTAAAGATGTTTTTATAATTGTTAAAAGTTTTCAAATAAATAGCTTAAAAAAACTTACAATAACAATAGTTAAAAATAACTCTATATAAATGATTATATTGTTACCTTTAAAATCAAAAAATAATGTTTGTTGTTTTAAATAATTATAATGATAGAAATTAAAACATTAAGCAAATAAATTTTAAAAAATTAATTATTAATAACAAAAATTATAAACAACATTAAACCATATATTATGTTTTAATTTTATTCATGTCTAACTCATGGGTAGAAGTCATTCAAACGATTGAGATTATGCAGTTATAATAGATGTATATATTATCATATAATTCAAAATAATAAATATATTATATCAAATTTAACAACAACGTTATTGTTATATTTAAAAAAAATAAGACTTCAGCTATTTAGGTGTTTCTGCGCAACGCACGTGCATTCGCCTAGTCTACTTATAACTAAGACTTATATTTGACACTTAGTTCAAAGTAAGTTGAATAAGTGCTTGGTTACACCATGTATTGTAACAATATTGCATAAGTATGAAAATTTGTATTGGAAGTTGATTACATGTATTGTAGACTTGTCAGGCCCCGTACTAAGATTTCGAAGGTGTATGATCGTTTAGAATATAAAAGACAAAAATCATGTTTGAATACGAGAAATAGAAGAACACAACAATGTAAATATGATATGAATTTGATTAGAGAGTAAGAAGCTCGATTACAACTGATGTAAGAACCTCTCAAAAGATACTCTCTTTGCTTAACTAACATCTCTTATATATGTCACCCTAAGAGAGTCGGTTAAGAAATGGCCAAACAGGTCACGACACATAAACTAAGACAAACTGTCACACAAACTAACATAAACTGCAAATCCTAGTGTTAAAACTATGAAATCAAAACTTCCTTTTGCATAAACAAGTTGAAGACATAAATATACAAACCTATAAAACCTTTCGCATACAAACTCAAACACAACTTCTATAAAATACAAGACCTAAGAATCTCCTCCTTTGTGGTGAGTCGCGAAAGTTGTCTTCACTTGTTCTCTTCAAATACTTGATGAATCAAGAATAATGATCCGAAATGTGATCCACAATCTTATCATATCTTTAGCACACTTGATGTCATCCTTCAAATTCATCTTACAAATTTGTGCCTTTATAAGAATCCTAGTAAGAGTGTTGGACTTATAACAATGTTTATCTTGTAAGTTCATCATGTAGTTCTTCACTTCACAATTCTTATGCACTTTGTACACAATCCCCCAAGGTTCCTTTTGAATAAAATCTCACATTTCTTCTACATTAATTGTTTCCACACATTGTCCAACAATATTTTCTTCTGCAAAACATTTGTTATTTCAACATCCATCTTGCATATCTCTAAGTAGTAAGATATGATCATCTTCTTCGAGTGTTGAATCTGAGCTGCAAATTTTGTTTTTTCTGAAGAAAATACGTTAAATAGCACAATCCATTCATATGGATTTATTTGTGGAAGATCGGCAAAGGAAAAACTAAATTCTTTGTTTTCGCTTCCTCACAGTGCTTTAAACTTGAAGTTCACGAAACCATTTTTAACTTCCTCAGCATCACAGTCTTGAATAACACTAATCTTTTACAAACTCCATACTTCCTACTATGGCCTTGACTGCAAAGGGTAAAGTTCGAATAAATTTTTGTTCATGGTGGCGTATGTCAAAGGAACTCCAATGGTGTTTGAAAAGCTCTTGAACGCAAAAGCCTTAGCAGTCGTTGGAAAATCCAGTTGGCAATCACTTTTATTTTCCAATATGAAAGAAGTTCTTGGATTCAACCAATACTTTTCCACATTCTTAACAACTTCTTCCAAAATTCTATTAACTGTTGATTTTAGACACAATAACTTCAAAGTAGCAACAAATTATTCATTTTCCCTTTTCCTGGGGTTCTGTTGATCCAATTCAATATGAATTTGTTTTTATCTTTTTAAGCTCTTCATATTTCTTATTTTGAGCTTCCTTTTTAGCTTCATCATCATTAGGATCAACCTCAAGTCGTGAGACAATCTTCACTACTCCACAACTCGAACTAATTTTTAGAATTACTGGATTTAGACCTTCCAATCTTTTCTCCAAAGATTGTTCACCAGTAACCATCTTTCTTGAGAGCTCAAGCTTTTTCTGCATTTCAGGGACTTGATAAGGATTAATAATGTTAATGTTAGAGTCCCCTTCTCTTCATTGTTGTGAATTAGCCTCGTGATTCGTAACACCCTTATAAGTAGATAACTTTGAAATCAAGGGCTGAAGTTCGCATCAAGAAGTGGAGAAATATAGTCAATGTGGGGAACATATTTGGTTTCAACTATCTTGACAAGTCATTAATTTATCTCAAAATTATGACCCTTGACAAGAAGTAATTCCTCATCTTTTGTTAGAGATCTGTTTTCACAATTTTCAATTCAGCCATGAGCAACTTGATACATCAGTCTTGCTCGCAACTATTTATCAGACAACTTCAATATCGTAGTGCGAAACCAATGTATTGATGGGATTGGTCATCGTAGAATTATATATTTTATTATCATTGAGAAGCAAAGTACGAGTCTCCTTGAATCTATTTATCGCTATATCTATCTTTGTATTATTTGTTGTAACCAACTTCTCATGTTTATCAAATAAAAGTTTGCTTTCAGAAAGAAGTGTTTTGACAATAACTTCATGTACGTACGTCATATGTTGAAATTTGGAAGCAGAGAAGGATTCTATATGATGAACGAGTAAATTCATCTTTCTGCTCATATTTTTATAATCCCTTCTTGTCATTGGGTTGTTCGTAGTCTCCTCATTTAAATCTCTTTCATCATATAGTAAGCTCAGAGTTAAGACAGGTTCAACAAAACCTTTAAAAGAATGATAATCTTCTTCTTATTCATTTACAACAACATCATCATCTTCATTGTCACAAGACTGATTTCCATCATTTTGCACTGTATCTGTTTGTACTGACTCGGAAGTAGGAGTAGAATCAACAAGAGTTATTGGTGAAACTATGGTGGTTGTTTGTTGATAAGTATTTGGTGGAGCAGTGGATTTGGTGAAAATAGGAATTGTTGTGATTGGTAAAGTAGTTTGAGGAATATGAATTAGTGGAATTACATGTGATTAGGATTGTGAAAGATTGATAATTAGTTGTTAAAGAACATTATGGAAATATCTGTTTCAGTGGGTGGTGGAAGAGGTGTAGTGATAGTAGTAGGAATAGATGATACCTTAGGAATTTGCGAAGTGTCGAGACTTATAGTTTTAGTTGGTATGGTAGATGTCTCTAGTTTCTCAGTTATAGTTGGCTGTTCAGATGACCTCGCAGTATCTTGCTCATGCTGAGCAGTATCTGTGAAATAAGTATCACTGATAGTTTTCTCGTCGGATTCCCAATCAACAACAAATATTTTGGCTTTCTTCTTCAACTTCCTTTGACGCTTAAGCTTTGCAGGGACAACCTCTTCTACTACCTCAACTTTTCTTTTGACTCCGACCCTTCGTTGTGAATCACCAATATCAAGAACTATTTGTAAAGAAGCGAGATTACTTCTTTCACCAAATTTTGGGATTTGCCTATAAATATTGATAATCTCATTGTTTGCATGCACTTTGGAAAGCATAACTTCTGCAAATGCACAAATATGATGAAAATTTGCATAATCAGTTGCTACGAACGTTGCAACATTCATCTTAGGAATCACCGCCATTTACACATCTTTCATTAGTGGTACTTGATATTGGTAAAAAGCATGCTTGACCACTATTGACAAAAAACCAGCAAATAGAATCTTTGTGTTTTTCATAGCAGAAGTAGGGCTTTGAATAAACTGAGCCCATAGAACTTGACCAAGGTCAATCTTCTAAATAGAGTATAATCCATACAATAAAGTATGAAAAAATTTGCTTGCATTGTTAGAAAAAGAAGTTATCTTAGAGAAGCATTTGAACAAGATAGTAAATAAGGCATTCACAACAGCCGGTAAATACGACTTCTTAAACTTTGATAGAACAAGAAAAGAAGGACTATATCCCATCTGATGATAAACCCTAAGAATGTTGGCAGGTGGAACCAAATCAGGGTTTGCATATGCTTCCCAGTTGATAAGCCTATCTATTTGCAAAAAATTGCTTTTAAAATCGCTGTTTTGCGTCCTGGAATTTCAAAACTCATCACATTAGTTGCTTTGTTGTAACTTGCGGTTGAGTAAGCCAAAGTAAGATCATGTAATGGTACTTCTTCATGATGAACAAATGCTTTCTTCAAAAATGAATGATTAAGGAATTCAATTAGGGTTTAAACAACAATAGACTGCTCCAATGCATCTAACTTAGCAATCATGTTTTGATTTTGCTTCACGGTGAGATTAACTAAAGAAGCAGACTGATCCAGAAATGAAACATTATAAGTTAAGGAAGTTATTGTTGATTCCTTGAGAAAGAAGACAAAGCACAATTGCATTTGTTAGAAATTGCTTGTAATTGCTTGAGAATCGTGTGATTGCGTAAAGAGGGTAATGGATATCAATTTGGGTATATATATATATATATATATATATATATATATATATATATATATATATATATATATATATAGGAATGAGTTCTATGGAAAACAAATAACTAGGGCAACATCTACCGGAACCAATAATCAAATGACACGTGTCCATTTCTTTCTTCACAAGTAATGTATTATGGAAGTTATTGTGGAAGTAATGTGTTGTCATGTTTTCATTGGTTCAAATATGTGTTGCCCTAATCATTCATTTTCCATATAACTCTTCCCTACATATATATATATATATATATATATATATATATATATATATATATATATATATATTAGAAAGGGAATGAAAATGGTTTTAGTTTGGATTTGAAAATCCCGTTATAAGTGGAGAGAGAAACCGCTAAAGATATGCATTAAATGCACGTCCAATCCTTCATCGAAATAACCATCATGCAACCACGCCCATCATCACATCGATAAAGGTCCAATAAGAAACTGCTCGGTCGTAATTCTTGTAATGAAAACAGATAGTGGTCTACCATTGTCTTCACAATAATATATTTCATAGTTATATTGACAAAATGCATCATCGCAGTGATAAAGCAGCTTTGTAACATTAAGTATTCTCGTAGGTATAACCGTTTCGCATCAGAACTTCTTTTCATAACCATGAACAAGGTAAGGTTTGTGGTGTCTCATCATAGAGTTTGTAAAATCTTGGCTCAAGTTGTTTTTACTTGAAACCTCAAGGATTTTATGTGATGTTGTGGTTATGCGATGAAGAAAAATAAAAAAGAAGTGCGTAATGACTTTGGTATCTCACTAGAATCATGGTAACAATGATTGCAGATCAATGACACAAAATTGGAAAACTTTATTTTCAAGATGGTTAATACTCAAAATATCAAGGGTTTTAGTGCATTGTGTGAAATGATACAAAATATTAGAAAGAAGATTGATAATGATTGTTGTGTTACACATAAATCACTACAAGAAAAATACCCTTTAATGACGCGCAAACAATGACACTCGCAGATTTACGATACGCATTCTTGTGTGTCCATAAAAATAATGTCAGGTTTCCAAAAACTGAAGGATAGAGGTCACGCATTTTTGCGTGCCCTTAAATTAGTGTCTAAAAAAACACGGAGGGCACCTAACGAAAAAAGGTGTCCTCTAAAGGTGTCGTTTTATAGTTTTTAATGAAGGGGTGCGTTCTCCAATTTTTTTTAATAACCGGGAAATGAAATACCAAAAAATTAAACACCCCGCCATTTATCTCCTTCTCCTTCTACAATCCTCTACCAATGAACCCCAAAAAAATGGGCTATCTCTAAATTTCGCTTCTTCTCAGCCACTTGTATCATCCGAGAGGAGCTTACAGTAGCAAAAAAATGGCGGACTCATTGGTACTCTGCGGCACGATGAGGGCCCACACCGATTGGGTCACCGCCATCGCCACTCCAATTGACAGCCCCGACATGATCGAAAC
The DNA here is from genome assembly GCF_002870075.4 of Lactuca sativa. Classification (NCBI taxonomy): domain Eukaryota; kingdom Viridiplantae; phylum Streptophyta; class Magnoliopsida; order Asterales; family Asteraceae; genus Lactuca; species Lactuca sativa. The sequence continues at coordinate 90,002,124 of NC_056625.2, read as the reverse complement.
CTCTTCTCATGACAAATTACTGAATCACAAATACGACCCCTTATTGGAGATGAGAAGCTTCAAGCCTGTAAAGATTATGTCGTCGTCATACCCGAAAACTCCCAGGTCGATTATCCCTCATTTAAGCGTAGTGTCACTTAATTTTGATAAATTCCTCACTTGGTTGTAATGGATTCTACACATCTAATTTGGGTTTTTATTTTTTATTCTACACATCCTTGCTTCCGGCAGCCTAACTCCTTCGAAATATTTAGGGCTCGTTTCCCCTTTCCCTCCAGCCGAAAATTTCCCTTCCCTCCATGAAATTTGAAATCGACAGCCAAAGAAATTTCCCATCCCTTCATTGAAAAGTTCCTTTTCTAAAATTATAGTTTGATTGATTATATTCGTGCTTCCCTCACCTTCAACAAGATGCAGGAAACCGCCGCTCACTAGCCAAACTTCAGGTTAGGGTCTCACCTTCAATAGTGTTCGCTGATACCCACAATACTTCAATTGATCTTCGGTTTTTACTAACCACGTAATTACAGGTCTCACCATCGATCTCGGGTCCAAGCCTACTAAATATTAAGTTGATTTCTTCTCCATCAGAATGATCTTCCACATGTATGTATTATTTGTTCTATTTTCTTTGTTGCGTTTTTTCTCTAATGGTTTGTCTACCTGTAAATTTGCTTCTTATTCTGAGGTCTAATTAAAAAATTTCTGATTGTGAGTAATGATTAAGAATTTGATAAGTGTGTGTTATACTAATTTCATTTCTTTGTCTACAGTTAATATTTTGTTTCTTATTGTGAGCCTGATTAAAATTTTGATTACATTTATAGGTAAGTATATATTATGTTTGTTTGTAATGCTCTCTCTGGATATATGTTATTGTGCCTCTTGGACATGGAACTTGAACTATGAAACTCTTAAATAAGGTAGATGTTGTTGTGTCTTTGGTTGTATGTTAGTGTGTCTATATGATTTATGTGGGTATTGGTTCCATTGTTATATGTTAACGTATCTTAATGATTCACATAGGTTCTTCTACTAGACTAAGTCGGCCTTCTTTGCTAACAATCTTTGATTTGAGATTTTTTTTGTATTTGTATTTGTGTATATGGGAAATTAACTTCTGATTATGATTGTTAATTGCATACTGAAATGAAATCTAGGGTTTCTAATTGAAGTTCTGCTTCAGAAATATGTGGTTTAATGTTATGACCTGTTTGTTTTATTAGAAAATCTGCATAGGGGAAAAAGGGTGTAAGTTTAGAACATTTGTTTCCTTGCCTACATCACATTTTGTTTGGGTTTGTTTTGACTTTTAACACTTAGTTTTAAGGCTAACATCCTAGAAATACTTCCATTTCTTACAAATATGTTGACATGGCACATTTTGTTACTATGCAAGAAGACGTGGTCCCCATAGGCCCTCCCTTTTCTGTTGATATACCATCTATAAAAATTGTTACTTCAGTAATTCCATTAGAAGATACTAATATAGGGGAGATTGAAGATGGTATACTTGGTCTAGATTCTTCCACCATGCCTGAAATCCAAGTTCAAATCCAAGTTGACACCTCATTGGTTTCATCAAATTTTTAAATACAGGGGACTAGGCTTGGAAGTTCTAATCCAAAAGGATGTTTTAGTAAGTATTTCAAGTTTTTTCTTTCAAATAAAGTGAATATTCTTTCAAATATGTTGACAATAATAACCATTTTCCATAACTGGATACATTATCTAGCCTTTATCATATTCTTGTAAAAGTTGTAAGCTTTATGTATGTGAAGCTTACATGGGTGAATATGAATATGAGCTGTTTGTAGGGCCGTTTTGAGATACTATGCTTATCAGGATCTTATTTGCTTCCTGATACAGGTGCACTCAACAACCGAACCATAGTCTTAGCATATCAGTTTGCAGTGCAGGTATCAAATATATTTTTAAGAAATTATAAACTTGAACAATTGTACCTGTTTATATATTTTCTGATACAAAGGTTAGAACGATATAACTGTTTGCCTACTATAAGTGACAAACAGAAAGCCACATTTCATCTTCATAATTATATCTATTTATACATATGACATTTTCACTATCTCATGAGGTCATATATGTACTAAAATCAAACAGAGGAAGGTCTTTCTAAGCATGGATTCCACATCACAAGATTGAATACTTACACAACGGTATGTATTTTAGTTCTGACAAATTTTTGATGTGGCATTTCACATTCTTATTGTAATTACATGTTTGATTTCTGGAATCGTATGAGGATTGATGCTGTGGTATTAAAACACAATAACATCATCAAGTTCTTTGATTCGTGGGTTGATCATAAGAAGAAAAATGTAAATATGATAACTGAGCTCTTCACATCCGGAAGCCTTAGACAGTAAGAAATAATAGATTTGATATCATATTATATATATATATATATATATATAATTAATGTAATAAATTATATATTTTACTTGACTCTTAATTTGCATTTATTAGATATCGGAAGAAACATAAAACGGTTGATTTGAAAGCGATCAAGAAGTGGGGAAGACAAATTCTAAATGGTCTTCACTACCTTCACAATCAAAATCCACCTGTGATTCATAGGGATTTGAAATGTGACAACATATTTGTGAATGGGAACAATGGAGAAATCAAGATTGGTGATCTTGGATTGGCAACTGTCATGTAGCAACCAACTGCCAAGAGTGTTATTGGTAAGACTAACTAAAAACAAAACATGTTCTTCAAGTGTAGTATGAATTTAATGTTGTTGTTGTTTTTTCACTAGGAACACCTGAATTCATGGCACCGGAGCTAGATGATGCAATTGTATATAAATGAGTTCATTTTTTTTATAACATTTACTCACTTTTGGAATAATGATTTGTATTTGACATATTAGTGAAATGAATTATCTTTGTTATTTATGGTATTTTATTTTGTATTATGAGATTTTTAATGTATTATTTAATTTGAAAATTAGAAAAATCTATAAATAATATTTTTTTTTAAACATTTAAAATAATGATACGCAAAAATGTCTGTCATCTTCATTTATGACATCACCTTTCTTGATAGGGGCTTTCTTGATACGCATTGCGTGTCATTAACACGCGCGTCGTAAGTTTACGACACACGAATGCGTGTCATCTTCCTTTATGACAGGGCTTTCCTTGATACGCATTGCGTGTCGTAAAGGCGCGTTGTAATTGCGCGTCGTAAATGCGCGTCGTCTATAGATGACGCGCAAAAGCGCGTCGCCTCTCTTTATGACAAGGCCTTCCTTGACGCGCATTTGCGTGTCGTCTGAGCCTTTTACGACGTGCAATGAGCGTCGTAAAAGGCTGTTTTTCTGGTAGTGAATCATGGTAAAATTATGTATGATCATGAACACATTGTAAAACCCTAGATCAAATTAGAATTAATCTGAACCATCAGGGGTTTTAAGTTTAAGTGTGTGCAATGATTGAAAAACATAGATAGAAGATTGGTAAGGTTGGTTTATTTCATAGAAATCTTGATTATAAAGATTTTGATCACAATTACAGATGTTGTGAACCTTAAATTCAAGTTGGTTAAACTCAAACCATCAACGGTTTCAATAAAGGCCTTGTGAAACATGAATGATTCTCCGTCAATTATTAGGTTTTAGCCTTGAACAATTTGTGTTCACCATCATTTCCTTTGATAAGAAAAACTTTAAAGAAAAACATAAAATATTTTTGGATTTTTCCAATTTTAAGAAATACAAAATCTTTTTGGATTTTTGAAAATTTTAATGAATGAAAACTATTTTTGGATTTTTGATATTTTAATGTCTCAAAAATTTAAGACTACTATGGGCGGCAACATCTCGCATTCCATCGCAAATGAGCAGTAAACATATGAACTAAAATAAGAAAAACAAACTGACTGCGATAGGATGCAATGTCTCGTTGGCTGTCGCAGTTGAATAGTAACCATATATTAAGAACTCACTGCGAGCAGTATAGCAAGAAAAGATTACATGTTGTGACACATTGTGGCGCCTCGCAAGTCTTTGCATATGAACAACAACTTCATCTCATAGTTTAAAATTAGTGCGGTAGGAACTGATTCAGCTTCCATCATTCCTAATCCATAAAGAATACGATTGAAAGTAACTCCAGGTAACACCTTTGTGAAGATATAAACTAATTGATTCGTCGATCGTACAAAATGTATCTCCTCATTTCCATCTTACACATGATCCTTGATATAGTGATATCGGAGTGCGATATGATTTTTCTTTGAATACTGCACTGGATTATGATATATGTGAATTGCATTCTGTGAGTTACAGTATAGTGGGATCTTCTTCATGTTACCTACATAGTCTCACAACTGACTTTGAATCCATATAATATGCGAAGTATATGAAACAACTGCGATGTATTTAGCCTCTGTAGTGGAAAATGAAACAAATGTTTGTTTCTTTGATTGCCAGCTTATGATCTTTCCATATAAGAATTGACATCCTTTAGAAGTACTTTTACAATCAAGACCGAATCTTCCCAATTCAACATCAAAACAAGCCTGCAGAAAGAAAACTAAATTACCCGGACACCACAACTATAAGGAAGTAGTTCTACAAAGATATCATAGTATATTCTTCACTGCCATCATATGAGGTTTCCTTGGATTAGCTTGAAATCTTGCACAATAACAAACAACAAACATTATGTTAGATCTACTTGATGTTATGTTGGGTCTACTTGATGTTACATATAACAATGACTCAATCATACTATGAAAAAGAGTAATATCTTCTATTGGTTTATCTAATGAAGGTATGGGATTTGTTCCAAATTCCATTGGTATCTTTACTTTCATATCTCTATTCATCTCAAACTTTGTAAGTAAAGTCTTTGTAAAAGCTTCTTGATTGATGAATATGCCCTCTTTGCTATGTCTTATGTTTAAACCAAGGAAAAATTAATTGCACCCATTGAACTCTTCTCAAATTTAATTTCCATTAGTTTTCGAAATTCAACAATCAAATTTGGATCTGTTGAACCGAAAAAAATGTCATCAACATAGATTGGACAACCATAAAATGATCACCAGTATTTTTATGAAAGAAAGTAGGGTCGACGGAACCTTGTTTGAATTTAGATTGTTTAAGAAAGTGAGTAAGAGTTTCATACCATGCACGAGAATCTTGTTTAAGACCATAAACAACTTTATCTAGGATATAATAATGATCATGGTATTTTTCGTTTAACGAACCCGGAGGTTGCTTGATGTAGATAGTTTCTTCAAGTTTGCCATTTAAGAAAGAACATTTCACATCCATTTGAAATACTTCAAAGTTTTTGTGTGCATCATATGCCAAGAAAATGTGAACTACTTCAAGTATCTCAGTAGGAGAAAACGTCTCTTCATAATGAATACCTTCCTCCTGACAGTGTCCTTTCACTACATGTCTTGCCTATTTTCATATCACATTTCCTTATTTATATGGTTTATTGCAAAAGGCCCATTTCAACCCTAAAACCGACACATCTGGAGGTGATGGAATTAAACTCCAAACCTTGTTTTGCTCAAATTCATTTAGCTTAGATTTCCTTGCTTCCACCCAATCAAAATGATCTAATGCAACCTTTATAGTTGTAGTTCAATCTTTGAAATAAAAAAAATTGAACATACAAAACTCTTGATTTGCTGTTAGGTCCCAAACCCTAATACTTGTGTATGATTCTAAAAGAAACGCTGGATAATAACACAAGTATTTGACAAATAATAACCAATATTTTTTATCGAATTATTTCACAAAGAACAGTTCTCTCACAAAGAGAACGAGTACAATCTAAGAACTTTCAGATCTATCTCTACAGAAACTCTAACTCTCATAATACAATACAAATCATCAACTCTCAAATAATGAGAGAGGCTAGTATAAATACTAGTCTAAACCTAGGAGATAGTTAATTATGTAGATACACCAATAATTATGATATGCTCCAGATTTGGACATCACCACTGGCACATCATACATTGATCAGAGCATCAACATCAGCGCCAAAGAGTCACACACTAATCAGGAGCATCAATGTTAGGGAGTCATTTACTGATCAACTTTAGCTTCAGCTCATGCAGCTTCAACTTCAGCAGATAGTGTATGACCGTCAGTGTACATCAGTCTTCAGTGTATCAACGTATTATATGACTAGTGTGCCATCAATATAAGTACTTCAGCATATGGATATACCGATCAATATTTAATAAATGGTATTCATGCTGATAACATTAACCACTTCTTAGACAGATCAGCTTGTCTAAGTGTATTATTTACACTTTCTTAGACTGCAGATAAACTATAACTATAATTTATATATTTTGCATCATCAAGTCTATACAAATAAGTGACCTAACAATCTCCCCCTATTTGATGATGTCAAAACTCAACTGATTAAAGATTGAAATAATAAATAAACTAACTCCATCTAAAGTAAAATGCTGATTTCTGCTCCCCCTTAGATTTATCTCCCCTTATATAAACAACATCTGAGGTTTGCTCCCCCCTTAATTGTATAAACTTCTTTCAAGAGTGTCTACTATGAATGATCAAGTAACAATGTAGCAGAACTAAACATTTCTCCCCCTTTTTGACAGCATCAATAATTAATGCCTTCTTTTTTATTTTCTTTTTTGATTTTTTGATTTTTTTAAATTTGTTGATTTTTTAAGACAACAAGAACCTAAATAAAGAAAACATCAAATAAAGTTAAAGGACAGGATATGTGTATCACACTATTGTGTTGTTGCAATAGTAGATCATTTACATAGTTTTGCGTAGTCTCATCAGCGTATGGTTTTATATGTTGAATCATTAACCACTTCTATTATAAGAAAAAGGGTGAGAATGGGTAGGTGCATGTAATATATCATAGTACAAGATATACCCATTGTCATAGACTTTTCAAGTTGTCATCAGTGTCTAGCATTTGACACTGTATCATAAACTTTTAAGAAAACATAAGGGCAAGAATGAGTTGATGCATGTGATAAACTACGGTACATAGTCTAACCAAAGACACAGACTTTCAAACTTTTATCAGTGTACGGTTTTACACAGTGAATCATGAAGTTCTTATAAAGAAGACTTGTGGGAAAGAAGTAGGATGTTTCAATCACGCTGAGGTGAAATCAACATGAATCATTGACAGTGATAACCCAATAGCAAGAATTAGTTTAATCCTTGCATCATAGAGTTAGTTGTGGTTTAGAATAAAAGATTCATTGTAAATTCGTTTAATGGTCCCATGTCATACCTCAGTCTAGGAGTTCAACGACATGAGAAAAAGACTGGCTAAGAGAGGGGATATGTAACATCCTAAAAATCACAACAAATTTAAACTTTTAAAAACAACCAATAATCATAAAATGATTATAAAATCATTGTTTTTCAAATTGTTTATCCATATCAGAGTATCCCAAAATCCTAAAGACATAAACAGAAGATGCGTACGCTCATGCCTTCGCCTTCCCGCGATCATCATAAGTACTTGAAACAACAACTAAAAGCCGTAAACTAAAGCTTATTGAGTTTCCCCCAGTGTACCATCACATACAACATATCAAACAACATCGTGCATAACCGAGCCTTTAGCCTGACTGGACCGCCTCGTAGGGCCTACAACCTATCTGGACCGCTCCCGAGCCTTCGGCATGACTGGATCGCCTCGTAGGGTCTACAGCCTATCTGGAACACTCGCCGGGTGTTCGGCTTGATTGGACCGCCTCGTAGGGTCTGCAACCTATATGGACCGCTCCCGAGCCTTTGGCATAACTGGATCACCTCGCAGGGCCTACAATCTATCCAGACCACTCGTTGGGCCTTCGGCCTGACTGGAACACCTCGCAAGGCCTACAGTCTATCCGGACCGCCTTGGGTATCTTGGTCTTCAGTTCAAAGAAGGACCGCGTCAATCCAACCAACCATAACATGTCGACATACATAACAAATAAACATATAACCATGCATCAGACAAACATGTAGATTCATAGATCACTACCGCATGCTAATATCCTATATATTAGGATACCGATCTAACATATCTCTACAACATAAAAATCATACTATCATGTAACATGATATATAATCCATTGGGCTGGCCTTGGTTCTTTCGAACCATAAGTACAGTGAGGAAGACTCACCTCATAGCTTGACGAAGAAAACTGGTCAATACTCTAATCCCGAATACCAGCTCTACCAAAGTCCTAAATGTCGAAACATTTCCCATTAATAAAATAATCACAATTTCCTAAATTATCTTTGGTCATACTTGGTTAAATCTAACAAGTTAACTGAGTCAACCCAGTCGAGTCAACTCAGTTGAGTTGACATAAAACGCATACACGGGACGTACTCCGAAGCTACGCTGGGCGTACTCAAGCCTTGACCACAGACGAGAGAGTTGACATCATACACGCTGTGTACTCAAGTTACGTAGGGCGTATTCCCTGACTCCTGAAAAATTCATTAAGAGCTTAATGCCTTAAGCTCTTACGTCCAACTTTTAGATCCAAGGCTAAATCATCCTCAAGAGTCATAAAGTTTCCAACTTTATGACTTTCTATGTCCATTAAGTTCTTAACTCAACATCTTACTACATTAAGACCTTCTAAGAAATGGATGGAGCAAAACCAACCATTAAGATCCCATTTTTATGACTCATGACCATTCCTAAGGTCTAAAAGGACGAATTAATGGTTCAAGAAAATACCATGTTCAAGAATCACCATTTTGGGACCAAACAATGTCCTAAAAGAACAAAAATCTAGAACTACAAGATGGAGTGGTAAAGTTGCAAGCTTTATACCTCCTGGAGGTTGCAATCAAGGTAGAAATCATAGATCCAAGGTGCTTCCCAACTCCAAGCTCTTCAAACTTTACTCTTCACCTTTAAGAACTCCTTTAAACACTCCAAAGGGATCCAAAAAGGCACTCTAACACTTAGGGTTTGCTTGGGGGTCGTTCTCACTGAGGGTGGCTGAAGAAGGAAGGGAACATGAGGTTATAATGATGTTTATGTGGGGCCAACATCCGAAAAATTAGGGTTTGCATGATCTTTACGCACGCCATGCGTACGAGGTGTAAGTTAAGCGTATTAAGGCGCACTCTAGTATGCTTAGCATACAAAAATATGCTCAACGTACTCCCAAAGTCCAACTTTACCAAAGTACCACAATGGGTCCCTTTTGCACTCTTTCTTTTACTTAGGGACCAAAATGAAATATAATTCAATTATAGGGTCAAAATTAAATGTACCTCATCATTGGGATGTTACATGATAACATCCTTACCTTATAAGATTTTTCATTTGTGTTTAGGTAAATATCTCTAGGTGAAGAATAGACTTTGCTATCAGATTTAAAATAAGAGATGGATGGCTCATTTAGTTTCAACAGATAAGATCATTACCTGTTGGGTTAAAAAATTCTGAAGTGAAGTCTCATCAGGTCATTAACTACCTAGAAGACATGAGACTTAAGGAATATGCGACAACATTTGTTCTAGGGACATTGACTTGTCAAAAGTTACACACTTGGCTTATTAAATGCCAACATCAAAACATAAAGGGTACTTGATTTTAGCACAAGAGACCAAACCAGATGAAGCATTGGTCTCAACATCAAAAACGATTTTTATCTGCTTGTCAAATTTTAACTCATTTACCTTTGTCAAACGTTCCCTTTACACTTGTGATTCAATTGTTTGAGACACTTTGTAAACATAATGTATGATCGTAAATCATGACTTTTCTCGTCAGTTTCATTAAAATGGTGCAATGAATTTGCAAATATTGAAAAAAATATGTAGTGACACATTAGGTAGACCATCACCAAGACCCACTTGAAACTATCTAAAAACATCATATGATCAAACATCCACGCTATCTCTTATTCAACTACAAATCAGTGCCTAAAACCAAAGAACTTTGTACACCCAAGAGAAATATAACTGATATGATCTTTTAGGGGGTTAATAAGTTCTAATGTTCATAGATAATTTGAACACCAGACACAAAATTAAAATCCCCCCCCCCCTGAAGCTGCAGATTTGACACCATTTTGTTACATCAGTGCATTCTTTCTTTTATATTTCTATCAAAATGATAGAAAATATACATTTGAAAACCTTTTGCTGAAAAGACCTATGCCACACTTTGAATTTTTTTTGTATTTGTTGGGATTACAACCCTAATTGAGATTTGATGAACAAGATGCGGAAAATAAGAACAAACACAAATACGAAGATTATGTCGAATGATCACTCGATTTATTCAAACAAGAGGAACAAATTACACTTAAAGCATAGACTAAAGAATCTAACACTACATAAGAAACCTCACGTGGCGGCTACATTTTGCCTCACTCTTAACCCTAATTGTTAATAATACATGACTATTTATAGGGAAAAGACAAGTCTTGGGCTTTTAACCTAGAATTCATCAAAGGGGCCCATTGCAATCATCCATGGAGTGCTTTGAAACGCTACAATATCCCCCTCAAAGTATGGAATGGATGACAATTCTTTAATTTCCAAGACAAGCATCTAGCAAATAAAAAGATCTGCAACGAGGAATATATGAAGCAATCCACGAATCTTGATTCTTCAATAGTCTTCAAACACGGGCTCTAGGATATATAAATAAAGCACTGAAGTAATGTCTTTAAACTTCATTTTCTAATGTAATCCCAAAGAATCTTCATGAAAACCAAACCCGCCATAAAATCCCATTTCAAAACAAAGAAACCGAATCACTTCTTGTCTTTAAAGAGCTCCCCCTCCAAGTCACAATGACCTTCAAATAAGCTAATGATATAAGCCATCAAAAAATATCATGTAACAACCCAAACTTTAAGATTCGTAACGCCACTTGATCGAGAAAATACAAGAAGTCGGAGATATAACAAGTCCTTAGCAGAGCTCGATAAAGAACTTCCGCTGTAAAGGATACTTCTCTGTAAAAGCTTTAGCAGAGCTCGATGAAGAACTTCCGCTGTAAAAGCTAGCTTCATGATTCTACCACAAGCTTTATCAAAAAAATTTCAACTTTGAAAAGTCACAAATCCAATTTCGAATGGCCATACCAAATTTTCCCCCGATTTATAATATAAAACATGATTATAAAGCCTTCAAATGGTCATGAGAATGATCTTGAATGGATAAAAATTCACCATGCTCCCCCGTGACAAAATGATATACACAATAATGTATAAAATCCGAAAAAAATCGTGAAAATTTGACGTTATCACGAAAAACGACTTTCCGAACCGCCAAGACTTGATGGAATCTTTATTTTTCTGTTCATGAAAAAATGTGTGCGTTAAAGAATTCAAAACTGTTCACCGTCCCTTCAATTTGTAAACTTTTCTGAATATAGGACAAAAACTGTCACTTTCCAGAAACTCAGGGGCTGGAATTGTAATACAGCATCAATATACCCCTTTATTTGTAACAAAATCTGGAAATGGTCCAAAACTGCCAAGGCATGAAAAGTATAGGGACCAGATCATCAAGTTCTTGAAGTTGCAGGGACCAAGTGTGAAACTTTGAGTTATCTTCTTCATTTGACACCTGATAAAAGGATGCGACTGGAATGGTGATTTTAAACAAATGGTCACAGACGAACCTACAAATACGACTCCAATTAGTTTCATCTACTTTCGTTCCGAGCACAAGCGACTGAATCTAAGTTCGTTCCAAGATTGTCAATTATACACCCGAAGCGAACCCAACCGAACGTTTGGTTCCATTCGTTTCCATTTGAGACATTCGCTTCCAGGTCCGTTCCAAGCTTCATCAAGCGAATCACCTTTCGCTTTCGGTCCTTCCTTCATTCGTTCCAACCACTAACAAACGACCTTAACTTCGTTCCAGGTTCGCTTTTTCTGATGTTTGAGGGAGCTACGATTCCGATAATTTTTGTAGGTAAGAACATTCGTTCCAAATTAGTCACAATTTTGACTTTTCGTTTTGACCAACAATTCGACCATTGCCCATTCCAGTTATGAATCTGATTTTGTTTGCATCAAACAATCGATTTTGACATAAGCCCCGATTCCAATACCTTTCGCATCGATCACAATTCCGATCGTGAATCAACAGTAACTCCGAATCCAAGATGATCCGTTTTACTGAAATTACGAACTTTCACAGGTATGAGAGGTTCACAACAATTTTGAATTTTCTGAATGTGCCTTTGACTTTCAATTTCGAATAAGCCCACAACCACCCCGATTACATTCCCAATTGTAGTGACAATTTTGATTTCATTCGTTCGCAGGAACTCATCATTCTTTCATTCTTCATCACAATCCTTCTTGTTCCGATTGCATTCCAAATAAGCCATTTACGCAGACAAACATTTCCAAATCAAAGGCTTGATTCTGATTGCAAATATAAGTCACAATATCAAATTCAGTTCTAGTTCCTTCCACATCGACTCATTCTGAGCATCAAATGCATCATTCCAAATCCGATCACAAGATCGGTTTCATCACAACAAGATATTCATTCCGATTAGAAGATCTTCACCAATTCGGAAGATGATACACACCAAACCTCAAAATCAAATAGTCAAGAGAGAAATACTAGAATTCGATAATCGATGTAAAAAAAATGCTTGATTTCGATTCTTGATAATATCGATTTTTTTAATTCATGGATTCGATTCTGTGAATAAAGGATGCGACGAGGACTAAAGAACAGAAAATAGGAAACAATCGTCAAAGCTTTAGGTCAACAAAAATTGAGACACCCAGTAACAGATTGAACAAATGGACAAAATCGATTTGGACCCAAGGAAAAAAACGATGAACAGTAACAAACTGGGCTTAATATCGATTGGAAAAATTGAGTTTCATATCCAAATACAAGCGGTGAACAGTAGGAACACGTGACTTAGGGTAAAACAAAGATCTATTAAATCAAAAGATTTTGATAAAAATCATATTAGATCCAACGGAAAATAATGAATTGAAAAGAGAATTGGATCATATTACCACGACGAACAGTAAGAACTTTGTAAATCTTCATGAACAGTAGCTTGAACAGAATTTTGATTCCATACCACCAAAACACCAATAACCTTCAATAATTTGTGCAGAAAATCACCAAATCAAGAACCGATTCTTCAAAAATCAATAGATCTTCAAAGACCCGCTCTGATACCACTTGTTGGGATTAAAACCCTAATTGAGATTTGATGAACAAGATGCGGAAAATAAGAACAAACACAAATACGAAGATTATGTCGAATGATCACTCGATTTATTCAAACAAGAGGATTAAATTACACTTAAAGCATAGACTAAAGAATCTAACACTAAATAAGAAACCTCACGTGCCGGCTACATTTTGCCTCACTCTTAACCCTAATTGTGAATAATACATGACTATTTATAGGGAAAAGACAAGTCTTGGGCTTTTAACCTAGAATTCATCAAAGGGGCCCATTGCCATCATCCATGGTGTGCTTTGAAACCCTACACTTTCATTCTCGCACGACAAGCCCAGATAAACGTAACCACTTCCTCATAGTAGAGAACAGAAGAGTTCAGGAGGAACAAGGACAAACCAATGAGAAGATTTCAAGGAAAGATCAGCCGAAGTAACCAACACGTCTTGCGCGTCACACTAATAAATATTAATTAGCATAATTTATCGAGCGAGTGGAAACACTGCTCACATTTCATGTGTTAGAATTATTTTCTTACATGCAACTGGTAACAGTTATTCAGGAAACAGATATTCATTCGAGGATAGTTATTTCAAATTCATAGAGTTTATAGGTATAGACTCATTTATGAATTGTTTCTAGAACCCTATGGAAGTCAGGACCCGATACATCCAGAACTAGGATAACCTTGTCTTTTCAGCTTTCGGCTTGTGTCCGTTGCTATAGACTTATTCTGTCTCATATTTGTTTTCTTTTAGAAAAGATGCCTCCTCGCAGATCACCCAGACACGCTACTCCGATAACTCCCATACCTTCTCCACAAATCGATGCAGCAACTTTGAACGCTGCAATGGCCGAGGCTGTGGCAACAGCCATGGCACAATATCACTCCACTAGTACAGGTGGAGGCAAAGCGCCTACCGATTCTACTCAAGGTGAGGTCCTTGTACGCCAGGGAGAGTTCTCCTACAAGGACTTCACCAGATGCCAACCACTGTCCTTTAAAGAGACTGAAGGAGTCATTGCCCTCCTGTAATGGTTTGAGAAAACAGAGTTGGTCTTCGAAATCTATTTATGCCCCGAAGGAAGCAAAGTGAAGTTTTCTACATGCACCTTCGATGGCAAGGCCCTAACATGGTGAAACAGCCATGTTAAGTCACTGACCCTATCAGTGGCAAACTCCATAGGTTGGGAAAACCTAAAGGACTTAATGCGGGAAGAATATTGCCCTTTAGGCGAGATTCAAAAGCTAGAACAAGAGTTGTGGGATCTCACTATGGTCGGCTCAGACATAGTGACCTACACGGACCGGTTCAACGAACTAGCAGCTCTATGTCCCGAGATGATTACCTCGGAAAAGAAGAAGATAGAGAGATACATTTGGGGTCTGACTGCTCCGACCCAAGGAAATGTGTTATCTTCTAACCCAGCCACGTTCGATAGTGCTAAACGCTTGGCTTAGCGACTCATCGATCATGGAGTCCGCCACAGCGTAAAAGTCCCTATTCCCGAGTCATCAAGGGAAGAGGACTATAATCAAGAGTCGGAGAACAAGAGAAAGAAGAAGTGAACAACACAAGACATCCTACAAGAGCAACAAGTGGGTATTATGTATGCCGCTACGACGCCGACTGCTTCAGCATCTGCCAGTCGTTATGCTGGAAACCTTCCAAAGTGTGGAAAATGCAACTTTCACCACACTGGAGCGTGCCGAGAAATGCAGTGTCTGAACTGCCACAAAAAGGGACACACAGTCCGTTACTACAGGGCACCGGCTCAACCGATCTCCCAAGTCCTCAGAACTGAAGAAAACCAAGCCTGCTATGGCTGTGGTGAGACTGGACACCATCAGAGGGACTGCCCGATAATTAGGAACTCAGGCGCGGATGGACGTATTTTGATGATCGCTGCAAGAGAATCTTCCTTGGAGTCATCGTCGAGTAGTGGTACGTTTTCAAAATAGTAATTACTTTAAAAATTAATTTATATTCATATAAGATTAATAATTGGGGATGACACTTAAAAGTAACTATAACGAACTCACATGTTAAATTAGGTCGTAATATTCAGAGAACTAAAATATCCCTTAAAGAAGCTATTATAGCTCACCATATACCCCAGGGTTGTGCACAACTAAGATGTTGCAGACTTAGAGTGAGTGACTCCTCTTAGGTCCTCGTTCCTTAATTGGTTTAGGATTTGAGGCAGAGATACTCAGTCGACCATCTGGCACATCTTAAAAATGCACAGCTGGTATATGACGGGCGATGGTAGTGGTACCGCAGGGGATTACGGTATAAAAGTATCCTTTCAGTTAGTAAAGCACTTTTATTTGTATGTATGCGCACATAGCGGTACGATACATAGGAGTGTTAATTTCAAAATTGAAAACAGGAAACTCGAGATCAATTACAAGGAGTACATTGTTGAACATACTAGGAGTACAGTACCAAGCATACTAGGGATACATCGTTGTATATCAGACGTTTCCTTCATTTGACCAAAACATTGTTCAGTATAGAGTCCATTGTTTTCCTTTCGTCATGAGTTGGCGTGGTCCTCACCATACTGAGTTCATATGTTTCTATCGCCTCGATCTGCAAGTTCTTGAAACTTTCGTCATTCGTATCAAAGGTCCGACCTAAACCTAAACTTTATCTTTCGCCTTTTATACCCCCGAAGTACTCATGCGAAGAGTACTTTATTCTCTGGAGTATTATCTTCAGATATCCGCAGACCGTCACGACATACCACTCGTCCAACAGACCAAGTTCTAGCACAGAGGCTAAGGACGAATACAGCCCGCCTATTATTATTTAGTGTATACGCGAGGGTGGTATATGAGTATGATTGCGCAGATCTAGTATGTGTGTTTCCGCCCTATCTCCTGTTCTCCGTTGAGTTGTAGACCTAGAACGGAGTCGCACATCCGACAGTCCTACTAATCCTAATTATATACGGCTTGTATATATATGAGGTAATGATAGATGGACCAAGTATGAATCCTATCAAGAACACCAGGGCAAAGTTGCCAGGTCTACGAGTGAGTATTCTACAAAGCAGAAGAGCTCAACCCCCAATAGTAATGCTAAGAGAGCTAATTTCGAGACGAAATTCATTCTAATGGGGGATGATGTGACAACCCAAAAATTTCCACTTCAATAGAAACCAAGTCTGTTGCTGCTAACTTTCAAACTTTTGGGATAAGTTTGAGCAATTTAGGATTTACACTTAAGGAAATATCAGGAGAGAGGTTGCACTTGGGTTTTGTGCAACTCCGTTATTCCAAAACTCTATGATATTAGAGTTCATTCTAGGAATAAAATATTTTCTGCCAAAAATCCCAGGACTATATATAGAATTCTGAACCAAATTATTCATTAGTTACATTTCCAACTAGAGAAAAACCAAATTCTCTCTCAAGGATCTTTGGACTTTTGTTCCGGAAAGTGAGTACTTCCATATAGTGTTCTTTTAAAGCTTTATATATGCTTAATACACTAGAAATCATAGGAAAACACCAAGATCTGTGAGTTTACTGCCCAAGAACACCTTGGGGAGTAAACTCCATTTCAAGGGCCAAAGTGTGCCCAATGACCCCTAGACATTGGAAACCAAACATGGGACAAACCTTGACATGTTGAGGCATCAAAAGCAATTAAAATCAAGGACCAAAAGTGAGTTCACGGCCAAGGAAGTTCTTGGGCCGTGAACTCCATTTTAGTGTGCCAAAATGCCCTAAATGCCTTCCATAACCCAAGAGACAAGCATAGAACTTTACCTAGATGTGTTTAGGACCCAAAACAACCAAAATATCATCTTCCATAAGTGTTTACGGCCGCAAACACATGACCAAATGGTCCATGGGCCGTAAACTCAAAATAGAGGTGTTTTGATGCCACAAACACTTCCAAGGGCTTAGGCATGAATTTAGAATGCTTCTTTATGACCTTTAGGACCTTTATAAACATATTTGGCCATGAGTTTATGGTAGTAAACTCATTTGGGCCGTGAACACCTCAAAAACTCCAAAGAATGTGGTATTTCTCACCCTAGGCTAGAGCTAATGTCCCTAAATAATTCCCTAGACTTCAAACTAGCAATAACCCATGAGTAACCATGAGTTTACGGCCGTAAACTCCCTTGGGCCATGAACTCATGGTAGTAAACTCATATAAGTGCCTTTATACCCTCCTAGGTTGAATCACATGTGATTCCAACACTTGGTTAAGGTGTTTCCTAGTCCCGGAAGGTGTTTCCTTTCATATAGTTGTTGTAAACACTATATTTATGTCAATATGT
This sequence comes from Lactuca sativa, assembly GCF_002870075.4. Lineage (NCBI taxonomy): Eukaryota > Viridiplantae > Streptophyta > Magnoliopsida > Asterales > Asteraceae > Lactuca > Lactuca sativa. The sequence continues at coordinate 89,984,617 of NC_056625.2, read as the reverse complement.
GTCCTTATATGTCATTTAGGACTTATTGTGTCTCGGAACTTCATTCGTGGAACTTCTCATCCGTACGCACATACCCGTTTCAATCACCCACATCAGGTGAGTTCATACACCGTAATGAATCTTTTAACTATTTTAATTTTTTTAAGGGGGGGGGGATACAAGTTGAACACAATGATAATTGTGTAATTATTTGTTGTTAAACATTCTTTCAAAATGTTACTTATGTTATTTATAAGTTGTTAAAACATTTCAAAACTCTTCTAAAGGTTATGTTACTTTATAGTTATACAAAACTCCATTTTAAAGTATAAGCATAACTTTGTAGATAAATGGGTCTTTTCGTTAACAGTCCAGTTAGAGCATTAGTAAACTATTATAGGTATAGTTTAGGAGAATGCTATTAATTACTTCTAGTACAATGAAGCACACAAAGAGTCAATATCAGAACAAAACAGAACAGAACAGAACAGAACATAACATAACATAACTAAAAATTTAATTTTCTATAGCATGACAACACGCGGACATGATCTAACTTTAATGTGAATTACACGGCTTGCATGGATTTGCTCGGGTCGCGTTTGGTTCCCTTAATCTCCATACATGAGAGCGGGTTAGTAGGGGTTCTAGTTTTCACATTATGACCGTAATAAAACACACATATGTTTTTAGGTTGATAGTACCTCCGTATGTCATTATAAACGACATCAGGGTACTCACTTTCTCCCATTACTTTCATAAAGTGTCGGTAACACTTGAAGGTTGATCTATTCTCTAATCGAGGTAGGTTATAAACTAGGGAGAATGTACTTTATAGTTGACAAAGGAACAGTAAATTCTTGGTAGAAGACTGCTTTCATAACAGTAGAGTCTTGGTAGAAGACTGCTTTCAAAACAGTAGGGTCTTGGTAGAAGACTGCTTTCAAAACAGTAGGGTCTTGGTAATAGACTGCTTTCAAAACAATCAAGTCTTGGTAGAAGGCTACTTTTAAAAGTTAGGACCATGATGCTAACCTTATGATTCCGTAATGTATACACTATAGGATACATATATGTTAAGTAGATGCCGACAACTAATAGGATGTGTGTTCTTCGCTGTACGTCTTGTTCTCGTTGGATGTAGGCTTACACCAAGTTCACCCAATCTATTATCTACCCGAATCTATATATATATATATATATATATATATATATATATATATATATATATATATATATATATATATATATATATATTTATGCTTAGTATACATTAAGTCATCATAAGGGTACCAGGTATGGATCAGTTCATAGGACACAGAGTCAATGCACAGTTTTTCTAGTACAAAACTTTCGTTTCAAAGTCAGTACTTTTGGATATACAAAACTAGTGATTTCCCAGTTAAGGTCTTAATCCATTTTATTAAGCCAGTACAGTTTTAAAGACTTTAAGTGAGTTAACTCTATAATACCTTAGTTTATACACCATGTTTATATATAAGACTAATATCCGACAGCTAATAGGATGTGTGTTCTTCGATGTACGTCCTGTTCCCGTTGGATGTGGGTTTACACCGAGGTCACCTAATCTATTATCTACCCGATACCAAATTATATATAGCAGTATAAGCAAAGCTATTATAAAAGTAATCACCATAGTCAATGTTTTATTATAAGAAATATAGGTTTTCTTAAAAGGAACTCTCCATTAGACATAAAGGAACCATTACAAATAACTCCATGAGTAACAAGTGAATACCCCAAGGTTATATATGACAACGATCTAATAACCGATGGAATATGTGTTATCCGCCTTACTTATTGTACCCTGTCAGGTTGTAGGTTGAGGGCAGATGCGCATAATCGATTGTTTGTTTACTCCAAGTATATATAACTTGTACCCACTTATTACGCATAGAAAGGCTTGTAGTTGTGATTCCATTAGAGGCATTACACTTGTGGTGGTAAGCTTCCAAGAAGATCAAAATCAAGATCAAGGGAATTATCAATTGTTTACTATAACAATTGAAAGGTATGTAATTACTAAACCCTAGTTTGTAAATTTCGATTATAGCCTCTCTCCTCTAGGGTTCTTGTTTTGTAATTCAATGTTGTATGTTCAATAGATAAAACATAGATCCAAAGTAGGTTGCATGTGAACTTAGGAATTGTTTTCTAGTTTATTTGTTTTACCTAAAACCCATCAGTAGTGTCATTTTACTCAACTCCCATTTTAAGTAGGAAATATATGATTTTCTAGAGGAACAGGCAAACTTTACAAAACAACACCTTACAGCTTACAGTACTTTACATATACATTTTAAACCACATTTTTACAGCTTACTCACATCACTAAAATCTTATGAACTCACCAGCTTAATTGCTGATCAACTCTTTCAAATAACTTGTATTCTCAGGAGACTATTAGACAGGTGGTCGTGCTGGGACTTCAGAAGATGGAGCATTATAGCTTCAAGTCTTGTTTGTTATTTGTTTATGACTTCTATGTTTTATGAACACATACATTGCAAACACTTTCTTTCTAAATGAAATGGTTGTTCATTACTTTCTTACCATATACATATCTCGTGATACTTGACATGACGTCCTCCACCCCCGAACATTTCCGTCGTTCCGGTTTTGGGGTGTGACACAATGTATGATGGACCATGACGTGACCCTCATTGATTTCACATATTTGCTTATTGCTGCTGAGTCGGCAATGATTTGGCACACTGGTCAAGCAATTTTGACTAGTAGATCAACCTCCGAAACTTCCACGGACATTGACAATGGCAACATTGGAAGTCCAGAAAAACTTAGTCTTCCCAGTGGAAAGGGATCGGCCATGGTCAACCCTTTTGACCGGATGGTAAAGAGAAAGGCTGAATCTGAGATTGTCCCATGTGGTATCCCAAAAGAATCTATTTGCTTTTACTGCCAAGAGAAGGGACATTGGTTGCAAAACTTCCATATCTACCTGAAGGATCGAAAGGATGGGAGAGTCAAGATGTATGACTCTGGTTTAGGGAAAATCCACTATCTAACTCTATTAAGTTCCTATTTCTAGATTCTTAATATATGATGTGATAAGATTGTATTTTGATTTTTTGTAGGATCGAAGAAAAGAAAGGGAGCTTAAAGGAAAAGTATATTGAGTCTGATCGCGAAGAGATGAATTTTGATCGCATGGTTCGATGATGGGATTTTTGAGCTGCTGCATAGGAGTTATGATAGATTGCTTAGGAATATTTAGTAACATAGTTTTCATTTGTAATTGCATTGTAAGTACAAGTTTTTCCGTGTTTTTATAAATAAAATAAATTTTGATTTTTTGTCTTATTTATATATAACCTTGCAATGACTTTTCTGAAAATTGATGTTTGTAGGTTTCTATTGTAAGCAATATTGAAAATAGATGTGATTCTTAGTTATGTTATTTGTGGTAGTGTCGAAAATTTACCAAATAAGGAATGATTCTAATCGCCCAAGTTTCAATTGGATAGAAACTTGGAATCATGCAACTAGTATTATATGATGAATAATAACCTTCGTATTTGGGAAATTAAGACTAATTCCTTGTTCACATAAGTATGTGAGTCAAGTGAAGGACTAAAGGATCTAGTACGTATTGTTGTGAACTAGGTCAAGTCCACCACAAAGTACGATAAGAATATTCATCATGATTTGCTAAAAGTTTAGTAAATATGGTTATGCTTACAAGATTAAGTGTAATTCTGAATCGTTGAAATGGTTTCAATGAATAGCAGAACAAAAAAGAAGAATCTATTAGGCAGAAAGATAAAAGTTTCTCCAATATGAAAAGAAGGGAGAGTACTTAAGTATTGTGTTTTATGATTAACTTAGTGATTATGAAACCGTGTCACAATTGATCCTCTAAGGACACCTTAGTGCATTAGTATGGCTAAGAAGAGGAATCGTGAATTGTTGAAATGGTCAAATCAAAAGGTGAATCATACTTCGTTCCAAAATCGAGTCTTAGACTCTTACTCCAAGATTGTGACTTGAGTGACATAATCTTAAGAAGGTTTATAACACTCATCAAATGTGGAATAGACAAATATTTTTCTTACTCTTGTGCATTTTAAATTGGTAAGTTGTGATGTCTTGGATACGACAATGACCAACTTAGACCAATTGTGTGAAGTGTTTGTCTTGATAAGAACCCATACTAACTCTAAGATATTTGTTTGTCAAGGAATGTTTCTTGACAAGAGAAGCTTATATGTCAAGAGGTCAGTGGGAGTCTTAATGGTCTTGAATAGCTTCAGGAACTAATCAAGAATAAACCTATTGTCCATCACTAGCACACGACTTAATGTTTATAACTTGTCGTGTTGACATATTCTTGTTTATGTGCCATTCTGGTTAAGTTAACTATGCATATGAATCTTGAGAGTTCTCAATTGATTGCATAAGACAAATTACCTTGATTGGTGAAAGTTCATTGATCTGTATGGGTGAGTTGCTTGACTACTTGGAAGACATGATAGGCCTTTGTGCTGCCAGGTGGCAAGAAATTAAGATTAGACAAGTTCGGTCCATATGGTTTTGGATTTGTCACAACCTTGTCTTATGATTAGGGTTATGACAAATTCACATGGATAGGAAAACATACACCATAAAATCAAAGTGACAAGATTTCTTTCCAATTCATGAAAATGAGTGTGAGGAAACGCTTTCACTAGGAAGATTTTAAGGAGATAGAGATTGTGTAAATTGCATTCTCAAATTCGATTATGATTACGACATCCCTTTTCATAGTTCGAATTGTGAGATTTGGCAATTAGTCTAAACATTTGGGACTTATTGATATAAGTTCTAAAATAATTTAGACACACATATGAGGTTTCTAATAAAAGGTGTATGAGCTTAGATAAAGTCTTATTGAAGCATCACATATCAGAAATTTGAACTTTGGTAAGAAAGTCAATAAGTATTGATTTCTAGATGTCCACCTGATTTCTGAATACCTGTCAAAGCTAGTGCGAGCATAAGTGTAATGCTGGTAAGGATATAATTATCGTGTTAGTGGGAGCATGATTATTATGTTGCGAGTTAGCAATATTAATTATAGAAAACAAAAGTTTAAATTCGCAAAGTTGCAGAGGTTGAAAAGTTGTGTTGCTATAATTAAGGGAGAGGAACATATATTTCATTTCAAATCTAAAAACTTAGATCGAGAAATTTTAATCTAATTTAGTCAAATGACATATATGAATATTATGTTGAAAAGGTTCAACATAAGGAAAGTCTATATATGGAAAAATTATAGCAGGAGACTGGTAAAGTATCATGTCTTTATGTAAGACATTATGTATCGTATCCCATACATTTCAGATATAGGATCGATTACATATGTTGTAATATTCGACCATTCTAATTTCCAAATGCCTAGGGAATTTAGAGGGAAAAAGGACCAGAACCGGATACGACTAAAATAATTAAACAACTGTCAAGGACAGTCCACAGTTCGTTGAGGATTTGCACTTGTAGGTAGTTGGAAGTATAGTAATGAATGGAACATATTGACATTATTATGAATAGATAGGATTCTATTAAGAATGAGTTATCATGTGGTAAATATGGAAATGTTTCCATAATGGGAGTTGGATATTAAGAATCTATGTAGATTAGAAACTTTTATGCAGAAGGATGGTCAAAGGAATGTACTTTGAATGTTAGACTTCATATCTGTGGAGTTGTCTTGTAACAATATCCAATAGAGCGATGTGTAATGTACAACACATACACAGAGAGAATGATTCTAATCCATGTCTCATGTCTATACAATATCTTGAGAATGGAGGAATATATGATCCCTTATCCAAAGTACGCGTTACTGATAAGATCAGAGTTCGACAGCGGCTTTTGAAAGCTACGATTGCTAATTAGATTTTGAAGTCGTACGTAATAATAGTTATTAGACTTATCCAACTGGAGACTGTTGGATTAGATGTCTAAGCCCATAACTATTTTTGGTATGTACTTGATTTGATTATGAGCATGGTCCTTTTGGGTTGCCTTCACTCATGCAATTGGATAGGATGACAAGAGGAGAGAGAGTAGAATTTATTATATGAATAATAAATTGGTACTCAAAATGGTTTTATTAATATAGTACAAGATTAATATATTATTTGGAAATCATATTATTTAATTAGTATTGATCAGAAATTAATTTGGTGATAAAAAGAGACAGATTAAATAATTAGGGGACTGTTATGCAAATCATTGATAGTTGCATAATTGGGCTGATGGACTCCATAGAGATGGAGTGGATGAAATTTATGGGGAGACCCATAAGATTTCGTCCATGGGCTCTAAGGAAGGAGTTCATGGGCTGCTTGTTTTCTAAGTTAGGTATTAGGGTTTCCACCTGAAAACCGTAGTAGCCACAGCTATATATAGGACCCCATACAAAGGGATTTTCGGCCTAAGCATTGAAGAAAGAAACCCTAGCCGAAATCCTTCTCGCCTAAGTCATCTTCTTGCATTGGGTGTTTGTGACTCCATTAGAGGTGCAACGCTTGAGGCACTAGGCTTTCAGAAGTCAGGGTCAAGAAGGATTAAACTTGTTATTGCTACATAACAAGAAAGGTAAAAAATTTAACCCTAATTATACGTGATTTTCGATATATGTGTTCTAGTTATAGGGTTATTTCTTTGGTATTCATAGTTGTATGTTCAAATTACAAAAACCTAGATCCTAAGCAATTAGGGTTGCATGTGCACCATAGGAATGATGTTACGCTCAAAACCCAACACAAAAACCATCCTTTGAATAAACAACATAACACCCAATTGTTTCAAATATTAAATCATAATGTTTACTAGATTATATTAATAAAAAACTAGCGGAAGTCTAATTATAGTAACATAACATTAATCCGAGAATACAATCACGTCACACCCTTCCCTTTCATACCAGAACAACCTGAAAACATTTAACTTAACAACGTAAGCACAAATCCTTGTAAGTTCTCCAGTATACACATATTCCACTATACATACAATCCAAACCTAATGGCTCATGACTTCACATCGTTCCGTTAGAATCATAGTCTCATAATGTTTCGTCAACAAATGAAGACTCACGACCTGATGTCGATCTGTCGGACTCATAGTCTCACATTGTTCTATAAACATACCATATAAGGCATAATAACAAATCATACGACCAAACAATCAACAAGTAAAGACTATACGAGTCTAATCACACATATTTACTTTAATAGTACTCTCAATCATCATACAAACCGTACTAAACTTACAACTAATATTGACGAGTTGTATTATGAATGCATATTCGTTCCTAGTGGAAAATAAGATAGGTAGTCGAATAGTTGCGCCAACCCAAAAGTAATATACCAGACAAGGACAATGAAATAAATTTCGATCAAGAGTTCTAATTCTATTCAATTTTCAATAAATACGACCCTTACGACATTCACTCGATGATCTATCGATATCAATATTAACCTCAATCAAACAAAACCTACCATATATCCTAGCACAATATTAGTCTAGTCTACAAATAATCATATACTAACAAAATACATGCATCCTTCCACACACTGGGCATATAATATCATATATAGTATAGTGAGAAAACTCACATGAGTCTAGCAGCAGAATCCCAACAACATCTTCTGCAAATGAAACAACTAGCACAAACCACCTAACACGAAACCAAATACAATCCTCTGTCAAATACTCTAACCATAAAAGTTTGACAAACTTGTCAAAAACTTAACGGTCAATGGTCAAATGGTCAACAATTAATAGACCAAACGTGCCATGAACCAGCTCCTCGTCGTGTCACAATCACTAGGCAACAAAATAGTTGTAACCTCCTTTTATGTTGTAACCTATCCTTGGTCGAGTTGAGCTTTCTCGGTAGATGCATTTATTTTTATTGAGTCACTAATCTATAAAGACCAAGGCTCATACATTCCACAACCATCAAATGAAGCTTTTATGGATAAAGTTTTCAACTGTATCCATATATTATAACTTACATAAGTACAATATCAAACCGAGATCTAAAAATGAGTCTAAAACGCTAACAACTTCAGGCGTGGATCAAATACGAAGTTAAACATGCACTAAAAACATCATAATGGGTCCATAATAACAACCAAGACCACCTTTCGACCTGGAGTTATCCAAAATCCATAGAAATCATGACATAAGGAACCAAATACGTTCAACATCCTAGATCTAACAACCAAAAACCATAAAAGTAGAAAGTTGATGACTTCCATATCACAAGGTAATGCCTAGAAGGTACAAAATCTCAGGATCTTTCTTCCATTGGCTCTAAAATGTCTTACTTCCTCTTCAAGCTTCACATTAAAACACCAACAATGAAGGCAAGGAGGCTAGGATTTCTGGGAATGGAGGCTGAGAAAATGGGGAAACCCTAGGAGTTAATGCCTTTCAATAGGGTTCAAGGTTCGGTATTAGGGATTAGGCTTATTACGACCTCCTGTCGCGACACAGATTTGTCGCGTCCTAACTTATAATGTGGAAAACACCACGTTCTTCCATTAAACGAGTCGCAAACTAGGGTTTTCCAAAAACCCTCTTACTCATTTTCCTTGAATTACCAATTTAACACATCTGGATTAACATGCATTACAATCTCTACATCAAACTTTCAATTATGAGTTGAAACTGAAGAGGTTTCCCCAACATCTTTACCACCCTCAACGTGGATAGAGATGTGTCCTCCTTTTTTTGCTCTTTTTCATAACTTTTACTCACTTTTCCAACCACCTCTTTTTTTTTCTGTAACATGAGAAACTATCACTCCATCCACAAGTTCACTTTTCTGTCGAAGTTTTCAACTTGTATCTCCTTTAGTTCCACTCTCTATTACAATCTTTGTCAACTTCCCCCTTTTTAGCTGATGGTACCCATACTACCATCTCTCTAACACACATATCATATTTTATGTCACCATTCTTCACCCATTCCCTTTCAGAGATCAAGCACATTAATATTCTCTTATTGATCTTTGTCCATGAACATTACCTTTCCTCATTTACTTGTTATCTATTTAAATGCACCAACTATACAAGCAGATATAGGTAATCCATATATTCCAATCCAAAAAAATGTGACCTTCACTTCTAAAGTCTCTTTATAGTGGCTTCTAGTTTTGCAAGTATACTTTCATTTCTTCATTTTGTTTAAATTTTACACATGTACCTCTAGCTTTAAAGTCCAACCACACCCATAGTCAAGTAACATAGTTATTCTCCAAACCAGGAAATCCTTCATTCCTACACACCTTGTAGAGATTAGGAATCGGATCCCTTACATATCCGAGCGCAACACAAGAAACATATGGTACATTAGGTTGATCCTTATTCATCAGTTTTCCTTTATTTTTGGGTGACTTCATATGATCTTTATTGAATCTTGAAACAGAAGTAACTAAGGGACGGTTTCCCATCGATATTGAAAATAGATTACACACCACCGTTCCATATCATCCACTCTTATAAATTGAATAAACCCAAACCCCTTACTTATCTTCGATAATTTCCTTGCAACGTTGCAACGTAGACTTTAGGTACTACTCCATACTGTCCACATGTCTTCCAAAGATCATGATTTTGGAATAGTTCATGAAAATTGGTCAGATACACTAAACATGAAATTTTATCCAATCTATGACGGTTTTGTTTTGTTTTACCAGTTTCATCAAAACTATTTTTTCCACAAAAATCTTATTAGAATGCCATGACATACTTCAATTCTTTCGGTTTAACAATTATCAAAGGCTACACAACTGAAATCCAATCCCAACGCAAAAGAAGAAGGTTGCAATTGCCAAAAAAAAATTTGGTCAGCGTTAAAAGTCAATGGCAGCGACAGAAAATCAACGTCTATCCTCACCCTCAAAATAAAAGAATACCAAAGGCGTAGATTAACGGTAGCATCTTTCGTTGATACTCATCTTAAATGTTTTACTTGTTTTAATTCCCTCCGTTCTAATCGAGCACATAACCGGTTTGACACTCAAACTTTTTTTTAGCAAAAGTGTTTTAGTGTGAGTATATACGATACTTTGAAAGACAAGATAATACGATAAAGTAATTAGTTCGTAGAATTTTATTGTGTTGATAATGTACTTATGCAACTATCTCAAATCTCAATTATCGTCAATTTAAACCGTTACATATAATAGTAGGTCAGATTTAGATGGGAAATTGGTGTGGACAACGATATGAGAAGTATTATAGTTGCAAGAAAAAGTTAAGCTATAACTAACCTACAATCATACATATCTACATGAAGCTAATTACTATAAGTCTCTAAACAAATATTGTTTGTCTTTTTGGGTAATTTATCCGATATAAGAAACGTATTAACTACCATTAACCAAACATGTGACGATTTTATAAAGATGAAGCGAAACAACGCTTGTGAAACGATATCCTCAATTTCTTCATTAAGTAATCGGGATTTTTTAATATATTTTTTTAAATCTTAAGTTAGGAAAATGAGTGGATCGGATGAGATCAGATTGTTAATATGATTATATGGAATAATGTTAGAGTTGACAAGATGGATTACTAAGACAAGTTTAAATGAATAAACTTGATATCTGTCTGAATAAGTTTGGTGGGATGAAGATGACAATACAATATTTTTATGTCATTTTTTGTTCTTAACTAAAACGAGTTGACAAATAACAACCATAAGTATATATGTATCACAAAAAAAAAGTATCTAATACATAACTAGGGATGGAAATAGGGCGGGTATGAAGCGGGGTTGACGATCCATGTCCCCATCCCCAAGTGCGTAACCTCATCCCCATCCCCTTCCCTAACGAATACGGGGAATCGAATCTCCTCCCCTTTAAATTTTGGGCTTTTCCCCGGCTTATCCCGGCCCATCCCCGATCCATCAAAATAATAAACTAAACTTATACAAAAAAAATAAATAAATAAATAAAAAATCAAGTTTAATATGTGCTAAAAAAAATAGAGACCATAATTAAACCATGTTTACATCAATCATAAAATCTAAGAAGCATCAACACAAGGAGTGACAATTTGGTATACGCACCGTCGAACAAAATGAGGATTTAAGAACTCTTGGAATCTACCATAATAAATAAGAATGATTTTGCCAAATGTCATTCTCTTATTCAATTGGCCACATGTCATTTTGTTATAATTTTGAGATATATATTTATTTTCCACTTGTCATTTACTTTATTTTTCATTTTCAATATATCATTAATTTAGTTTCTATAGATTAAACCTACCATAATTACTATTAATTTGAAATTTGAAATTTGAAATTTCAATTTCAAATTTCATTTTCTATTTCAATTTCAAATAGTTTACAGTTTAAACTTTTATATTAACATATTGTTATAATTAACTTGTTTAGTATACGAGTCTGACAACTAAGCACATAATTTTAAGTTATTTATTTTTCGCATGTTTTTTTCTCATAATTTTCATTTATTTTAGATTTCAAATTTGAATAAACTTTCGATGTAATCGTTTCTATTTCATATTTTGTTTTAATCAACCCGTATAATATATGGGTCTCACAACTAATTAGGAATATAATTTGGTATATGGATTCTCGGTCCAATGCAAATGGATTCAATTAATAGTGGACTTATTTCATAATTAATAAATAATAAATATAGTAATATTATAATATATATAAATGCGGGGGCGGGGCGGGTTGGGGATTAGTATACCCGGTCTCAGCCTCATCCTCGGTTTTAGCATAATGGGGATCCTCATCCCCGATACCTGTTTTTACGAGGAATACGCGTCTCAAATTGGCACGGGTCAACAGGGTTCCCCACTGGATTGGGTGAAATTTCCATGTCTAATACATACGCAATAAGCATGTATTTAAATATGATACGATTTTTTATATCATAATTATAAAATAATATTTGTACCAAACTTGTTTAAATGTATAAAATGATTTTTTTAGATGGGTTTAATCAACCAACCGGCCGGATATTATTAAATGAAACTACTTAAAGAACTAACTCGCAAAAATTAAACAAACACGTTAAAGAAGGTGAAGGTTTTTCAGTCAGCCCAGCTGATTATAAATTTTGTTCAGGGCCGGCCCAATACATGGGCGACTTGGGCTCAGGCCCAGGACATCAAATTTTCAGGGGCATCAAAAAAGTCCACTTTATAGTATATACTAAAATTGCCCAAGAACGTCGCCCATATCTGTTATCTATTTATGACGTGAGAAAGAAAGATGGGTGAAAGCAAGCGACAAACAATCATCAATCGTGCATAAAGAAGCCAAAAGTCCACTGCTCCTGAGACCCGTTGGTGTTGGTGTCGATGGGAGAAATCAATTCCTACCTAGAATACGTCTCTCTTAAATAAAAAGTAAGAACAAATTTCTTTATGTTTCACCTTCCGTCCATAAATCAATAATACATAGCTCTCAATGCTCAAATCTCAATTTGTTATCAGTCGACACTTCACACTTGAATCTTGAGTCTTGACGGTGACGATATAGCAACGATTTCTTTTATCCGGTCCGGTTTGAAGGTTTGATTTTTTTATAATCTGATACAACAAAGTTGATTATGAATTTCTCATTTATTGATTAGGGTGCGATTCGTTTTTGGTTGTTTTAGAAATCGAATTTGGATTAGTTCATAAGCTCAATTTCAAAATTTGTTTATTCAGCTTGGTTGGAAATTTGATTTCTTATCTATTTCTTCTTTACTGATTCACTAATTTAGGTGTGATTTGTTTTTGTTTCCTGATTCATAAATCATTTTGGGATCAGTTCATGAGTTCAATTTCGAAATCTTTATATTAAGGTTTGTTGGAAATTTGAATTCCTCTATGTTTCTTCTTTAGCGATTCACTGATTTGGGTGTGATTCGTTTTTGTTGGATGTTTCAGAAATTCTTTTTCTCCTCTATTTATGCTCGATACCTACTTCAAAAATCAAGAGTGGATGAGTTCCATTTCGAAATCTATTCATCAGGATTGTTTAAAAAATTTGCTTTATTTCTTATCTATTTAGTTACAGTAAAAAAGAATCAAAAGTCAAGGTATCTAATTTTTGTATCTGATTAGTGCTCGTTATCTGCTGTGAAGAGTCAAACTTTTCGCTTTATTTTATTTTGAATATCTCAAATATGAACTTAATTTTCCTAAAAAAAAACATATTTATAACAGAAAAACAATTTGATGAAATGTAATATTTTGAATTTATTTTTGGTTTTTTATTTGATGGTTCCAAATAAATTTGTTTAGTTGATAATGAATTAAAAAATGTTGTTTGATTATTGAGTTCAATTTGACAAACAGTGAAAAATATGATGTTGATGTAATTAGTTTATTTTTTGAGTTGCCAAGTTTACAGAAAATGTTGTTGGATGAAAACATATGAAGGTGAGAGTCCTTGGACATCTAATCAAATAATGGAGTATGCAAAAAGAATGGATATGTTTCCTAATATGTTCATTGCATATAGGATATTGTTGAGGGGTCCTGGTTACTATTGATTTCGTAAAAAAAGTTTTTCAAAATTGAAGCTCTTGAAATTGAATGGATTATTAATTTGAAGTATCAAAAGTGATTTTTTATAAAATATAGAATATTATAGAATAAGAGATGTTTTCTCATAAAAAAAATACACAAAGACATCATTTTATGGGATTTTTATAGGTTTTTTTTATTGTATTATTTGTTTGATTCTAACATTTATTGCATTTTTGTTTTATAAATCTTTTATGCATACGTCTTCTATAGCATATTGTACATATATAAGGGTATAAAATTTTTATCTTGCCCTGAATAGTAAAACCAATGGACCTGCCCTGATTTTGTTGACTTAGTTAAAATCCAAAAGTAAGAACTAGCCCCACTAAAATCATATAATGTTTCCATTCTGATTCATGTCTCTCTTGAATTTATTCAAAATGTTGTTGGGCTAAAGGATGTAATGATTTTTTTGTTAATAGTAAAACTGGATCACATAGACGTTACATTAGTTTTTTTGAATTTTTTTTATTATTTTTACCTATAAACTAAGGTATGGTGATGGTTTTACCAATGATTTTTTTTTTAATTTCAATAAAAAAATAGGATATTTTTTAATAAAAACCAAATTAAAATTAACAATTGCATTTTAGAAATCTTAAAAAAATAACATGAAATTAAAAATTACATTAAAAAACCTAGAAAAAAACATAACATCAAAATTTTATTTGTGATTTAGATTATATTATCTCGAATCGACGCCTTTACCGCTTTAACCGCCTCCTGGTCCTCAAGATCGAAGTGTCTCACGTCTTGCATTAACAACAAATATTTTGCGATTTGGACGGTTTTAGCCATATACTTCTCCAAAGTTGTATTCAATTGTGTCATTTGTGCCATCATTTCCTCCGATCTAGTTAATCGTTCCGTCCCAACCGACGAATTTGACGATGTCGTTTTTTTTCTTTATCCCTTCCTACGGGATGAGGAGGTGGGCGTATTTCTTCGATGTCGTCGTTATCATCATTAAGGTGAACGCCTATGTAACCATCCGAAAACATTTGTTATGAGTTCGAATATGAAGATGTTCTGCTTCTTTTTGGCGGATTAGCAATATCTTCATGTATTGCAAGTTCCTTCCACCTAATATTTTTTTTGACAACTTCCCACACATAAATGAACTTAAAAGGATTTAACATGTCATCTTGGAATGTGGTGTGCGTTTTTTCAACAAACTCGCTTCATTTTCTCCGCTAGCCCATTGATTTTCAAAGCTTGTGTAAATTCCATTCCAATGTGTCATGAGTTTGTTTGAAAGATTCCATTTCAAGTTACAATTTTCGGAAGTCCGATAATCTGGATCTCAACCCATACCTTTACAAAACCGTTTCATAATACGTAACCAAAATTAATCCTGCGAAGGGCATTTTCCCGTGTTGCTATCTTCAGATATGTCGACCCATGCCTTTGTTAATTCTGTCTCTTCTTTTTTACTCCATCTTCTCGGATCACCCTTCCCTTTTTTGGTTGAGGTTGTTCTTCGGGTTCAGAATCGAAAAGATTTTCGGTTGAGGGTGTGAAAGGTGCTTAGGATTGAAATTGGAATTAGGTTTTTGTTTGGGTCTGGGATGTTGTTTGGGATGGTGGGGATTTTAATTGGAATTGTTGTAGAATTTGGACTTATGAATAATAGGTAGGACCACCACCTATAAAAGTTTGGTTTTGAGATAAACATGGTTGATCCATCTGTGGTTGGTAAGGTGGTGGTGATGTCGGATCGTAACCAAAAAGTGTAAATGGATTGGAAGTATTTTTGTTTGAATCATTTTGGTTGGAAGAGTTAGGATTATTGGAAGATATTTTAATTGTGTGTGTGAGTTGAAATGAAGGGTATATATCAGTGTTGTAAAATTTGGCCTAAGCGGCCGATTAATCATTCCCTAGGCGCTAAGCTGCCTCGACCCGCCTATAATTAGTGTTAGGCGGCCTTCTTATGCTGTCTTGGTCAATATCGGTCCTAGGCGGAGCTAGGCGGTTCTAGGCGATCCTAGGCAGCCGAAAATTTGAAAAATTTTATATTTTAAATTTTAAATTTTTCAAAAATTACACCAAAATTTTCTAATTTTCAAAAATTTTAATTTTCAAAAATTCAATGTTTCATATATTATTCCAAAATTTTGAAAATTTGAAACTCTCAAAATTTTAAATACTTATTTTCTTAAGATAAATTAACTTTTCAATAATATTTTTAATAATTAGTGGTACTTGACTAATCCTTCGATTAATCATCGTCTAGCCGATTAATCCCTTAACCTTGGTCCACCGACTAGCTAACGTCGATGGTTTTTTACAACCATAATATATATATATATATATATATATATATATATATATATATATATATATATATATATATATATATATATATATATATATATATATATATATATATATATATATATATATATATATATAGAGAGAGAGAGAGAGAGAGAGAAAGAGAGAGAGAGAGAGAGAGAGAGAGAGAGAGATAGGAGGGTTCAATTGAGAAAAAAAATGTAGAGAATGGGGGAATCATTCTCAACCACTCATTTATTTTTGCTGCAAAAGCCTCCGTCATACCAGTGGAAATGGAAAAGGAATAAACATGTTTCCTTAAACTATGTCAAACATTACCATAACATATACAAAAACATAGTTTTTTTGTTTTTTTTTTTTTTAATTTTTAAGAAGCTATTTTTATCGAAAAATGATTTTAAATATACCAAAATTCATGATTTTTTATTCTCTACAAATAGACATCCATATTGATATAGTTTTAAGATAAATATATATATTTTTTTTTATATTTTCAGCTATCGTTATTCATAAGTGAATAAAAATGAATCATGTTTTTACTACAGTACATTCGTTATTTACTTACGAATAAAAACTATTATTAATTTTTTAACAATTTAAGTATCATTCATATATTAATATAGCATATAGTAAACATAGTATATTCATATTTAAATATTAGACGATGCATTCACTTGTGAATATTACATAGTGTATTCACTTGTGAATATTAGATGGTATATTCACTTATAAATATTAGATAATATTTTTATATCTGAATATTACATAGTATTACATGGTATATCACATGTGAATATTACATAGTATATTCACTTGTGAATATTAGATGATATATTCACTTATGAATATTACAAAGTATATTCACATATGAATATTACAATATGTTTTCACAAATATATATAACTTTTATATGTTATTCACATATGAATAACATACAGACTTGCATATTTGTTTTTTTGTTTTAATAATCATATACGGATTCAAGTGAGAAAACATATTCATATATGAATATAACGTGGTAATTCAGTTTATGCATTTCATCAAACAGTTGGAGTGCATACAATTTAACTTTTTTTAAAATGTTAAAAACATGATGCTTTGACTATTTAAATCTTACAAAATATTAAATAGATAGAGAATTATATGAAATTTTTCAAAAAAAAAAAACGATTTGATCTTTTTCTAAACTCAATTTTGAAGTTTTATTTGAGAATCGATGTTGAATGAATGATATGAAGTGGATATTTTGTTGATTATCGATGATGTTGATCTAATAATGCTGGGAGTATAATTAATCGTAGATGTTAAAGATTTGATCGTATTCAAGCAGAATTGAAGGCTTGATTAAAAGAACTAAAAAAGAATTTTTGTTGTTAACTGTTGAATCGTGTTGATAAACATGTTATTGACGAAGATCGATGATTGATTAACACCGGATGATGTTGATGATGGTTTAACTGAAGAAATCTGGATGATTGTTGAAGGTTGGACGAGAAATTTGTATGACGAACGATCAAAATTTCTATACAGTTACGTATTTGAGATTCAAGGTTCTAATCATATTTACAAGTTTGCCACCGTGTCTTTTTATGCTTAGATTAAATGAGTGGCTGAGAATGATTCCCCAATTCTCAACCTTTTTTATTTCTCTCAATTGAACCCACCTCTCTCTCTCTCTCTCTCTCTCTATATATATATATATATATATATATATATATATATATATATATATATATATATATATATATATATATATATATATATATATGTAAATTTGAAAAAAAAAGGGGCAAAGATACGTTCGGCAACGTTCCAATCCTTCCCAGGGGTCACAAAAGTTCCTTTTTTTTGGAAATTTACCACTAGTGTCTGGTGGAAACCCACCGTCGATATTATACAGACAGTGAAAATATGTGTCCAGCCCGGTTTTTATCGCCGGTGAATCCTTCGGATTAGCATACAATTGGGGTCAAATACATGACACCATATAGCTATATTAGGGGTGTAAACGAGCCGAGCCGAGCCCGAGCCTGACCAAGCTCGAGCTCGGCTCGTTTACCTTTGAGGAAGCTCGAGCTCGAGCTCGATTCGAGCCTTAAAATGAAGCTCGGGATCAGCTCGTGAACAATTCAGTGGGCTCGCGAGCCCACTAACTGAAGCTCGGCTCGAGCTCGTTTAATAAACGAGCCTCATATTTAGGCTCGAGCTCGGCTCAGGCTCGTTTAATTCAATCTCGAGTCGAGCTTTTAACGAGTCGATCCCGAGTAGCTCACGAGTAGCTCGGCTCACTTACACCCCTAAGCTATATCATACATTTCTTCATTCTACATGTAACTTTGAAAACTTCATTATAGATATAACTTTGAAAATTTGATACTTCAAGCCATTTTATTGATGTCGTGGAAGATAATCATACACTCAATATCAAACTAAGGGGTCGTTTGATAGATGGTAACCGGGTCAGAGCAGACTGGATTAGAAGTTGACTCGGTTAGAAGTTCTGACTGATTTAAATTCTGACTGAAACTTGTTGTTTGATTTTGCATTGACTAATTATGCAAAATGACTATATTACCCTCAAACAACATTGTTTATAATAATTCCTTTATGCTTTATCATTTAATTTATAATATTGCATTTTTATAAAAATATTCAAAAATAACAATGAAATTGATTGAATACTCCAAAACAAGATGATATAATATACAAAATGATGTAATTTACAACCATTCTTTAAAAAAGATGTATACAAGCACAAAACAGTTTTCAATACAAAGAACCATTAATCTATAATATATAATATATATGCTTGTAGGTTCATTGTGTGATTGAGAACTTTTTGGTTTCTTTGGGACACCATCAACCATATTTGACAACAAAGATGCATATTATTTTCCCTTTTTTCCACAATGTTGATCAAAGATGCTTCAATCTTGATTGCATTCGACTCAAAATGCAGTCACTTTCACAACAAAAAATTCTTCACTCTCACCACTGAATGGCTTGGCTATAAAAATATCATAATATATTCTTCTGATATAATAAATAAAGTCATCTACCTTTAAACAAATATATAAGATGAAGGCATAAATGATTTTAATCACATTTAACTAAAAACATATCTCAGTCTAAACACCAACAACGCATGAACCGCATACGAGATTAACGGAGACAAACATGAAATGAAATCAATTGTAAAAATCGATTATAGACCCTACAATAATCGATTGAGAAGTTTTAACAAAGATATAGGGATCAAAAATAGATTGTAGGCCTTACCAGCGGAGATGGAGGATAAGGGCGGTGATGGATGACCTACGATGGAGTATGTTGAATCCAGGATGCGTTGCTGGGTAAATGGAGGAGAATCGTTACGTTGGAGTATGTGGAGGAGGAGTGTTGCGTCGACAATGGTAGAATGGGGAGCAAATTCCAGAGAAGATAGAAGCTGGAAAGGGAGAAAAGGTTGTCTTGGGTTGCTTCGTCGGAGGAAGAAGATGACTGGACGTGAAAGGCAATAGCATTAGTCGAAAATAGCAAGCAACTTTAGTGGAGGTGTGACAAAAGAATGGGGCAATATGGGAATTGATTACTTTTGTTCTCGCTCCATCAATACAAAAAGGGGGACCGAATCTGATGAAAACCTTGGACCTAGTCCATGTTTTGGACCGAGTCCTTGACTTATCAAACATGCCAATTGCCTTTTTTTTTACCCAAACCCTCTTTGGACCCAGTTACAACCTTTATCAAACAGCCCCTAAATTTAAAAGGATCAAAAACCTATATATATATATATATATATATATATATATATATATATATATATATATATATATATATATATATATATATATATATATATATACGGAAAGGATCAAATGAGAACATCTAAAAGGTTGAGAACGCAAGAAACAATTCTGGACCAATCAATATATAATGACATATTAGTAATTGTATATTTTAAATAAATTAAAATCAAATCAAATCAATCAAATTCCCTTAAATTTAGGATCAGTTATCAAAAAAGAAAGAAATATTTGATTTTTTATTTTTATTATTAATGAAATATAAATAACATTTTCATCAAAAAAAATTTAACACTAAAAAGTTTAATTTTTTTTCTTACAAAATAAATCTTTTTTCTCTTATTTCATGTTTTTTTCAAAAAAAATTAATAGAAATCCAACCCCAAATTAATATATTTGTATTCATAAACGATTTTGTTTTTATCAAAAAAACTAATACTACTACAATCACATATGAATACATATCAATATACAAGTAATCTAATTCCTTTTTTTAATCAACTGAAAATAAAAGGGGTGTAAAAATTATCATTTATTAATAAAAGAATACATTTAATCATAAATAAATACACTTATTCACACATGATTACACTGCTATTTACAAATGAAAACATTGTTAATAACAAATAAATACCATGTTATTCACAAATGAATAAAAGAATATCTCAAATCATAAATAAATACACTCATTCACACATGATTATATTGTTATTTACAAATGAATACATTGCTATTAACAAATGAGTACCCTGCTATTCACAAATTAATACCTCTCTCATGCATTTCATCAAACAGCCTATGTGCATAACCTTTTACCTTGAATCTGATTACAGCTTTGTGTGGCTATCTCTTCCATCAATTATAAGGGCTTGTATGAAATGAATTAGAACCAAGAAATATAGGGTTAGTGTGTAAATGACGAACAGTGGTCTACAATTCACCAGAAAAATGAAGAACAAGGAAAGTTAAAATGAAAGTGGCAAACCGAGGAGAGCTTTTAGGGGCGTGTGTAATGATCCTCATAAGAAATCGACTTATATGTGTAGTTATGATGTTTATCACAAGAAATCAATGAATCAACAAAGATAGAGTGACATTACGCCTCTGTAGCCATAGAAGTTCCCAGGCTTCTAGTTCATGAATTCTTTGTGTAGATTCTTGATGGTCCTCCATTGTTTCTATTTGAGCTTCTTCCACAACTGTTACCAATGTTATCTCCTCCTGATGTTGTGTTTCAGATCGTCTCACAGTTAGGCATAGCTTCGGCAACTCGTTGAGCAAGAATCTGCTCAAATTCGACCGAGTGTATAGGAGGATCAACAGGTGGTATAGGTTGCACTACTATTACTGGTGGTACTATTTGATCTGGTTGTTCTAGCGGTGGTTGGTTGTTTAGTCGATTGCTCCTTCTTCTTGGTGGCATGTTGTTGGTCCTATTTAGTAAATTCAATTATTTCGAGTGTCGGTCATTAGTCATATTTTTCATTTTGTCAAATAATATGATTATTTATAGGAGTTCACTATTTTACTAGAAAAGAAAAATAAACAAGTAATTGTGCAATTGTTCACATAGTTCAAGATATACTAATAATATATGTTTCATTATATATATATCTTTTTTCTGAGTTACATGTATTTTTATAATACAAAAGAAAATGCATGATAGGGGTAAAAGCCCTAATCATACTTACAAAGTTTTATAACTAAAAATTTGTAAAACTAAAGTTTCCGCTATACGGCTCTCTCCCAACTAACAACATACATAAGGGTCATCATGCGACCAAAATCCTTTTACTACCATCCGATACAACACTTAAAACGAAAAATTGGCAATCACCCTAGACTTTACATACCTTTTCCTACCACCATAACCCGCTCCACTATCAAAGTCCCACCAACCTGGACATAACAACCATTATCTCCTGTATCTGATCCTCAATCATACTACATCGCCTTTCCACCCCACTGGTTCTCTCATCTGCACCTTCCACCCTAGCAAATGTCGTCCTCACCTGTAGTTCTATCCCCAGCTGGCGAATGTCGTGAGTGATCATGAAGTGATAGGAGGCCTTTATATTATTGTGGTCACTCCTGAATACATCATGATACTGGGTTCTATGATTTTCAGCCTATACAACCCCTAGTCAGATGAGCGTTGTTCCCCTCTACGATCCTCATCTCATCACATATGGTCTTGACTTGGTGACTAAGTAGGATGTTGCGGTCGAACAAAAGTGATAGTACCTCGATTTATATAAGATTCGAGGGTTTCTTCCTCGAGGACTGTCCGACCTCATATCAATAATTCCCTCCTTTCTCACTTACCCATTCGTTGACAACATTGGCGATCAAGGCTGAATTGACAATCCTTCTCTATAGGTCACTATGGCTAACATCATAGTCTCGGGGGAAGTTCTACACGCATCCGTGAAGAAACATATCATACTGGGTGAGCGTGTTTGCCATCCTTTGTATACCAAAAATTCGTTTCGGCGACTTCTGATTGATCCCTCCATGTAATGGGATTGACTTCCGAGCTGCCTTCCAAGTATGTGAATTCCTCAGCCTAGCAGGTAGGAAAGTGGTGGTGGAGAGGTGACAAGCACCTCCTCATGCACAGGCTCCACTTCCTCGTGTTCTGATGATTCCATCTCCTTACTGGATTCTACCTCTTCCTCTGGGTCCTCATCTGGCTCTTCCTCCAGATATTATGGTTCTCCCGGTAGGTGATATCACAAGTTCATCTCCTCATCCTCGTTTGGTGCTCCGTTCATCCAAAAAATATTTAAAATTTTTGTTAGTGTCACTTCTTATCATATAATTTACACACATATCTCACAGTTTAAGCATTCATAGGTTGATTTAAATTGCATTTAACATTTTTACAAGTATTTAACAAATCAACTATTGCACTTAGGTTAGATACTGCATAGAATCTGACCATAACAAGACTTAGGTGTGTAACCAGGTTTAGTTCTGGTACGACCTATGTACTAGGGAACCTAGTTAAGGATTTGATTTTTAAATTTTTGTGTCTTTAGATTTTTCTCATCTTGTATTAGTGTTTTCTCATAGAGGGATTGAGTTTTCATATAACTCTATATCTTGTATTTCTTACATCAGGTCTATCTGACAAGGTTTTGGTCGGTCCGGATAGTCGGAGGGTAGGACCATTTTGGCATATAGTTGTTCTGAAATCTAGCAACCTAAGCGACATATCCTTCCTTAAACCACTCTTATAAGTATTATTTCAGTAGTATAGTTAATAATACTTATTAACTATAGGTTTATAGGATTAAACCTGAGTATAGAGTCGTAGGTCTAAAGAAATAACTTAAGAGTAATGTATCATAGGCTTATAGGGATAAACCTATTTATAAGATGTTGTAGCTTTAGGAATATCTAGACCTATAAGAGTAAGCTCTAGACTATAGTTATGCTCTATTAGGAAATTACTATTCACTATAGTCATTAGCTCTAATACCAATCTGTCACACCCCAACCTCGATGTTCTTTTCGTCATTCGGGGTTTGATAGCTATGGTGACAAGGGGTGCTCCGATCGTGCCACATATCTACCGACCACAATGTGTCTTTCTTTAACTGACACTTATCCTCATGTAACATCCCGTTTATTAAATAAATAAATAGATAAAATTAATAAATGAATAGTAGTCCCAAAATCCATAATATTTAGCGGGGTGTTGGTTTTGGGGAGCCAAATAATATAAATTGGATTTTCGGGGATTAAAGTGTAATTTCGAGATTTATATTTTAAGATTTTTAGAAGTCAAGGGTTTTTGGTAAAATATGAGACTTATTATGAAATGATTTTCAGAGGTTGGGGCTAAAAGGGTAAATTATGGACTTAATTTGAAAGAAAAAGGAGAATGAGGTACCGATTGTGCCAGTATGGAATAAGTTTCATGGGGTCGGGGTATATAACCCGTAACCCTCCCAGTAACCCAAACCCTAACATTTAGAGTCAGCCACCACCTTCTTTCTCTGCCTCCAGCCACCGCTATCGGCTCCGACCACCTAGCACCATTGAACGACTCTTGTCACCGGCAACAACAAAGACCGACAGGAACCGGGAAAGAGCGCTGCACCAGTTGAAGACCGGAGTAGAAGTTGAAGTCGCGGTTGCCTCCATCGCTGTCAAATCCAGAAAAACCATTAGGATAAGTTCAGTGTCGCCGTTCCTTCCGTGGCTGAGGACGACGACCAACCTTATGACGTCGTTTCATTCGGGACCACCGTCGCCACCTTTCTTCTACATTTACCTTGACGTCGTCGTGCGGCTGTTTTGTCGTTTCAGGTGCTCTCCGACCGTTGCACGCCACCAGGTGGGTGGTTCCGCTTATATTAGTGTTTGTAGGCATATGTGCTACTATTCCTGGCTATAAATGTCAAGAAGGTGTGATGGTTTGAACGGAAAATCGAGAAAAGCCACCACCACCACCTTGAGGTGGTGGCTGTCAGCTTGTACCACCTCCCGTCGCCACAAGGGTGGTTGAGCGTGTGTGTTATATTATGTGTGTGTCTCTTTTGGATTTCTTTTGGATTTATTTTGTATAATGTATTTCTTTGGCTGGATTGTTCAAGGAAAAACCCACCACCACCACTGTGAGGTGTTGGCTGCCGCGACTAGCCGCCATGTAGGGTGGTGGTGTGCATTGTATGATTGGATTGCTAGTTTAGATGCTTGAACATGTTTTGGTTTAGAATCATAACCACCACCGCGAGGTGGTGGCTGTCGCCGTGAGCCGCCATTGACCACGACTACCCGAGGTGGTAGTGGGTGGTGTCCGACTTCATTAGCAATTAATTAACCTAAAAGCTTAACTAATGGACTAATTGAGACGCGATGGGGTTGGACATCCTAAGTATGGTTTAGAAAAACCCTAATTTTGGATATATGGGTCTTAGATTGTCGGTATCCGCATTTTGGACCATGGGATTGATGTTATAACTTACGCCCGATTACATTATATGCTTGGCCTAGTTGGGTGATGGACTTAATGGATTAAGTCCTCAATGGGTTAAATACGAACACTTAACCCTAATCATCATTTCATGTGAGAAACCCTAATTATTGTTTCAACCTTGAGTTGGGCCTTTGTGTTGGGCTTTGGAGATTAGGCTATTGATGGGCCATCCAAGAACAAGTATATGGACAAGAATATTTGGATGGGCTTTAGCATAAGGCCCATTTGAAAGGCATGGGCCTAATTTGGATAATTAGGCCATAGGTGGGCCATAATTAGGCCTTGATGATTATGAGATATTAGACCATTGGAATGCCAGATGTTTGGACTAGAATAAATGGTTGGGCCTTAGGGTAAGACAATGTAATGGTTTGGGCCCAATTTGGAAAATTAGGCCATATGTTGGGCTTTGTTTCATTGTTTGACTTTTGAGCCTTTAGATTGGGCATGGGGCTTGAATCAAGCTAAGTTGGGGGTAAATTAGTATTTTACCCCAAGCATGGACTTATGTTTACGTTAATTAATTGGGTGTTATTTTGATGTTGATGGTTCGGGAATCTGTCAACCATCAATTAGAGTTTTGGCCGCGGGACTTCAGCAGTGTGAGGTGAGTTACCTTCCAGTAGAAGTGGGTCGAAGGCACCAATGTCGGCCCATTAGTAATTGATTATAGTTGAGATGATTGTCTTTGTGATAATTGTCTGGTATGCCACTATTTGTTATGCTTTATGTTCTAGAATGCTATGATATTATGTGATAGTGGTAGATGGGTGGGTTAGACCTCGTAGCCGGTTGAGATAACCGGAGGGTAGTTCGGGCACCCAGATATGCCTGACAGTATGTTTATGTTATTTATTATGTGGTAGTGGTAGGGGTGAAATAGTCCCCGCATCCGGTTGAGATAAACCGGAGGGTAGGTCGGGCATCCCAGATATGCTTGACAGGGTACGTAGGTCGAGCACCTAGATATGCTTGACATGGGTAGGTCGAGCACCCCAGATATGCCTGACAGGGTAGTTCAGGTACCCAGATATGCCTAGCAGTATGTTTTAATGTGGTATGATGGGGGAAATCACTAAGATTCGTGCTTACGGTTTTCAGTTTCGGTTTCAGGTACTTTTTCTTCAAAAGGTGAAGTATGTGCTTATAGAGCTGCATGATAGTATTGACTAGACAGTGATATGATATCCTGATTAGGATACGCTTGGTTTTGGATACTCAATGCCCGAATGTTGTTTGCTTTGAGCTTTTAGGAGTCCTAGTTATCTTTAACTAACTAGTAAATGAATACGTTAAGTTACATATTACGAGGACTAAGTAATTTCAGAAGGTTAGGTTTAGACCTATTTCGCAGCTCTCGTCTGAGTCTAACCGTTGTAAGGAGAGACCTCTCATTCGAAGAATTATCTAGTCTTAGTAATATGTAACGTTATTCGCAGGCTAGTTAGGGAAAGGTAGCAGGGACTTCTTATGCAGCTGATGGCGGAGAGTGGGTTGGAGATTACCCTAGGGCAAGCCTAGGATGAGATTATTGCAGCGAGTAGTAGTAGTGAAGAGGGACTTGGTGGAGTCAAGGCAATTCTTGAGGAAATTACGGATAGATGTGGAAGGTAGTATGGGCCCATACTACTGGAAGGTAGCAACATACTTTCATACTAACTTCAAACGATTATAACTTCTTCATACAAACTCTGTTTTCGATGATCTTTATATCCATGGAACCGTCTCAGAGTAATCTATCACTTTCTTCCACTAAATAATGTCCATTCTTAAATAATAATACTTGTTATGAAAAACAAATACTACAAACCCCGAGCAATCTTAGTTACTGGAGGGCGTTCGATCCTTTAGTTGGTATTTGTTTAGTCATTCAAATAGTGACTGAAAGTTTTTATATGTGTTATAATAAAAACTTTATCATAAATCCTTACTTTCTATTAAATTGATCTTACGTCTTCATTCTAGACATAAGTTGACAACTCGACATAAAAGTCTCAACTTTGCGATTTGAATTTTGAATTATTAGATATTTAAGATTTAAGATGTAAGAAATAATTAGGGTAAATTATATGAATGGTTCTTGTGGTTTGGGATATTCTGCATGGTTGGTCCCTAAGAAGTTTTTCTAACTTGGAAGGTCTGTATTGTTTGTTTTGTGGCATCTTTAGTCCTTGTTTGACCTAAAATGACTATTTTACCTTTATCAGTTTCTTTTTTGTTTACTTATCATTTATTTTATTTATAATTAAAAAACAACACAAAACCCACCAACATACCCTGATACCCCCACTCCAAACCTCCCTTATTCGTTTGATACATTCTATTTCTTTCTCAGCTCAACAAAGAAGGAAAGAACCCTCGATTAGCCTTCGATGCCTTGGATGTTTCTGGGAAACCAAGAACACTCTTTTGTCTCCCTTTTTCAACTTCGTACAATCAAGCTTCTCTCATCTCATCTCTGGTTCGTCTGTTGCGGTGTATCTCTGTTTCTCAACTCTTGTGTTGAAACATCCCAAAGATACGGTCCAAAATTTTCATTTTTCATTTATAAATAATACCATGGTAACCCAAAAACATCTCATAAAAACATAAGTAAAAGTATCTCAAAACATCATAACATAATGTTGTATGAAAATCACATGTATAATATTAGAGTAAATCCTCTAAGGCTAAAAGTTGTGGTGTGTGCAATGCAGTCATACCGAGCTCTTCCCCTTACTAGCAGAAGTACCTGAAACCAAAAATGAAAAAATTAAGCACGAAGCTTAGTGATTCTCCCCAAACCACCACATACCATTCATATAAACACATATAACATACATTGGGCCCTGACTTGCTACCTCGGGCACGACCCGAAATCGGCCTTATCCAACATCGCACCCCACCCGACATCAGTCCGCATCTGGCATCGGGCCCCGCTCGGCATCGAGCAAGGCTCGACATACATATGAACATAACTACTAATACACATGACATGAGCAAAACCACCTAATCATAGACATTTAACGTTCCTCGAGCTCCACCCTCGGACCAAAATCTGGAAGCATACAAACATTCCTCGAGAACGCCCCGACATCGGACCGTAGTCCGTAAACATACAAATACAAATGCATGCAAGAATCACAAAGACATAAAGAATTATAACATTCTTCGGGTACCTCCCCAGCATTGGATCGAAATCCGAAAAAACATGTAAATCTACAACGGGCCCCGCCCTGCTACCTTGGGCACTGCCTGACATCGTACCTTAATCCGGAACATACTAACATAAAAAAACGGGCCGGCCTTGGTGCCTACAACCCGTTCCTACTGGAGGAAAACTCACCTCGTAATCTAACTATGAAATCTCGTGTGAAGAATCTCTGACGGCTGCTTCAACGACTCCCCAGCTATCATTATCACAATAACACTTAGTAAAAATATGATAATCCTTCTTAGGGTAAAATGACCATTTTACCCCTGGTCAAATTCAACATTTTGGTCAAGGTCAATGTTCTAGGTTGACTCAACTCGCCAAGTTCTATAAATCAAAAGCCCTAAAATTGCGATCCAAATCGTCGACTCATCCCCCTGACGCGCCGAGTCTCCGAGCTACTCATAGTTGTGATTTTCGTGAGTTAACTCGTCGAGTCCCTTCGCAGACACGTCGATTTCTACCTTGTACAAAAATCATGACAAAATGACACAACTCGTCGAGTCCCTCTCTGGACTCGTCGAGTTCCTCGGTCTATTTAGGCCATCTTAAAGGATTTAGCCCATACTCTTCAGATCTATGTTTCTTGTTTCTCATGCACACTGAAAACATTCTTTTAAGGGTAAAGTTTTCAACTTTACCCACTAATACCCTCATTTAACAAGTTTAGCTCAAACCCTAAATCTTTTTGACTTAGATCTTGGTCCACAAATCATCCATACTCCAAACTAAAGCATACAAACAGAGATCTAGGCCTTAGACATCATTTGAACACGTAAAGCTTCTGCCTTTTCCTCCATGCATGCCCTTTTGGGGTATAAAAGGCCAAAATGACATCTTAGAGTTTGCATGGGGGCTCCAATGGCATAAAGTTTGCACCTTTATGCCATAAAAACCCTTCAAGGTCCTAGATCTGGGGGAATATCCACTTGGGTGATCCATTTCCCAAAAGCCAACATTCTTCGACCAAAATCCCATAAAAGATGAAATAAAGAGATCTAAGAAATCATTGAGCAAGTTTGAGACTTTCTTACCCGAAAATGTTGCAAATGAAGTGTAGTTTTTGGATCTACTCTCTTCTTCTTAATCCCTCTAGCTTCGTCTTCTTCCAAAAGCTTCAAAAGCACAAGTTGATGGGTTTTGAGCATTCTAACACTTCCTAAGTGTACGTGCAACCCTAATAACCTTGAATCTATGTTTTCTCTATATACATGCAAATTTCTTTTTCAAGGTTATTTCCTAACTAGCATGGCATGGGGATTACACAAAACATAAAAACTAGAAGAAATACATACCTTGTTGTTGCTTGGATTTCTTCAAGACTTTGTGAGCCTAGCACCCCAAATGTTGTGCGCTTCACACAACACCACAAAACATGGAATAACTTGAGAGAATACTTCTTACTCTTGAAAATCGGTTATGCCCTCTCTAGAAAAACTCTAGGTAGCCGATTTGCTAGCCAAAGGGTTCCTTTTGTAGTGTTGTCACAATTAGGGTTTTCACATGAATACTCTTAATTGTCATGACTCTTCATTTCTCATGACCCATGGGTTTGTAACTCCCATGGACTATCTATGAAGCTCCATATGGTTATAATCAAACCCATAAACCATGGATCATTAATCCACCATAAAAGAATTGATGATTGTCATAATCAACCCTATACATTTAATTAGTCTCACTTTGATCACCAAATTAATACTAAATTAATACTTGATCAATACTAATTAAATAATACTATTATATTAGAACTTATAATATATTAATAATCATAAGTGCCTTATTCTCTCATCTAGTCTATCCAAGTATTGCAATGCCATGAAACCCAAATGGACCATGCTGGGTCGGGTCAAGTACATACCAAATAAAGTTATGGACTCAGACAGTATATCCAACAGTCTCCCACTTGGATAAGTCTAATAACTATATTTGCAAATATGACTTCAAAATCCGACTAGCAATCGTAGCTCTTTCAAAGTCTCTCGGAATTGAGTTGATGATGATATTCCATTTAAGATAATTGATCATATAATCCTCGGTTCTAATGATATCAGCCGGACAAACACATGGAACTTGGTCTTACTTATTGTCCAACATTTGTTTCTCGATCTCTGATTTATTTTGACATAGAACTAAATTGAACACATCAATTAGGTTCTGACCGGGCCCGGTACATAGGTCAAAACCAAATCATCGAGGGGCCCAGATATCGCTTCTATTTCTAGAAGGAACAGATAAACTTCAACTGATATGCTTGCACTAACTACTTGTTGAATTATTCACAAAGGCACGTTTTATAACATCGAGTTACAAATGCGTTTTAGTACAATCAATGAATAAGCAACTCATAGTCAACAACTCATATCTCTAGGTTTGAAGATTGATATGATATTACCGTCTCACGATCACTCGAGATAAATTCCATGAAGTGATGCAAGTGAGCGTGGGTTCGATCCAATACGCAACCCTTATGAGTACTCATGAATGTTGTAGCAACCATTGCATTGTCCAAAGCACTTTAGACAAATCATACAAGCCAAATTCATGACAGTCTTAAATCAATACTTACTTCCAAAGTTTGACTGACTGTGGATGGTTTGAATAATAACATAATTATTTTGGAAGTAAAAACATGCAAAATTGAAACATAGTAAGCAATCAACACAAGATAGTAACACCTTACTCATAAATAAATAACAATAGTTATTTATCATCAAATATCAATTACATTTTACAAGTTTCAGGAATCTAATTATTGAAACTAATATCATCCTTCAGCCCAATGCGCCTCGCATGCTGTAAATGCTTAACCCTGTTCAGTCCCTTCGTGAGGGGATCTGTCGGGTTCTCATCTGATGATACCCTCTTTGCCACGAGGAGTCCTTCTATTCTATGTCTGATGAAATGGTATTTTCTGTCAATGTGCCTAGATTTCCCATGATCTCTTGGTTCTTTAGCCAAAGCAACCACACTTTCACTGTCACAGAAAATTTTCATTGGCTCCATTATAGATGGTACAACTCCAAGGTCTCCGATGAAGTTCTTTAGCCATATCGCCTCTTTTGCTGCCTCGCTTGCTACTATGTACTCTGATTCACAAGTTGAATCAGCTACTGTCTCCTTCTTAGAACTTTTCCAAGTAATTGCTCCTCCATTTATGATAAAGACCCAGCCTGACTGAGAGCGGAAATTATCCCTATCAGTCTGAAAGATAGCATCATTATATCCTCCCACTCTCAAGTCATTACTGCCTCCAAGGTTAAGGACCCAGTCCTTAGTCCTCCGCAGATACTTAAGAATGTTCTTTACTGCTGTCCAGTGTGCCTTGCCAGGGTTCCCTTGATATCTACTGACCATGCTCAAAGCAAAGGCCACATCAGGGCGAGTACAAGTCATAGCATACATGATCGAGCCCACAGCGGAAGCATATGGTATATGACTCATTTCAGCTATCTCAGCCTCTGTACTCGGACTCTGAGTCTTACTCATCTTGACATTACTCTGGATTGGTAATTCTCCTTTCTTGGAATCTTTCATACTGAACCTCTTCAGTACCTTATCCACATAAGTACTCTGACTAAGTCCAATTAGTCTCTTACTTCTATCTCTGAATATCCTTATCCCTAGGATATAGGCAGCTTCCCCAAGGTCCTTCATAGCGAAACACTTCCCAAGCCAGGACTTAAGCTCCTGCAAAGTTGGGACATCGTTTCCTATGAGAAGTATGTCATCCACATACAACACCAAAAAGCTAACTATGCTCCCACTAGCCCTGACATACACACAAGACTCATCCTCACTCCTAGAAAAGCCAAACTCTTTGACTTTCTCATCAAAGCAAAGATTCCATCTGCGAGATGCTTGTTTCAATCCATAAATGGATTTCTCAAGCTTACACACTCTATTAGGGTATTTTGGATCGACAAAACCCTCTGACTGAGCTATGTAAACATCCTCAGCCAACTTCCCATTAAGGAAAGCGGTTTTGACATCCATTTTCCATATTTCATAATCATGAAATGCAGTTATGGCTAACAACACTCTAATAGAATTAATCTTAGCTACTGGTGAGAAGGTCTCATCATAGTCAACTCCCGTAGTTTGAGTAAAGCCCTTCGCAACCAGTCGCGCTTTATAAGTGTGTACTTTCCCATCCATGTCAGTCTTCTTCTTGAAGATCCATTTGCATCCAACTGTCTTACGACCTGGTACATTGTTAACCAAGTTCCAAACTTGATTGTCATACATGGACTGAATCTCGCTGTCCATAGCCTCCTTCCATTTCGCAGACTCAAGGCCTGCCATGGCTTCCTTATAATTATTAGGTTCATCCAAATCTATCAATGTACTATCACTGATAAATGTATCACCTTCAGTGGTGATGTGATAACCATAATAAATTTCAGGTGTGTTCCTCACCCTAGTGGAACGTCTTGGAGGTACAGACTCATCTATCGGCTCAACGGGAGTTTCCTCCTCAGGTTGGCTGACAGCATCTGAGGTTCCTTCACCACTTGACTCTTGAAGCTCTTCAAGGTCAATTTTCCTCCCACTATCCCCTTGGCTTATAAATTCTCTCTCACAAAGGACTCCTCTTGTTGCTACAAAGACCACATTATCATTGGGTCTGTAGTATAGGTAACCAAAGGATCTCTGTGGGTAGCCGATTAAAATACACCTCTCGCTTCGGGGTTCAAGCTTGTCATGAGTCTCATGCCTCACAAAAGCTTCACAACCCCAAATCTTGATGTGGTCCAAATTGGGCAATTTCCCAGTCCACATCTCGTGAGATGTTTTGGCAAC
The DNA here is from genome assembly GCF_002870075.4 of Lactuca sativa. Taxonomy (NCBI): domain Eukaryota; kingdom Viridiplantae; phylum Streptophyta; class Magnoliopsida; order Asterales; family Asteraceae; genus Lactuca; species Lactuca sativa. The sequence continues at coordinate 89,951,953 of NC_056625.2, read as the reverse complement.
CTTTTTAGTAGGCACTAGATTAAGGATATGGGCGACAGTCTCTAAAGCATACCCCCAAAAAGAGATTGGTAACGAAGCTCGACTGATCATGGAATGAACCATATCCAACAAGGTCCGATTGCGCCTCTCAGCCACACTATTCAACTGTGGTGTCCTGGGAGGTGTCAATTATGTGACAATCCCACATTCCTTAAGATAATCAAGGAACTCAATGCTAAGATACTCTCCTCCCCGATCAGATCAGAGCATCTTGATGTTCCTGCCCAATTGATTCTCAACTTCCTGCTTAAACTCTTTGAACTTTTCAAAGGTTTCTGACTTATGCTTGATTAAGTAAATATATCCATATCTACTGTAATCATCAGTAAAAGTCACATAATAGCGATTAGCATCCTTTGTAGCCACTCTGAAGGGCCCACACACATCCGTGTGTACAAGGTCCAACAAACCTTCACCCCTATCACAAGTACCTATGAAGGGTGACTTTGTCATTTTTCCAAGTAAACAAGACTCGCAACTATCATCTGACTTGAGGTCAAATGATTCCAAGACTCCAACCTTTTGGAGTTGGCCTATGTGCTTCTTGTTAACATGTCCAAGACGACAATGCCACAACGATGCTTTATCCAAGCTATCTGAAGAATCAATATACAACACATTATTTCCTAGATTGTCTACAACATTCACAACTTCATATACACCATCACAAGGTAATGCTTTAAAGTAAAATACATCATTGTAATAAACATTAATAGCACTATTTTTATTATCAAATGAAATTGAAAAACCTTGTTAGTACAAGCCATGAAAAGAAATAATATTTCTTGCCATTTCGGGCGAGTAACAACACTTATTCAAATCTAACATTAACACATTATTAAGCAATAAAGGATAAAATCCTATCTTGGTAATAGGTGATGCTTTCCTGTTGCCCATGATAAGTTTATCTTCCCGTGCTCCACTTGCTCACTTCTTCTTAGTGCCTGCAAATCAGTACAAATGTGAATACCGCAACCTGTATCAAGTACCCAAGAATTAGCATTAGATGAGTTGTTAGACAATATTGTGTAAATACCTGCATGGGTGGGTTTAACCTTCCCATCCTTTACATCTTGCATATATTTGGGGCAGCTTCGCTTGAAGTGTCCCTTATCCTGGCAATAGAAGCACTGTGGTTCCTTTGGGTTTGAAGAAGGAGTAATGGGACCTTTCTTTATCCTACTTGAATAGGAACCATCAAGAGACTTACCCTTGGTACCCTTCGAAGGGATTTTCCTTTTCTTACCCTTCCATTGCCCAATTGCAAGAACAGGGGTTGCTGAAGGAGTAGAAGTAGCAACCGCTTTACCCTTAAGGTCATTTCCAGCTGTCCTTAAGAGTCCTTGAAGTTTGCTAAGCGTGACTTCCTCCTTGTTCATATGATAAGTCATACGAAACTGATCATAACTTGGAGGTAAGGAATGGAGAATGATGTCAATCGCCATTTCCTCAGGGAAGTCATCATTGAGCTTTAGAAACCGGTCAATGAACCTTTTCATCTTCTGCAAGTGACCGGTGATGGGTTCTCCATCCTTTATCCTTGCGCTTATCATGGAGGAAATGATTTCATACCTCTCTTGATGCGCGCTCTGATGGTACCTTTCCATCAGATCCTGGTGCATCTCATAGGGGTAGAAATCTTCATAAGACTTTTGGAGCTCCGGAGTCATTGTGGCCATCATGATGCAGGATACCTTAGTAGCATCATTCTCATGTGCAATGAACTCCGCAAACTCTTCTGGAGTAGCAGTGGTTTCATTAACAACCTTAAGCTCCCTGTCGAGGACATACTCCTTGTCCTCATAGCGGGTAATCATTCTGATGTTTCTGATCCACTCATTGAAGTTGGATCCATCAAAGATGACCTTACCACACAAGTTCATTAAGGAAAAGGAGCCTGTAGGGTTTGAGCCAGTAGCGTTATTGGAAGACATGTGAAATAAAAGGAAGACAATTTTCATTAGATTAAGAGTCCTTAATAAGTCACCCAAATAAAATATTAAGGCTAGGATCCAACAAACTATTTATAGTTGGAAGAGGGATACCGTAATCCACACTATAAAATATTTGAAGGTAGGTAAATGACGATTTACCAATTTCCACCACCAGAATGAAATATTTTATTATTAGGTTTTATTGGTTTTGAAATTCCTAGATCTTTTGAGATACATTGAAATTTTCAATGGCATATTTGAATCTCGATTGTGCCCTCTCAAGTTTGTGACTGGGATGCCGAGGATCACAAACAAGGTGTGAATAACATACAAATTGACTTGGTACCCTTAACCATATTACCTAATCGATGTGTCGGTTAACCACACACGCTCCACCGATCTATAATAAAGTCAAGTTACTCTTTGCCACACTTACTAGTCCTTGTTAGTGTGCCGGTTAACCACACACGCTCCACTAACGACTTGGTAAGGTACAAAGTGTAATTTTATGGGCTAGCACCTATTTCACATTTTCCTAAAGTAACTAAGATTGGGAACTGATAATGTATAGTTACTTTATAATTCATTATACTTTTAATGAGAATTTAAAGTCGTATCCTACCCGTTCGGCTAACGACCCTCCACCGATCAAGGAAGCGGTGGGTGAGAGTGGACACCCATTAGGTCACCATTTTATAGGCAACAACCTTATACCCCCTTATAGACCGGCTTCATGAATGAGGCCTACTAACGGTAAGAATGACATATTCTTATACATATCTATATAATAAAATTATAATAATAGTATAAGTGTTGATTTTTAAACTTTTTTAAAAATCTAAGGTTTAATTTGGAATTAAAGTATTAAAGTGTAAGACTTTTCAAATTCCAAAACTTGAGGGCAAGATTTGAAACTATTCCAAGTCTCTTCAATTTGTAACTTATGAGTTTTAATGGTTCATAAGAATGAAGACTCTTCATTTTATGAAACCTCTTTAGTTCTTTAATCACAATTTAAAGAAGTGAATTTTGGTTATCCATAACTTGAGGACAAGTTATGGACACCATCATTGCCATTAAGATCATGAATTAAACACACATGGAGGTTACATATAATTCCTATGATCTTCTAAAACTCATAAGAACACAAATTCATGTCAAGCAATTTCAAGAAATCATATAAACATATACAATACTTGAAAATTGATAAAAGTCATGTAAAATGGGTTAACATAATCATTATCATTTTGAAAAAGAGATTTTACAAGTCCAAAACAGATTGGGATAATGATTTTAATCCATTTCCAGCAACAAAACTCAAAAAAACTGCCCAGCACGCTCCTACTCGTCGAGTGCATGATTCTTCTCGTCGAGTAGGATGAATTTGTTCATGAACTCGGCGAGTCCTCCCCATGAACTTGGCGAGTCTAGTTGTCAGAGTGCAGAATTTTCGATTTTTAAGTAGTTTTGCATCAAGTATACAGAAAACAATCCTAGGCTCTGATACCACTGATGGGATTTAAGCATTCTAACACCTCCTAAGTCTGCATGCAACCCTAATAACCTTGAATCTATTTTTTCACTATAAACATGCAAGATTCTTTTTCAAGGTTATTTCCTAACTAGCATGGCATGGGGATTACACAAAACATAAAAACTAGAAGAAATACATACCTTGTTGTTGCTTGGATTTCTTCAAGACTTCGTGAGCCTAGCACCACAAATGTTGTGCCTCAAATGCTTCAGACAACACCACAAAACTTGGAATAACTTTAGAGAATACTCCTTACACTTGAAAATCGGTTATGCCCTCTCTAGAGACACTCTAGGTAGCCGATTTGCTAGCCAAAGGGTTCCTTTTATAGTGTCGTCATAATTAGGGTTTTCACATGAATACTCTTAATTGTCATGACTCTTCATTTCTCATGACCCATGGGTTTGTAACTCCCATAGACTATCCATGAAGCTTTATATGGTTATAACCAAACCCATAAACCATGGATCATTAATCCACCATAAAAGAATTGATGATTGTCATAATCAACCCTATATATTTAATTAGTCTCACTTTGATCACCAAATTAATACTAGATTAATACTTGATCAATACTAATTAAATAATACTATTATATTAGAACTTATAATATATTAATAATCATAAGTGTCTTATTCTCTCATCTAGTCTATCCAAGTATTGCAATGCCATGTAACCCAAATGGACCATGCCGGGTCGGGTCAAGTACATACCAAATAAAGTTATGGACTTAGACACTATATCCAACACAAGTTATCTCTCAAAAGGTCTCACAAGCTCACACAAGGCTCTAGGGTTTCGTGGCTAGGGTTTTGGGACTTGGAGGTTGTAAATGAAGCTGGCGCAATGGGATTAAGATGCTTAAATAGGGTGCAAAACCACGAAATTAGGGTTTCACGCTGGCAGTCCTACTCGTTCAGTTGGGGCTCACAACTCTTCAAGTAGTATCCTGAACCCTCGTCCCAAACTAATCCTTACTCGACGACTTTGGGCCTCCAACTCGTCGAGTTCTCATATAAAAGTGAATAAATTTTTATTTTAAATACATACTAGGAACCAGGTTTTACAATTCTCCCCCACTTGTGTTAGACTTCGTCCTCAAAGTCTGCTGTGTCGGGGAACAACTCCGGGTAGTGCTCCCTCATCTTCTCCTCGGTCTCCTAAGTCTACTCTGAGACCTTGCGGTGCTTCCACTACACCTTTACCAGCTCAAACCTCTTGTTCCTCAGCTCCTTCTTCTTCTTGTCGAGAATAGCTACTTGTCTCTCGATGTAGTTCAGGTTGTCATCAACCTGTATATCCTCTAGAGGCAAAATTGCGGATTCATCCAGTAGGCACTTCCACAGCTGGGAAGCATGAAAAGTGCTATGGATCTGGCTGAGCTCTGCTGGAAGATCCAATCGATACGCCACCTTTCCCACCCATGTTATAACCTTGAAAGGACTGATGTACCTGGGGCCCAACTTGCCCGCTTCCTGAACCGGATGACACCTTTCCATGGTGACACCTTCAGGAGAACCATGTCACCCACCTGAAACTCCATGTCTGAACGGCACTTTTCGAAATAGCTTTTATGTCGACTCTGAGCAGTCTGGAGCCTGTTCCGGACCTGTTGGATCCTCTCAGTGGTCTTGAGTACTACTTCTGTACTCCCCATGACCCTCTGACCGACCTCGACCCAACAGATTGAGGTTCTACACTTCCTCCCATAGAGCATCTCAAAGGGAGGTTGATCTATGCTAGTGTGGTAGCTGTTGTTATACGAAAATTCCACTAACGAAGATATGTATCCTAACTGCCACCAAAATCCAATACATATGCGGGTAGCATGTCCTCGAGAGTCTGAATCGTCCTCTCGCTCTGTCCATCCGTCTGAGGGTGGAAAACGGTGCTGATGTGGAGACGAGTACCCATCTCGTCGTGAAACCGATTCCAAAATCGAGAAGTGAAACGAACATCCCGGTCTGACACCATCGAGACAGGCACTCCATGTCATGCCACTATCTCATGCACGTTGATCTCGGCCAGCTTCTTGGCCGATATACTCTCCTGGATTGGGATAAAACGAGCACTCTTGGTCAACCGATCCATGATGACCCATATCGAATCTGCTCCACGTGCGGTCTGGGGAAGCTTCATGATGAAATTCATAGTGATATCTTCCCATTTCCACACGGGAATGTCTAGCGGCTGCATCTTGTCATGTGGTCTCAGGTGCTCGGTCTTGACCTTCCTGCAGGTCAAGCACCGCTCTACATACCATGCATGGCCACCACTAATCAGGGCGAAGATCTCGATACATCTTCGTCGCCCTGGGATGGATGGAGAACCTCGACATGTGGGCCTCATCCATCAGAACTTGTCGTACTCCGCCCCAGCACAGAACCCAGACCCTCCCATGCATGGTCAACAACTCACGGTTGTCATAATCAAACAAGGCCACTTAGCCCAGGTTCCGCTCACACTTCTAGTGCTCTTCTTTTAGGCCCTCAACTTGCTGCTCTTTAATCCGCTCCAAAAATGGAGTAATCATTGTCATCCTCAGACATATGTCTCAAATCAGAGTCGTCGCTGCCTTGTGGCTCAAAAGCATAGGACACCACATTGGCCTTGCCCAGGTGGTAATGGATCTCATAGTCATAATCCTTCACCACATCTAGCCACCGACGCTGCCTCATATTCAGATTCGGCTGATCCATAAGGTACCTCAATCTCTTGTGGTTCGTGTAAATGGTACAACGAACCCCATAGAGGTAATGTCGCAAAATCTTGAGGGCGAAAACCATAGCCCCCAGCTCTAAATCATGCATTGGATAGTTCACATCGTGAGGCTTCAACTGCCTCGAAGCATAAGTTATCACGTGACCCCGCTGCATCAATACCGCACCAATGCCCGTGACCGAAGCGTCACAGTAAACCACGAAATCGTCGACGCCCTCTGGCAAAGTCGGATCGGTGCCTCGCATAACCTCTGTCTGAGAGTCTCAAAAGCTGCCTGTTACTCAGGCCCTCAGCGGAATGTCACCGACTTCTTGGTCAATCGGGTCAGAGGAACAGTGATCTTGGAGAAATCCTGAATGAATATCCGATAATAACCCGCCGACAAAGAAAAATCCAAATCTCAGTTGGAGACCTCGGAACATCCCACTGCATCACGACCTCTATCTTGACCGGATCGACTAGAATACCCTTCTGGTTGACAAGGTGCCTCAGAAACTACACCTCGCGCAACCAGAACTCACACTTGGAGAACTTTGCGAAAAAGTCTCTTGCTCCTCAGTGTCTCCAGCTCCTCCCTCAGCTGCTCCTCATGTTGCTCCTGATTCTTGGAGTAAACCAAGATGTCATCAATGAATACTATCACGGATCGCTCCAACATCGGCCTACACACGCGGTTCATGAGATCCATGAACGCGGCTGGAGCATTGGTGAGCCCAAAGGGCATCACCATGAACTTATAGTGACCATAGCATGTCCTAAAATTTGTCTTCTGCACATCCTCGTCTCTGGCTCACATATGGTGATAAGTCGATCGTAGATCAAACTTGGAGAACCAAGATGCACCCTGAAGCTAGTCAAACAAGTCATCAATCCTCGGGAGGGGATAACAGTTCTTCACCGTTACCTTATTCAGATTCTTATAGTCTATGCACATTTGATGTGACCCATCCTTCTTCTTCACAAATAGAACCGAGGCTCCCCGTGGCGAACTACTCGTCCTGATAAATCCCTTGTCCAGCAGCTCTTGTAGCTGCGTAGACAAATACTACATCTCGGGAGGAGCCAACCGATATGGTACCTTGGCTATCATAGCCGCACTAGGGACTAGGTCAATCCTAAACTCAACCTGTCTCTTCGGAGGTATCCCAGGAAAATCCTCCGAGAATACATCTGGGTACTCTTGCACGACCGTTACATCATCCACTGTCGCCTTACCCTTATCCTGGTTATCCATAACATAGGCGACATACCATGTGCATCCCTATTGAAGGTAGCGCCTCACCCTCGTTGTTGAACATAACGTTGATCCACACTGCGACCTCTCGCCCTAAATCACTAACCCTCCTCCACTAGGAGTTCTAACTCTCACTAGCTGCTGCTCGCAGTCGATCACTACCTCATTGGGGCTCCACCAGTCCATAACCACTACAACTTTATTCCCTCGAAGGGGAATGGGGACCAAATCCACAGAAAACTGCTCGTCGAACAATTGTAGTGTACATCCCCGATGCACCCTTGCAACCTGAATGGTCCTATCATCTGCTATCTCTACATCAAATGGACATTCTATCTCCCCCGGAGCTCCAACAAATTGCTTGCTAAGTGCGAGAAACACAAAAGATCGGGTAGCCCCCAAATCGAATAACACCAGAGCTGATATATCGTTCACTAAGAACGATCCTATAACAAAACAAGTAATCATAAGCGATAATCAATACAAATAAAGAGATAATGAGAGAATACATACCCGTCACAACATCGGGATCTGCACGTGCCTCCTCTACAGTAATTTGAAAACCCCTGCTCTTCACCATAGGCGCCACTGCCCGGCCCTGACGGCCATCTATAATCCTCAATGTGGCAGGAGAGGGCGCCTCCACCTGTCCTGCTGCAGTTAAACCCGGACACTGGGCCCTTTTGTGGCCCCTCTAATTTCACTGAAAGCAAATCAGATATGAAATATTTGTGGTGGTGGTGGTAGTAGTATAATCCCTGCTCATATGACCCGTTCGGCTGCACTTGAAGCAGCTCGAACTCCCCGCCCTTCCCACCCCATCGTGCATCTTGCCACACATGCCACACCGGCTGCGGCCCTGTAGCCTCCTTGATGTGTGATCTGATACCTTGGTCTTATTGACCGAAATACCTATCTGAACCCCATCTGGTTTCTTCTTCCTCTCCATCTCCAAATCCAGCTCCCTCTCCCAAGCCCTAACAATCATATCCTCCAATGTCTTGCAGCTGGATCGACTAAAAAACTAGCAGATATCACTCTGCAGCATCTCATGATATCGGGCCTTTTTCATCTCCTCGTCCGCCACATACTACAGAACGAGAAGGTCCCTCTCCCTGAACATAATGGTGATCTCATCCACCGTCTCCGTAGTCTGAAGGAGGTCCTGGAACTCCCTCACAAGTTGTTGCGCCTCAATCACAGGTGCAAACTCGGTCCTGAACCTGGCCGAGAAATCACACCACGTTATCACATCAACAGTGGCATCGTCTCTAATAGCACTCAAAACCTCCTCCCACCAATATTGTGCTCTATCCTTCAAGAGGTAAGAAGCAAGTCGAACCTTGTCCCCCTCGGGATATCTGTTGGTGTGAAAGGCGTTGGCGACATCTGCCAACCATCTGTTACTAGCAATGCGGTCCTAAGCCCCATGATAGTCGGGAGCTCCTAGGCTCTGAACTCTCTGAATGTTAGTTTGCGCGACCCCATCATGACCACCACCTCAGTATGGAATGCACTCAATCTCTCATCCAACAGCTCCAAGATACCCTCCTTGATTGTACCAAAGATCAAAGGAGTCTAGTCTAAAATGTTGTGTGTGACCTCTGATGAGATGAACTCTCTCGTATGCTCATTTAATTGCCTGGCTCCAGAGCTCGAGCCTAATCCCTAACCAGTGCCTGAAATGCCAATTGGTCTAGTGTGTAGCGCCACCATACTGAAAATACATCATAACATAATGTTGTATCAAAATCACATGTATAGTATTAGAGTAAATCCTCCCAGGCTAAAAATTTTGGTGTGTGCAATGCAGTCATCCCGAGCTCTTCCCCATACTAGCGGAAGTACCTGAGACCAAAACTGAAAACTGTAATCATGAAGCTTAGTGAGTCTCCCCAAACTACCACATACCATACACATAAACACACATAACATACATTGGGCCCCACCTTGCTACCTCGGTCACTGCTCGGCATCAGACCTCATCCGGCATCGGGCCCCTCCCGGCATCAAGCAAGGCTCGACATACATATGAAGATAACTACTAATACACATGACATGAGCATAGCAACCTAATCATAGACATGTAAACGTTCCTCGGGTCTTGCCCTGCATCGGACCGAAATCCGGAAGCATACAAACATTCCTCGGGAACCGCCCTGGCATCGGACGTAGTCAAGCATTCTAAAATTCTTCGGCTACCGCCTCGACATTGGATCAAAATCCGGAAAAACATGTAAACCTACATCAAGCCCCGCCCTGCTACCTCGGGCACTGCTTGGCATCAGACCTTAATCCGTAACATACTAACATACATAAACGGGCCGACCTTGGTGTTTTCAACCCGTTCCTACTAGAGGAAAACTCACCTCGTAAGCGAACTGTGAAATATCATGTCAGGAATCTCTAATAGGTGCTCCAAAGACTCCCCGACTATCATTATCACAATAACACTTAGTCAAAATATGATAATCCTTCTTAGGGTAAAATGACCATTTTACCCCTAGACAAATTCAACATTCTAGTCAAGGTCAACGCTCTGGGTTGACTCAACTCGCCGAGTTCTATAAATCAAAAGCGCCGAAATCGCGATCCAACTCGTCGAGTCATCCCCCTGACTCGTCGAGTTCCTGTGCTATTCAGAGTCGCGATTTGGCGAGTTAACTCGTCGAGTCTCTTCGTAGACTCGTCGAGCTCTATGGTGTACAAAAATTGGGACAAAACGACACAACTCGTCGAGTCACTCTCTGGACTCGCCAAGTTACTTGGTCTGTTTGGGCCATCTTAAAGGATTAAGCCCCTACTCTTCATATCTAAGCTTCTTGTTTCTCATACACACTGGAAACGTCCTTTTAAGGGTAAATTTTCCAACTTTACCCACTAATACCCCCATTTGACGAATGTAGCTCAAACCCTAAATCTTTAGGACTTAGATCTTGGTCCATGATGTGCACAAAAGTACCCACTAATTTTAATATTTATAACCTAACAAACTTAGACTATCTATGCACTTATAGGCAGTGTACCTAGTCAGATTACAGTATAGCTTAGGTAAGTCGGGTGTCGATCACAGGGAATGGTGGATTAATTTAATATATTTGGTTATAGGTTATATGTCACACGAAAGAATAAATAAATAGTTTAACAAATCTCAAACTAACAATTAATTAACAACTCTCCATAAACTAACAGGAAATCAAATCTCTTCAGGTACTTTGGTTTAGATAAATTACACCTTAAAAACATAGATAATTGCATGCACAAATTCATTTATTCATGTTCACCGATTCCTAAAATGATTAGATTCGCGTTCACTATAACTAATCCTTTAGCAAACAAGTCAATCTAAATAGTGATCAGTTGATTAAACTAACATGCTTCCTAGTGTTCAGTTCGTATCAAGCAAGACTTGTAAATATAGTTAATCAATGTAGACTTTTAATTAACCTCTTGTTGATGGTCATCAAACAAGGCTCACACATTAACTTACTTATTCTCAAATTAATCCTAGTTTCACATTCGTTATTTCTAGTCTTATAATCTCGATGGTCATCAAAAATCATAAGAGACAAGCAAATCAAGCAAATGTTCATACAACTTAATTCACTTAACAATTAACAGAAAATAATCATCATTAATACGTAAGGATCTTTAAACAAGCTTGGCAAGATAAATTAAACACAAATAAACTATTTATTATAGCAATTAGTCTAATAATCAAAGCTTCATTCAATCATAAACACAAAGTAAAAGGTTTTTACACCCAAATCAGAAACTAAATACAGAAAAGTACCACAATGGAATGCTAAACATGGTCACGTCAGCAAACCATATGATCACCGACATGTATCCGCTCTCCAATCCTTCCGATCTCCGCTCCCGTTAGCTTAACGGCCTTCCGGCCGCCTTCTAGACCCTCAAAACAGCTTAACAGAAGTTAATTGTCGACTAAATTAGGTTAGAAGTCGAATCCTCCCTCCTGGTTAGCTAAAAATCGACATTTATAGTCTTTGTGGCGTTAGGATTACGCAGCGCGTACTCAAGATAATCACGCGATCAAGTCTATCCGGTGCAAAGGTGTACGCGGGGCGTAACCTTAAGGTACGCGGGGCGTACCCGCTTCCTCAGCATTCTTTTCTTTCTTTTAGCTTCTAAGCCCGGTTTCCGCTTCAGTCTTTTCTTTTGTGCTTTATCGACAACAAATACCTGCAAAACATAATTCAAAGTATTATGAGTACTTTTTAGTTCTAAAATAGAATAAATAAGGCCAAAATATTAAGATAAAGTGCATAAAAATATATATAACAATACACATATCAAAATACCCCACACTTAGCCTTTGCTTGCCCCCAAGCAAATTTACTTTTATTTTACCAATATCGCACTAAACAATCCATTTAAAACTCAGCCATTATGCCAAGACCTCAACGCGTACATTTGTGTCTAATATTTTCCTAAAGTACCCCCACATATTTTAAATACTTACAATCTTCATAAACACTCGCCCACTTTTTCCGAACAATGCTCATTTTATGCAACCCTCCGAATCCATCCGCAGAAAACCTCCTAACCTCAAGGTATTTTTAGATGAGAAACCTAAGCATACATAATCTAGAATTACAATTTTCCGATACCACTATGGAGCTTTATTTGAATTCTTCATTTCTTTGACATTTTGATCTTTGATTTCTTTGAATTCACCACCTTATTTGAATTGATTTCTGGTATCTTCAACTTTTTGGATTTCTTCAGAATTTTGATCTTTTGATCTTCACTTTATTTGCTCCAAAATTCTTCAAAGTTTTTTCGTAATTCTCTCTCTTTTTTTTTTCACATGTAACTCACTCTTTTTTTTTCACTCAAATCCCTACATGCTTAAGCAGAGGCGCTCAACCTCAACCTTTATTGGTTAATGATAATAATTTTCCTGGATATATTTCAGGTTTAGGCTGCTAAACATATTGCATCCCTCAAACTAAGCGGGGTTGTGTTTTTGTTCCATGATTTCACTAAAATAAGGGAGGCCACAAATGCACTATAACGTGTATTGGCTCAACTAAACATTTGAGTTCTCATCGGATCATTTCATACAATATTAGCAAAATTTAAATTATAACTAGATTTTTCTAAATTAAACTATTATTTCAAGTTTTTAAAATTTTAATTTTCCTAAATCTAGCAATTTCATTTTTCTCTTAATTTTAATTTACTTTTACCGACCCCCTACCCCACACTTATTTCATACAATGCCCTCATTGTATGATAAAACAAATTAAGAACATAAAAAGGAGAGAAAAAGGAACAGACTCCTCTGGGTAGTTGTGGCGGGATCGAATGGGGCGGCTACAAGTTGCTCTGAATATCGCCGAAAGACTGAAAACTGGAACTGCTGCTTCTGAATTTGCCGAAAATAAAATCAAGATCGCCATCTTCGAAAATGTGGTGCAAAATATTGCAAATAAATGCAATGTATAATAACCATGACGTGGGAAAGTGTCGACCACGTCGTCTCGTCGAAAATGACATCCTCTACTTGCGATGAAAAAACCCCCATAACATAGGAAAGTGTCAACCATGTCGTGGCAGTCGGGACGATACTTCTTCCTCGCGTCGAAATAAAACTCTATAGTATGGGAACTGCTCATCCATATCATCAGAGTCAAAACATCGTAACAATGCCAATCTTCAAAACGATCTCTCACGAAATAAATATGCACCGCACACTTATGACAAATCGTAGGTCTCGACTATAATCTTCAACTCTCATACCGCTCTCTCTAGCAACAGTCGGACCTAGCTGCTGAACTTACTGCCAGCTTCCTAAGGGCGAAAATTCTGCAGAAATCTAAACAACCAAAGAACATCAACATGGAAAACAAAAGTAAAACAAACTAAATCAAAGTTTAATTACATACCAAATACTAAAAACTAAACTAAACTAAAAATAACACAAAACAAATAAAACAAAATAAAAAAAGGATCACTCGTCATCTCCATCATCATGTGGCTGTGTCCCAGAAGTACCGGCCCCATCAAATCGTGACTGGAATGGTGGTGGAAAGGGAACCGAATACTGAAACCCCTGGTGGGCAAAGAATGCGTTCAACGCATTCCCATACCACTGCTGTTGCATGTCCACATGTGCAACATACTCGCTAAGACGGTCAATGCCCTGAGCCAGGTAGCGCATATCAATCTCCCGCTCAGGTCCCTGCTGCGCTCCCCGAGGAGCAGGTCGACGCCGCTCGACCCGTCTCGGCTATGGCTCGGCAGCACCCTCCGCTTCTGCCACATCATCTGCTCGAACCCTCAAGACACCATCACCACCCCGCTCTAATACGCGCATCGACTCCAATAGCTGAAGACTCATCGGCCTCATGTCGTGAAACACCAACGATCTCGTGATCTCATGTGTCATCAACTGATATGATCGAGCTAACCGTGTGATAAAATGCCCTCCGCATATCGGGCTATCTCCCCTAAGTCCCCTAGCCCTCCGTCCCAAGTATGCAGCTAACGCAACTGGAAGGTTCAGGTGCCTCCCTGGAGTAACTAGTGCCCATAGGAAATACAGGTCCGTCGAAGGCACTCTCTCACTATTCTTGTGATGCGTGAGAGATATAGAAATCAACCGGTGCAACATTCGGTATGTAGTGGACCGAATCATCCCCCCTCGAGCGGTAGATGGTGTATAAACTCCTCCCGTAATCTCAGCCCAAAATGTGCTCTCATTATAGTCCGCTGGCCGGTCCATGAGACAATCAACAAGGAATGTCGGGAAGTGAACACTCCTCGTCTCATCGACTGTGTAAATACCCACCCGAGTCGCAAGCTCTATCACGCTGCATTCCCGACTCACTCCTCCCAGTCTGAAAGCAAAGGCCGTCCTGTCATCGAGTGCCTTCCTAGGATCATAGGAAACTGTAGCGTAGAACTCCAGCAAAAACTCCCGATACACAGGCTCCTGGATCCTGAACAAACGCGCCCATCCCTGACACACAAACAATTCCACACCACTCGCGTCCGAGTGTGTGTATTGCAAAAATTCCTGGATCAATGCAGCAAGTCCAATCCTGGTAGCCAATTCCCAATCAAATGAGGGTGCAATATCAATCTCCTTTGTGAGAAGCAAGCTCAAGTTGGTGACATAACGCGCCCGGGTAGCATCGTTCAGCGTTTGCGGAAATTGTAAAAAACGATGATCGGTCACATCCTCGGGAGGGTTGGTTCTTTGTATCCTTCGAGCCATAATCTGCACACATTAACACAAAACACAAAACCAAACCAAATATCACAACATTAATAATTTTTAAAAAAAAAACTGGTCCTTTGACATTGAACTTACGCAGGGCGTACGTCTGAGTTCACGAATCTGTCCCTTTTAGTTCTAAAATTAATACCCATCTCAAAAAAAAACTGTCAATTTAAGCTCATACGCAGGTTGTCTAATAAGTCAAACACATGGGGCATACATGTTAGCAAACGGAACCAACCGTGTGGTCCAAGGCAGTAGGAGAAAAATCGGGACCTCCCTAAAAAATATGAATCAATCCCTAGAAAACATTTAACAGGAAACATGTATAGCGGTCAAAAATCGAAGCCTAGTCAAGAACTCGAAGTCACAGGGGTACGCTAGGCGTACGACCCCAAGCTCAAATCGATGGTGTGGGACGGAATTAAGACGAAATTAGGTTCGAGGGTTTAGTGTATTAACCAAAATCGGTCCATTCAAGCCCTAACCAACACATATATTTGCGAAATTGGCCCTAATTCGAGAAATATATAAACCCTAGATTTCAAGCAAAAGCTAAATGCAGCTTATTCCACCGATTGAAACACAAATACATGATATTGAGTAACCGAAAAGCTTACTTGTGTGTTGGATTTAACAAGAAACACAAAAAAATTGAGAATCTTTGGAGGCTTCTTCCGTCAAAGCGTATGCGAGAGTAGAAGTGTTTGAAAGAGTAACACAAAAGTCAAGGGTCAAAAGATATAACCTGGTCGTCGTCTTACGCGGGGCGTAACACAAGATTACGCGGGGCGTAACCTCATCTCCCTGAAATGTTCATTCGCGATTCGGGGCTCATTACGCAAGGCGTAATCCTACTTACGCAAGGCGTAAGTTTAAATGAAAATTTCCTTTTTTCTTTTAATTGAATTTCCTTTTCTTTTTAATCATTTAATCTAGGGACTTAAAACCTAAAAAAAAATTCTTTTTAATTTCTTTAGCTAATGATGACTTCACGATGAGTGATAAAAATATAAAAAAAAATAATATGAGACGTCATAACCACTTATCTTTGTCGAGATCAAATGACAATGGTTGATCAAAAACCTTTGCATGCAAGAATTGGTTTGCGAAAACACCCACTTTCGGGACCCGTTAGAATATTTCCTTTGTTTTCCTTTCACCTTTAACTAAAAGCGGAACAAGAAGTGACCTAACTAGTCAAGAACAGCAAGAGCTCGGTCTTCCACTTAACCACCACAACACGCCTTGCTATACTACGCCTCATGGATTGAGTTGGACAAATCAACAAAGTAGTAGGCTAAGCAGGTCAAGAATTCCCTAATCGCTTTCATTCTCGAAACCCATGCAAAAAGTAACATCAAGCAATGTGTACAATCCCAAATTCCTGCAAAATAAAAACAAGAACCTTCCCGACAAGTGAAATGATATCATCGAAAATCAAACTAAAAATAAAAACTAACTAAAAACAAATAACGAATAATCAAATAAACTAAATCAATGACAAGCCGTTCCCCGGCAATGGCGCCAAAAACTTGATGTGCACAAAAGTACCCACTAATTTTAATATTTATAACCTAACAAACTTAGACTATCTATGCACTTATAGGCAGTGTACCTAGTCAGATTACAGTATAGCTTAGGTAAGTCGGGTGTCGATCACAGGGAACGGTGGATTAATTTAATATATTTGGTTATAGGTTATATGTCACACGAAAGAATAAATAAATAGTTTAACAAATCTCAAACTAACAATTAATTAACAACTCTCAATAAACTAATAGGAAATCAAATCTCTTCAGGTACTTTGGTTTAGATAAATTACACCTTAAAAACATAGATAATTGCATGCACAAATTCATTTATTCATGTTCACCGATTCCTAAAATGATTAGATTCGCGTTCACTATAACTAATCCTTTAGCAAACAAGTCAATCTAAACAGTGATCAGTTGATTAAACTAACATGCTTCCTAGTGTTCAGTTCGTATCAAGCAAGACTTGTAAATATAGTTAATCAATGTAGACATTTAATTAACCTCTTGTTGATGGTCATCAAACAAGGCTCACACATTAATTTACTTATTCTCAAATTAATCCTAGTTTCACATTCGTTATTTCTAGTCTTATAATCTCGATGGTCATCAAAAATCATAAGAGACAAGCAAATCAAGCAAATGTTCATACAACTTAATTCACTTAACAATTAACAGAAAATAATCATCATTAATACGTAAGGATCTTTAAACAAGCTTGGCAAGATAAATTAAACACAAATAAACTATTTATTATAGCAATTAGTCTAATAATCAAAGCTTCATTCAATCATAAACACAAAGTAAAAGGTTTTTACACCCAAATCAGAAACTAAATACAGAAAAGTAGCACAATGGAATGCTAAACATGGTCACGTCAGCAAACCATATGATCACCGACATGTATCCGCTCTCCAATCCTTCCGATCTCCGCTCCCGTTAGCTTAACGGCCTTCCGGCCGCCTTCTAGACCCTCAAAACGGCTTAACAGAAGTTAATTGTCGACTAAATTAGGTTAGAAGTCGAATCCTCCCTCCTGGTTAGCTAAAAATCGACATTTATAGTCTTTATGGCCGACCTAAGTACGCTGGGCGTACTTAGGATTACGCAGCGCGTACTCAAGATAATCACGCGATCAAGTCTATCCGGTGCAAAGGTGTACGCGGGGCGTAACCTTAAGGTACGTGGGGCGTACCCGCTTCCTCAGCATTCTTTTCTTTCTTTTAGCTTCTAAGCCCGGTTTCCGCTTCAGTCTTTTCTTTTGTGCTTTATCGACAACAAATAGCTGCAAAACATAATTCAAAGTATTATGAGTACTTTTTAGTTCTAAAATAGAATAAATAAGGCCAAAATATTAAGATAAAGTGCATAAAAATATATATAAAAATACACATATCAGTCCATACATCATCCACACTCCAAACTAAAGCAGAAAAACAAAGATCTAGGCGTTGGACATCATTTGAACACATAAAGCTTCTGCCTTTTCCTCCATGCATGCCTTTTTTGGGGCTTAAAAGGCCAAAATAACATCTTAGAGTTTGCATGGGGGCACCAATGGCATAAAGTTTGCACCTTTATGCCATAACAACCCTTCAAGGTCCTAGATCTTGGGGAATATCCACTTGGGTCGTCCATTTCCCAAAATCCAACATTCTTGGACCAAAATCCTATAAAAAGTGAAATAAAGAGATCTAAGAAACCATTGAGCAAGTTTGAGACTTGCTTACCCAAAAATGCTACAAATGAAGTGAAGTTTTTGGATCTACTCTCTTCCTCTTGAGCCTTCTAGCTTCCTCTTCTTCCACAAGCTTCAAAAGCACAACTTTTCTCTCAAAAAGGTCTCACAAGCTCACACATGGCTCTAGGGTTTCGTAGCTTGGGTTTTGGGACTTGGAGGCTGTAAATGAAGTTGGCACAATGGGATTAACATGCTTAAATAGGGTGCAAAACCCCAAAATTAGGGTTTCACTCTGGCAGTTCTTCTCGTCAACTTGGGGCTCCCAACTCTTCGAGAGGTTCTTGAACCCGCGTCCCAAAATAATCCCTACTCGACGAGTTTGGGCCTCAAACTCGTCGAGTTCTCATTTAAAAGTGAATAAACTTTTATTTTAAATAAATACCAGGAACAAGGTGTTACAGGTGTATCTCCAATATGCAATCGATCGAAACAATGTCATTTTCTCTGATCTACAATCAAGCGGTAGTAATGGTTGTTCGTCTTTGCTAAAAGTATCATATTTAGGGTGGGGGCGGTAGTATAAGCTCTGATCATGTCTTATCACCATATTTGTGTCCCCACAGCCACACCCACCCCATCGAAGAACAACCCATAGTGCTTACATTTTC
This sequence comes from Lactuca sativa, assembly GCF_002870075.4. Lineage (NCBI taxonomy): Eukaryota > Viridiplantae > Streptophyta > Magnoliopsida > Asterales > Asteraceae > Lactuca > Lactuca sativa. Next base: position 89,933,355 of record NC_056625.2, on the reverse strand, counting down.
ATTCTATACTCCTATCTTCGGTCTCATTTGCCAGCACCACCGTTGCCCACCCTAATCCCATCTTTATTTTTCACAGCCATCTGCATCTCCCCCTCTTTCGATTACATATCAGAAGTAGAAACATCAGTTGATTACATATCAGAAACAGAAACCTCCGAGACGGAAGTGATGTGGGATTCCGTTCGTCACGATAAGACCCAAATAGATTGATATGGGTTTCACTAGAGGGATTTAACCCATACGAATAGCCGATATTATAGGAAAGAGAGTTTGGGTGAATCATTAATTTCAATGGAAAGGATTGTCAGATGTTGAAAGTCTATTTTCGGTCGTGATACAATCGGTAGATTTCGATTGAATAAGTCTAGTAAAGATTGTTGCAGATGTTCACTAAAGATGACGATTAAAGAAAGAAATTAAGCATGCATTATCTAATACAATCGGTGATTCCAAATGTCGATTGAAGCAACAAACACCCACTATATCCATCACTGCTTCTCCCTCTATCTTTGATTTTGAGTCTGTAGGTTTCCATTGAATGCTCTGGTTCTAGATTTGATTTATAGGGTGTCGACGAAACTAGTGGGGGTTGGTGGAAAAAACAATGGGTGGAAGTGGTGTCAGAGATAGAGGTGTTGTCGGGATCTATTGAGCGGCGAGGATGTGGGATTTGTAGAGGTGGGAAGGGCGGTGACCGAAGAAAAATGGTATGGGTGTTGGAGTTCTTGGTGGTGATGAGGACAGAATAACAGGATGAATGGACCCACATTTATCAAAAAACACATTTAATAAATAACTTACTAATAAATAAATAGTTAAAATAATCCATAAGGGTATATTGGTCATTTTATGTTAGTCAGAGACCAAAATCGAAACAAACACAAACATTAGGGACGATACGAGTTAAAAGTTATTTATAGAGACCAACCGTGCAGACTACCCCAAACCATAGGGACCATTCTTGTAATTTACCCAAATAATTATATAAAAAACTTCCTAGTTCTAATATCACATATAAGCAGTGTTGCAAAACTCGGCCTACTCGACGGAGTACTCGGCCGATTACTCGGAATTGACCCTCCACCGATGCGAGTAATGTGAACTCGGCAAAAAAAACTCGGATTAACTCAAATTCGGTAAAAAATCGGTCAAACTCGGTCAAAAATCGGTCAACGTCTCTCTAACTCGGGCCTACTCGGTTAAACTCGGCCAACTCGGTCAAAATCGGTCAAACTCGGTCAAATGGTCAAAATTGTCATAAAAAGAGAAAAAAATGAAGAATTTCAAGATTAATATGTATAATCCACTTAATGAGTTATTATTTAACACACGCATTTGATTATTACTATATATATATATATATATATATATATATATATATATATATATATATATATATATATATATATATATATATATATATATATATATATATATCTTAAATTTTTAATAATTATTCACAAAGTGAGACAATTATATATATTTCAGTTTTTTATGTATTCACATGTATTTAATTTTGTTATATATTTCAATTAAGTTATGATTTTAACTTATGATTTTGACATATATAATTTTCCTAAAAATATTTTTAAATGAATTACTGAATCCGAGTACTCCCCGGGTACTCGCGAATACTCCCCGAGTACTCACTACTTCCCAATCGGCCGAGTAAGTACCAAATAGCGAGTTCTACAATCTTGCATATAAATATAATTTTCAAATCATATAGTAATTAGAAAATTATAAGTTTTTAAATATATAAATGGGTTAAGGTATGGTTAATGGGGACGTCATATATTAATAAGCAAATTATAAGTTTTTAAATACATAAATGGTTTGAGGTATGATAACTGGGGACGGGTGAGGTATGATGAATGGGGACGGGTATGAGATCGGGCAATTGGAGTGGACTAACCCTTTTAAGAAAAAATCTTATACCCGGTGCCATTACCATTTACACGACCCACGATTCGTCCTAAAAGTTATGGGTTCGGTTTTTCCCCTGAGACTCGGGTATTCTTGTTCACAACATTAAGAACATCATTGGTGAACTCAATTCCACCTAACTCCAGTGTATTATATATATATACATCTTCTCCGGAATTAATTCATATTATTCGAATTACCCTTTGAAAACCCCATGTTTGAACGATGTTCATTATCATCAAATTGTAGTTTTAGAAACGATGTGTATTATCATCAAGTTGTACTTTTAGATCAATGAGATTAGGGTATCCGAGACTATGGAATGTATAGTCCAAACACAGATTAGTCGAAATATAAATTCTATGCTTAGGTATGAGTGTTTAGTTGTTCATTTTGACTTTATTACTTATCAACATTTAGTAATTGACGATGATCAATTCTTTTTTATATCCATAACTTGTCATAGGTCCCATTCAGGATTTATTTTTATTTATTTATTTATTTATTTATTTTTTATGTTTGAATGATTATTATAACTATTTTACCTAACTATATAAAATATGTCCTTAGGTTTACAATAACAGAATTGTAGTTCCAGTTTAAGGGCAATGACTACGCCGAGAATCATCCCGTGATTAAGCTTTAGCGATTGAGTTATTCCTCCGAGATGGGAAAGCATAAAATCATATTGAGTTTTTAACCAAATAAATGTCTTTTTAAAATTTTATTTAAGTGTAGTTTAAAAATATTTAGCAAAGAAGTATAGTTTCAAAATTATATTTCTCTAACATTTTCAGATTTTTATTCTATTTCTACTGTTCTTTTAATATAATTTTTTGATTTTTTCAAATTTTTTTATATTAATATATTTATCAAATTAATTTGTTTACAAAACCATTTTAAAGAACCATTTGGTCAAAAACTCTTTTTCTAACAAGGGTTAATATAACAAAAGAAACACTTATAACTTTTTCTATATAAAGTTTAAAGCGTAAACACGTATTTTAACATTGGTTTATGTATTAAGTTTAACATATCATTTTACTGAAATACTCTTTACTTTACCAAAAAAATATTATGTGTTATTGTTTACATATTTTTAAAATAAGTAATTGATATCATGTTGTTCTTATTTACATATTTTAAAAATAATGATCGATATCATTCTACACGATGTGTCATGGTGGCGAATGCAAAAAAATATATATATACGGGGTATAAACGTTATCAATAAATATTTCATATAGTTATCATATCCATGGCATTAAAAAAATATGATATAATCTCTTTAGCTGGAGGTACAATAATATAGAACATTTTTAAAAATAATTTTTTTATATACATAAAACCATTTTTTTTAATGTTGTAGTACCTCCAACGCCCCTTGTATCTTCGATAGTGATGTGTCGCTTCATATGATCAGATTTTTGTGATATCATGCATGGATGTTACTTTATCCTTTTGCATATGATTTTGACTCATTTGGTACATGCGTGATGATTTCAACTATATGTATTGTAGGACATGAAATCCATTATGTCACCTTTATTAATTTGTCTTTGCGTTAGATGGACAGTTTATATTACTTACATGTTGTGCTTTATTACATGTCGATCGATTGATCATGCAGTTTGTAGCTGGATTCACAACTATAGGCACCCCTTAATTAGTTTCATGATACTGACCAGTGTAGCTCTTTTGGGATGGTGCGTTATGCACTACAACTTTGATATCATTGACAAAACATGGGAGCGTTATGCTAATTTTGAAAAATTATTTGGATTTGGACTTTGTTAGGCACAAGATCGTCTCTAGGTGACCAAACTAGTTATCCCAACGATGGGATGAAATGATTAGTGCTCTCTTCCTCAGTCGGTTTGGTGGGAAGTGTTAGAAAGTTATAGTAATATATATACATATAATTTAACGGGTTTTACATGAGTTAATGAGTTACAAATTGCTATTCAATTCTAGATTAAAAGTAATAAAATATATTATTATTAATTAGATTTTAATGGAGACTCTAAATATTTAGGTATAAATTACGGATGGTCCAAAACAAACAAAGCCACACCAATCTCTTGTACAATCTTTGATCTGCATCGTCATAGATTGCTTGAAAAGATATTAAGAGTCTTTGTTGATCGAGGAAGACCATCATATACAAGTTTTAGGTTATGTTTGACGTACTAACTGAAAAGCTAATTGTTAGCTGAAAAGCTAGCTATTAAATAGAAAGAAAGCTGATAGCTAAAAAGCTAGGTAATAAAAAATAACGTTTTGTAAAACTAGCTAAAAAGATAGCTGGAAATATATAAAATGACATAAAAGGACATTTAAGAATATGTGTTTCTATAATTAATTAAGTGGTGTATTTGGAAAATTTTAAAAAAACTCCTAAAAAACTAGGGCTTGTTCGGCAAAATTAGCTGGTAGCGGGTAGCTTATAGCTTGTAGCGTTTTGATAAACGCTACATGAAGTAGCATTTGATTTGGAGCGTTCTATTTGAACTAAACGTTAGAAACTTGTAGTGTCGAACGAGTCTTTCTGTTTAAAATGGAGCGTTTTATCAAACGCTAGAAGCTCTCAAATGCTCTGTGTCGAATACGCTCTTAGTCTAAGTAGCTTTTCAAAACACGACAACATAAAAAAATTTAAAAAATAAGCTAGCTGTGGCACGGCAAACACAACCTTTGTTTGTCGTCTAAATCCCGGATCAAGAAGATGATACAATCGATCAATGGATGAAAGGTATGTATTTATTTTATATCTTGATGACCTAATAATATGATTCGACCTAGTTTATGCCAACAAGTGTTTGGTGAATAGTCTTCCATACTAAATTCATTAACAAAGGACTATATATACAAAAATAAAACCAGCTTCAGAACTAATACAACTGGACTAACTAATGGGCTATAATAAAATAAAAGGAATGATACACAATATACATTAATATCCCCCCCCCCTCCCTCCCCCATGCAGTTCGAGCTGTAGGAAAACTCCAGATGCTCAAATTGTTCCTAAAATACGACAACAAGGATGTATGCATCACTTTAGTTAAGATATCAACATATTGAAGAGTAGAGGGACAGGAAGAACACGTATTTAATTGGTAGTGACTTTGTATCGAAGAAAATGGATGTCAATTTCAATGTGTTTCGTCCTTTGATGTTGAACCGGATTGGTGGAGAGATAAATTGCACTAACATTGTCACAATACACAATAGTAGCATTAGGAATAAAGGTATGTAATTCACACAAAAGATTGTGCAGCCAACAAGTCTTCGTAACCGCAATGGCAACACTACGGTATTCAATGTCAACACTAGATCCTGAGACTGTTGGTTGGCATTTGGAGGACTAGGAGACCAAGTTGTCGCCTAAGAAGAGACATTATCCACTGGTAGCTCGTCGAGTAGAAGGGCATCTTCCTTAATCAATATGTGAAATAGATAATAAGATCAATGGGTGCAGAGTAATGTAGTTAGAGGTCGAGATCGAAGGTACCACGTATATAATGTTGAATGTGTTTTAAAGCATGGAAATGAGGTTCACACGGGTTATGCATGTAGAGGAAAATCTATTGCACAACAAAAGAGATATATTATCTGGTAAAAGTTAAATATTGTAAGCCTCCAACAAGGTTGCGAAAAAGAGTAGGGTCAGCAACAGGTGGACAAGATGAATCGAGCTTGGCTTGCATATCAACAAGTATCTGACACGGATTACAATTCAAATATTTGCTGGTTCAAGAACCTCCAGAGCATATTTTTGCTGAGATAAGAATAAACCCTCTTTGTTGGAGGTAGTCGAAATACTCAAGATATAGGATACAGAACTGAGATCAGTCATAGCAAACTCCGCAACCAAGAGTTTGATGATTTTCTGAAGTAAAGATGTGGATGATGTTGTGAGAAGAATATCATATACATATAATGGCATGTATGTAGTGGCGGTTCCATATATGAAGATAAATAAAGATGAATATGTTTTGATGTGTAAAAATCCATGCTTGGTGATGAAAGAAGCAAAAAGATTAAACTACGCACTTGGTGTGTGTTTTAAACCATATAAAGACTTTTTAAGGTGACACACATGATTCGGAAACTGAGGGTCATGAAACCTAGGGGGTTGGTGTATGTAAATGGTTTCATTAAGGTTATCGTGTAAGAATGTATTTTTCACAAATAGTTGTTACACCGGCCATTTGCGAGAAGTGTCAAGGCTAATCACGTTATAGATGGTGGCTGGTTTGACAACCGGACTAGATTTCTCATCACAATCAATCTTCAGTCTCTGGCTTTTACCGTTTACCACAAGGCAAGCTTTATACCGATCCAAAGAGCCATAGATATTATATTTCTTTTTAAAACAACCACATAGAATGGACTACATTAATATCCTTTGGTCTAGGTACAAGTACCCACATTCCATTAGAAATATGAGCATTAAATTCAGTTTTCATGGCACAATTCCAAATTGGGACTTTATGTGCATATAAGTGGGAGTCGGGTAATGAAGACTCGGTTGTAGTGTGTAATTTAAGTTTAAAAATGGGTTTCAAAATGATACATTGAGCACGAGTGGTCATAGAGTGAGTGGGTAGGGGAATAATAGGTGGATAGTTAGTGGGAGAGACGAAATATGGCTGGAACTAGAGGATGAAGAAGATGCAGGGCTAAAATGAGGGTTATCATTAAGGAGGGGAGCTGTTTTGAGGGTTATCAAGTATATGGTGAAGGTGCAAAGGATTTGGTGGGGTAGATGGTGGATCCATGGGTGGGGTAAAGGTAACGGGAGTGAATGGAGATGATGGGAAAACGTCAATAAAGGTATAGGAAGGTGGTGACGTAGGTTTCATTAATTTGAAAGGAAATATGGTTTCGTCAAAAGTTACATGCCTTGAGATTATTATTTTCCGGGTATGAAGGTCAAGGAACCGGAATCCACGGTGTTGTGAGGGATATCCGTGGAATATGCTATTGGATTAGGTGTCCAAGCCCATAACTATTTTGGTATGTACTTGACCCGATTATGAGCATGGTCCTTTTGGGTTGCCTTCACCATAGCAACTGATAGGCTGAATTAAGGAGAAAGAGGATTAATTATGATTTATTAATATATTATGTGAATAATATATTAAAAGAGAAATCATATTGTTTAATTAATATTGATCAAGAATTAATTTAGAATTAATTTTGTAGTCAAAAGAGATTAATTAAATTTCGAGGACTAATATTATAATTATAAGATAATTGCATTTTGGGCTGATGAACCCTTGGAAAGGGGTTGGATGAAATCCTTATGGATAGCTCATAAGATTTCGTCCAAAAGGGAGATTATGGAAGGATCTTGTGGGCTGCTTAGAGCCTAAGCAACCAGATAAGGCCTTTGAGTGAAACCCTAATTCCTCAGCTATATAAGGATAACCCAGGCATCCTAAAATCGCCATTTGAAACCCTAGAGGGAACCCTGGATGATTTTGTGCCTCCTCTTCTTTCTCCTAAGTCATCTTGTTGCTAGTGGTGTTTGTGACTCCATTAGAGGTGCAACATTTGAGGCACTAAGCTTTCAAATGTCAAGGATATTCAAGGAGAACTTGTTATTACTACATAACAAGAAAGGTAAGATCTACACCCTAGTTTATATGTCAATTTGATTGTTGTATGCTAGTTCATAGGATTATTGCTTTGGTATTCAATGTTGTTGTGTTCATAGTAGAAAACCTAGATCAAAGCAATTAGGGTTGCATGAACACCATAGAAATGATGTTATGCTCATAACCCAACAATGGTATCAGATCCTAGGTCGTTTTTCTAGTGAATATATGCAAAAGTGGATTGCCAAAGTTCATAAAAATTGAAATTTTTGTCTTCTGACTGGCATACTCGCCGAGTCCATATATAGACTCGACGAGTAGGTCCTACTCGACGAGTTCCATAGTGGACTTAACGAGTCCAAGGGTCTGTTGCCGAATTTTTCGATTTTCCTACCAGATTTTGTTGAGGATTACTTCCAAAACTCATTTTTCTTGCCTAAAATCGATTTTTTAAGTTTGGAAAGGTTATCCTCATCAAAATTGATGGATTTGGTTCAATATGGATAATATAGGATTATTATTAGTCAAATATATGACCTAGTAAGTTTGAAAAGTTTCAATTTACACCCTTTAGGTTTTATTGTTTAAATTTGGACTTAAAAGTTTTAGTTTTGCAATTTAAATAGTTAAACCCCAATATTTGAAAGGTTTCAAAATTTGTCATCAAGCTTTGGAATGTAAAATTTAATTAAAAGGTATTAACTTTAAAATATTAAATTCTAAGACCCTAGTATTTTGAAAAGTTATATTTACACCCTTATGGTTTATTAAATTAATTAAGTGTGTAATTAAAAGAGAACTAATAAATCCAAAATGACATGGTTTAAATTTAATTAAATTAAAAGTATGATTTTATTAAATTAGACCGCCTAGTATTTTAAAAATATAAAATACACCCTTATACTATATAGAATTAAAAGTTTAATATTATATATGTATGAGTAAATGTCAGTCTTACCGTTAGTAGGTCTCATTCACGAAGCTGGTTTATAAGGGGTGTTTAAGGAAATTGCCTATAAAATCGAGATTGAATGGGTATCCACTCTTATCCACCACACTCTTGACTAGTGGAGGGTCGTTAGCCGAACGGGTAGGATAGGACACAACCTTCCATTATAAGTATAATGAAATACGAAGTAACTAAACACTTTTGTAAATTCCCAAATCTTTGTTACTTTAGGAAAAATGTGGAGTTGGTGCTAACCCATGAAATTAAACTTTGTACCTTGCCGAGACGTTAGTGGAGCGTGTGTGGTTAACCACGCACTAATTTGGGACTGAAAAGGATGGAAAAGGGTGACTCGATGTTTGTCATTGATCAATGGAGCGTGTGTGGTTAACCGGCGCATTGATTAGGTGATAGTGACATTGAGGGTACCAAGTATATTTTCATGGTTATCCACATCTTGTTTGTGATCCTCGACATCCCAGTCATAAACTTGAAGGGTACAATTGAGATTTATACATGCCATTGAAAAGTTCAATGAATCTAAAAAGATCTAGGAGTTTCAATTCATTTAAAACCTAATTTTCAATTTCGTTTTTCATAGTGGAAATTGGTAAATCGTCATTTACCTACCTTCAAATGTTCTGCAATTTGGATTACGGCATCCCTCTTCCAAATTGTAGAATATTGTGTTGGATCCTAGCCTTAGTATTTCATTTGGGTGCTATATTGAGGATTTTATCAACTAACTTGAATTTCTCCCTTTTTGTAGATGTCAAATTCTAACTATGGTCTTCCTGAATCCTTTGGAAAAAGTTTTCCACTTGAAGATGATGTTCCACGATTGGATTGTGGAAATGGAAATCAAGTTTCACTTCCTCCACCTCCTCCAATAACTGTCCCTGACCCACGCTTTCGAAGACTTCAAAAGTTCAAAGTCACTCAAGCCTTATTGGAAGAAAATCGCAAAGATGGAAAGTCTATATGTGCTCATGTCTTGGATATGAAGTTGCCTATTGATAGATTGGGAATGTTGGGTGTCGATGTCTCAAGGAATTTGGCTGTTGACTTGGTTATTCAATCACTTCCCGAATCATATAGTGAGTTAATTAGAGAGTACTATATGATGGAACACGATGTGACCCTCATTGATTTGACTTATTTTCTTATTTCTGCTGAATCAGCGATGATTTGGTGCACTCATCAAGCAAATTTGTCTGGTAAATCAATATCCCAACCTTCTATGGGTAATGGCAACATTGGAAGTCCAAAAAAGTTTTCTCTATGCAAGAGAAAGGCTGAGTCTGAGATAGTCTCGTGTACCATTCCAGAAGAATCCATATGATTCCACTGCCAAAAGAGGGGCATTGGTTACAAAGTTGCCCTAACTACCTGAGAGATCTAAGAGATGGGAGAGTCAAGATGTATGACTCTGCTTCGGGTAAAATCCACTGTCTAACTCTATTAAGTTTTCTATTTTAGATTCCTAATACATGATGTGATAAGATTACATTTTGATGTTTTGTAGGATCGAAGAAAAAGAAAGAAAGCTTAAAGGAAGAAGTGAGTCGATTCTGATCGCGAAGAAATGGATTTCGATCGCATGAATCGATGATCGGATTTTTGAGCTGCTTCTTAGAGTTATGATAGATTGCTTAGGAATATGTAATAACATAGTTTTCATTTGAATTTGCGTTGTCAGGACAAGTTTTCCGCACCTTTTTATAAATAAAATAAATTTTGAGTTTTGTCTTATTTATATCTCCTTGCAATTTCATTTGTGAAAATTGATGCTTGTGTGTTTTAAGAAATATTAAATGGATACGATTCTTAGTTATGTTATTTATGGTATTGCCGTAATTTTCTTAGTAAGGAAAGATTCCCATCGCCCAAGTTTCAATTGGACAGAAGCTTGGAATCATATGATTTGAGTCATGTATGGAAATCTTGATACTTAGGAAATTAAGACTAATTCCTTGTTCACATAAGTATGTGAGTCAAGTGAAGGAATAAAGGATCTAGTACGCGTTGTTGTGCGCTAGGTCAAGTCCTCCACAAAGAGCAATAAGATTATTTGTCATGATTTACTAAAAGTCTAGTAAATGTGGTTATGCTTACAAGATTAAGTGTAATTCTGAATCATTGAAAAAAGTTTCAATGAATGGCAGAACGAATAAGAAGAATCAATTGGGCAGAGAGATAAAAGTTTTTTCAATCTGAAAAATTAGTAGAGTACTTTAGTATCATGTTTTATGATCGTCTCATTAATTATGAAACCATATCACAATTGATCCTTTAAGTAAATCTTCGTGCACTAATATGGCTAAGAAGAGGAATCAAGAATTGTTGAAATGGTTAAATCAAAAGGTGAATCATACTTCGTTCCAAAATCAAGTCTTAGAATTATACTCCAAGATTGTGATATTGAGTGACACGTCTTTAGTAAGTTTAAAACACTCATCAAGTGTGGAGTAGGAAAGGTTTTCTTATTCCTGCACATCTGAAATTGGTAAGTTGTGATGGCTTGGATAAGACAAAGACCGATTAAGACCAATTGTATGAAGTGTTGTCTTGATAAGAATCCGCACTAACTCTTGAGTATTTGTTTGTCAAGAAATGTTTCTTGATAAGAGAATCTTGTATGTCAAGAGGTCAGTGGGAGTCTTAATGATCTTGAAAAACTTCAAGAATTTCTTAATCACTAGTTGACATATTCTTGTTTTCTGTGCCATTCCAGTTGATTTAACTATGCATGTGAGTTCAATGAGTTCTCAATTGAATGCATAAAAGAAAAGCACCCTGATCAATGGAAAGTACTTTGATCGGTAAGGGTGAGATGCTCAATAACTTGGAAGCAATGGTGGGACCCTTGATGGCAAAACATTAAGAATGAACAGTTCAGTGCATATGAGTTTGGATTTCTCTTAAACCTTATCTTATGATTATGGTGTTAGATTAGTGTCTAAGTCCATAACTATAGTTGGTATGTACTTGACCTGATTGGCATGGTCCATTTAGGTTGCATGGCATCGGAACAATTTGGATAGACTTTTGTGAGAAAACGATAATTATGATTTGTTAACATATTATAAGTTCTAATATATTAATATGAAATCATATTATTTAATTAGTATTGATCAAGAATTAATTCGGAATTAATTATGTGATCAAAGGGAGACTAATTAAATATATGGGGATTGATTGTGTAAAACATTCATTCTTACATATGTAGGCTTATGATCCATAGTTCTTCATGTTGGGCTAAACCCATGGGGTAACCAATGGATACTCCATGGAGGTTTTAACCCATGGAGCATGAAGAATATGTAAAAAACATGAGTTACATGGTGTAACCCTAATAGCCACCACATATAAGGACCCCATGGCTCAAGAAATTGGCACTAGTGTGTGTACACATGAGGGCTAGCCAATTTGAGCATAGGAACCTTTTTTCTCAAGTTATTCCAAGATGTTGGTGATGTTGTGTGAACCATTTGAGGTGTCACACTTGAGGCACTATGCTCTTAAACTCCATGGAATCAAGCTACAACAAAAAGGTATGTAATTCTACTAGAATTTATATTATATCTTCTTCATATTATGCTAGTTTGAACAATACCTTGGAAAAATTGATATTTGCATGTATAATAGAGAAAACATAGATCCAAGGTATTTAGGGTTGCATGTACACTTTAGGAGTGTTAGAATGCTCAAAACCCTTCAGTGGTATCAGAGCCTAGGTTTGTTTTCAATTATACTTGATGTTATTTGCAAGAAAAATCGTTTTTTTTAATCTGTCAGTTCACCACGAGGTGGTGACTGTTTAGTTAAAAAAAAAAAATCAGTTTTTTGGCCTGTTTTGGATTAGAATCATTACCACAAATTGTTTTTGTTCATAAAACTTGATTTTGATGTTATGGTAACGTTTATTCTCATCAAAATAAATGATAATTTTCAAAGTTTCAAGACTTTTTTTTGTTTATGTGATTAGCTAAGTTCTTGAAAATTGTTGACATGTATTATCTTGTTCTTATGAGTTGTTTTCGACTAATAGAAAAGTTATGTGATAATATGTTTTCAATCCAAATTTATCTAAAAGTTGTTCATAATATGTGTTTTTGTAACTTGTCCTCAAGTTATATGAAAAGTCACATTTATGATTATTAAAACTCATAAGATTTCCATAAGTTATAAAAAAAATGAAGAGTCTCATTTTGTAAATGCTTTAAAGTCTTCCATAACTTGTCCTCAAGTTATGGAACTTGAAGAGTTTTTTTATTAAAAACTACTTTAAACACATAAGTTATGGAATAGAAAAGTTTTTGAATTATTCAAAACTTTCCCTCAAGTTTTGGAATTTGTAAAGTTTCCCTCATGAATACTTCAATTCCAAGTTAAGCCCTTAGAATTTTAAAAGTTAAAATTCAACCCTAATACTTTATAGTATTATAAGTTTATATATATATATATATATATATATATATATATATGTGTGTGTGTGTGTGTGTGTGTGTGTAAGAGCAAGTCAGTCTTACCGTTAGTAGGCCTCATTCACCAAGCCGGTCTATAGGGGGTATAATGTTACTGCCTATAAAATGGCAGTTTAATGGGTGTCCACTCTCACCCACCGCTTCTTTGAATCGTGGAGGGTCATTAGCCGAACGGGTAGGAAAAGGACTAGAATTATCCCTTCATTAAAAGTATTAATGATAAATATAAAGTAACTAAACCTTTTATAAATTCCCAATCTTAGTTACTTTAGGAAAATGTGAATTTGGTGCTAACCCATGAAATTACACTTTGCATTTTGCTTAAGTCGGTTAGTGGAGCGCGTGTGGTTAACCGGCATACTAGCTTGATTTAACAAAGTAGGCAAAGGGTAACTTAATGTTTATCATAGTATCGATGGAGCGCGTGTGGTTAACCGACACATCAATTGAAGGGTAAATATTAAGGGTACCAAGTATATTTTCATGGTTATTTACACCTTGTTTTGTGATCCTCGGCATCCCAGTCACAAAACCTGAGAGGGCACAATCGAGATTAAAACATGTCATTGAAAAGTTCAATGAATCTCAAAAGATCTAGGAGTTTCTGATCCAATTAAAACCAAATACATTATTTCATTTTTCATGGTGGAAGTTGGTGAATCGTCATTCGCCTACCTTCAAATATTCTATAGCTTGGATTACGACATCCCTCTTCCAAGTTATAAAATATTGTGTTGGGTCCTAGCCTAAATATTTCATATTAGGTATTATATAAAGGACTTTAAGTCAACCATCTTGAATATCTCCCAAAAGATATATGGTTCAAACATCTATGATCTTCCCAAAAACTCTTGGAACAAGTTTTCCTAATGAATGTGATGTCCCTTAAATCATTCTTCACTCCCTCCACCTCCTCCAATTATTCTCCCTAACCCATAAGTCCAAGGTCACTCAAGCCCTATTGGCAAGTAAGGTGTATATGTGCTTACATCATGGAGATGAAGTCACATATTGACAAGCCAAGAGAGTTGGGTGTCAAATTCTTGAGGAACTTGGATGATGACTAATCACTTCCTAAGACACATAGTGAGTTCTTTATGGACTACTATGTAAAATACTATAACATGACCCTTAATGATCATATCTATTTGCTTCGTGCTGCTGAATCAGTAATGATTTGGAGCACTGGTAGAGCAAATCTGATTAGAAGATCAACTTCCCAAACTTCCATGGACTTTGAAATGGTAACATTGGATATCCAGAAAAGTTTTCTCTTCCCAATGGAAAGGGATTGTCCATAGTCAACTCAGTTAACCAAATGGTAAAGAGAAAGGAAAGTCTGAGATAGTCCAGTGCATCATTCCCAAAAGGTCCATATGTTTCTGTTGCCAAAGGAAGGGGCATTGGTTGCGAAGCTGCCTTAACTACCTGAAAGATCTGAGAGAAGGTCTAGTCAAAAAGCTTGACTCTGCTTCAGGTAAGTCCACAATCTAACTCTCTTAAGTTCCAATTTGAAGATTCTTAATACATTTTTAATGTATCGCAGGATCAAGCAAAGGGAAGGGAACTTAGAAAAAGAGTATGTTGAATCTGATCGCGAAGATGGATTTCAATCGCATGGTTCAAATATCGGATTCTTGAGCTACTACTTAGAGAGTTAAGATAGATTTCTAGGAAATATGTAATAGCATAGTTTCCATTTAAAGTTGCATTGTAAGGAAAGTTTTTCCGCATTTGATAAATAAATAAAATTTTGTTTTATTTTATATATCCTTGCAATAGTACTTATGGAAAATTGATGTTTGTATATTTCTAGCAATAATGGAAATATGAATTTGATTCTTTCATTTGTGGTAGTGTCTAAATTTACCAAACAAGGAAAGATTCTCATCACCCAAGGTTTCAGTTGGATAGAAACTTCGAAATCATGAAAGTTGTATAGTATGATGAATGAGAATTTTCATATTTGGAAAATTAAGATTAATTCCTTGTTCACATGTATATGTGAGTCAACTGAAGGACTAAGGGATAGATTACACATTCTGGTGCACTGATCAAGTCCACCACAAAAGATCGATAAGACTATTCGTCATGATTTACTAAAGCCTAGTAAATATGTTTATACTTACAAGTTTAAGTATAATTCTGAAACATTGGAAAAGTTTCGATGTATGGCAGAACGAATGAAAAGAATCAAATTAGGCAGAAGGATAAAAGTTTTTCAAATATGAAAAGATGGGAGAGTACTTTAGTATCATGTTGTGTGATTATCTTAATGATTTAGAAATCATGTCACAATTAGTCCTCTAAGGACATCTTAGTGCATTCTTATGACTAAGAAGAGGAATCTTGAATTGTTGGAATGGTTAAATCAAGAAGATGAGTCAATACTTCGATCCAGAAAAAGTCTTAGAGTCATACTCCAAGACTGTAAGTTGAGTGACATATCTTAAAGAAAAGTTTATAACACTTATCAAATGTAAGAGTAAAAGTGTCCTACTCTTGTACATTTGAAATTGGTAATTTGTGATGTTTTGGATAAAACAAAGACCAACTAAGGCCAATTGTGTGAAGTGTTTTTCTTGATAAAGAATCTGCACTATCTCTTGAATATTTGGCAAGAGATTCTTATATGTCAAGAGGACAGTGGGAGTCTAAAAGATCCTGAAAGAATTTCAAGATTTAATCAAGAATAAAACATGTAGTTTCTCACTAGCTCATGACTTGAGGTTTATAACCTATCGTGTTGACATTTTTCCTATTTTTGTGCCCATTTCAGTTAAAGTTGGCTTTGCATATGAGTTCTAAGAGTTCTCAATTGGTTGCATAATAGTTTGGAAGCAATAGCAGGCCCTTGTGTTGCCAGGTGGCAAGAAGTTAAGACTGCACAAGTTCAATCCATATGAGTATGGATTTGTCACTAACCTTGTCTTGTGATTATGGTTTTGACAAATTCACTTGGATAGGAACACATACACCATAAAATCTAAGTGTCATAAGGTTTCTCTCCGATTCATGAAAATGATGGTGAGGAAACGCTTTCACTAAGTAGATTTAAGGAGATACCAATTGTGATATTTACATTCTCAACAGTCGTTAGTGGAGCGTGTGTGGTTAACCGACACACTAACATAGATATGTCAGGAATGGCAAAGGTCTAACCAATTGAGACTATGATTACAGCATCCCTTTTCATAGTTCTGAATTGTTTAGACACACATGTGTTCTATCTAAGGAAAGGTGTATGATTTTGAAAAAGTTTTGTCAAAGTATTTTGTATCAGAAGTCTGAACTTTGGTAAGAAAGTCAATAAAGTATTGATTTCTAGAAGTCCAACTGATTTCTGAGTACATGTCAAAGCTCGTGGGAGCATAAGTGATATGCTAATAATCATCATGTTAGTGGGAGCATGATAATTATGATAAGTGTTGCAAGTTAGCAATATTAATTATAGAAACACAAAAGCTCAATTGGGAAAAGTTGTTTTGCTATAATTAACGGAGATGAAATAATACTTCATTTCAATTCTAAAAGCTTAGATTGAGGTTTTACTCATATTTAGCCATATATATATATATATATATATATATATATATATATATATATATATATATATATATATATATATATATATATATATATATATATATATATATATATATATATATAGGGTTAGCATTAAATGTGAAACCTAAATATAGTGTGAATGTATGACTAAATATGGACCGTTGGATTAGAAAAATCTAATGGCTAAGAATGGTTGTGGAATTAATTAGTGTTTAAGAATTTATTTAATTAATTTACTCATAAAATCATTTACAAGGAAACTGTGTCATTATGTAGCAATTTAAATTAGGATGGACCATTAATACTAAAATATTTAATGCTTTAATAACTGTCCAGATAAATGCATTTGTTATAGATAACCGTATAAGTATTTTTTCTGTTAGAAAGTATGATACATGGTATTATATGCTTTAAGAATGTGCTAATTATAATACACTATCTATTCTTCAAGAATTTGTTAATTAATTATTCAAACCCTCATTTACGTAGCACAAAATAAATATTTTCAAAAGCTTATAGATAATAACAAATTCTTTAAGAATGTAATAACAAATAATCTCTATAAACATATTCTATAAGAATATAATTGCATATACAAAATCACATATTAATCTTTTAAAACCAATATACTCCATTCTTGTACATATTCTTAAAGAATATGATATTCTAGAAGAATATGATTGCATATACAGATTCACGTATTCTTCTTTTAAAATTATCAACATACTACATATTCTTGAAGAATGTGACAGCTCTTCCTTAAAAACGAAATCGCACCAATATGATATCATATGTCAAAAAAAATCACCTCTTCCTTAAAATTGATTTATAAATTAGAGAAGATCAACGTTAATGTTTCTCGAAATCGATTTACATATTGAAGAAAATAGATGATGATGAAAGATAAGACCATAAATAGGTAACATGTTCATAGCTAAATTTAAGGAATAGATAAATCTAATTAATTGATGTTTACGTTATTTTACTATAACCTCTCTATCAAACGATTGGTCTAGTATTTGTCATACGTTCACACAATATATAAGGTTTATATATGAACCTAACTCTCTCTCTCTCTCTCTCTCTCTATATATATATATATATATATATATATATATATATGAATTTATGTTGGAATGGCTCAACATAAGGAAATTCTATATATGAATCCATTATTTGCGTTCTAAAATTCGATTATGATTAAGGTATCCCTTTTCATAATTTGAATTATGAGAACTTGGAAAATAGAAATAGAAATATTATAGCAAAAAGACTGGTCTAGTATCATGTCTTTATGTGAGACATCATGAATCGTGTACCATAGGCTTCGGATATAAGATCGATTGCATGTGCTATAATATTCATTTTTTCTAAATTTTTCCAAATGCCTAGAGCATTAAAAGGGAAAAAGTACTAGAAGTGGTTATGACTAATTTGATTAAGCAATTATCGAGGACAATCTAAGTTTTACCAAAGATTGGTTGCCCAGGGACAGTTGGAAGGACCATATTGACATATTCTAAAAAGAGGCAACTCTTGTTCAGGAGTGATAGTCAAAATGGGAATATGGAAATGTTCCCATAGGTGGAAGTTATTCATTAAATCTATGTAAGATTAGGAAACTTAATGCGAGAAGGACATTCAAAGCAATTTACTTTGAATATGAGACTCCGTTTCCATGGAGTTGATCTCCATTGGAATACTCTATAATGTCTGTTGACAAGTCTTGGTGACTCTGTGCATAATCGTTACAAGAGGATCAATGCATATAAGTTTAGAATCTAACTAGTAATAAGAATGGGTGTGGTCCACAACTCGGAATGCATAATTTTAAACAACTCAGTGGCATTATTATTAGAAGAAACAAAAGGTAAACGAGTATGTATGCCGAGGCGACAAGAATTACAAGATAACAAAATATCGTTTTTATTAAAAGAAGTATAATGATTGGATTTCGCAAGCGTTGATGCAAAAGAGATGTTGTAGTGATGAGAAGGGCAAAAACAGTGGGATTTATTGGGTAGAGGTCTCCCATGTTATCGCATCTAAGAAGTATGTACTTGGTCATGAAGTCCTTCATAGAAAAACCATAAGGATCAAATTGAATAGTGACATTATTATCAGTAGTAAATTTATACACATAAATCAATATTTTTGATGATATCAGCTGTAACGAGGACATGATTTAAGTATAAGGGGTGGTGACTGGAAGGAATAGTTTTATGTCTTGTATGGGTGACTGGAATAGTGGAACCATTGCCAACAAAAACCGAATTGTAAGTACACTTATTACTAAAGGGAAGAAAGACTACCTGCACTAGACTCACAATGGGAGGTTGCACCCATTTCCATATACTAGCTTGCATCTCTGGGGTCATTGAGTGGCATGGGATTGAAAGTTGTCACGAGCTCGGTGGGCTGATCAGGTGGAAGTGGAGGAAACCACTGCCATACTGGCGAGATAGAAGATGGATCAACAGTAGTGTGGTAGGCATACAGAGAGACGGAGGACCTAATAAATTAGTATGTTGCTTACCGAGGATGCCACTGGATGGTGATTGCCGACGTTGCTGGTGCAAATTCTGTGGAGGGTGGGGAACAGCCCATGGAGGAGGAATGGGACAACCATAAGTAGCCCATAGGTAGTAGTAGATACTCTATGTGCTTAGGGTACGATTTTATCCTTTTCACATATTTGAATATTACTTAATGTTAAATGTGACTTGAGAGTAGACAATCTAAATAGATATCCGGCCCGCTTGAGAGAAAAAAAAAAGAAACTCGACACACAACATGGATAAACGATAAATAGCTAAGGTTTCAGTTGCACTATAATTTCAAGTTTGTGAATAGGAATACTTTCGCATGTTAGGTGGATATATATATATATATATATATATATATATATATATATATATATATATATATATATATATATATATATATATATATCCATCAGGAGACAGAGAGAGAGAGAGAGAAAGAGAGAGTGAGAGAAAGAGCAAGAGAGCTAGGTTCATATGTGGATGGCTAATTATTGTGTGGATGTAGGGATTAATGTAGTCTAGTCATTTTAAAAACATGGATATGAGTAAATTTATAATCTTAACTTTTAATTAACTTGGGTAATCAAATAATCAAATCATTAACCCCTTTAATTTAGGTAAATTTGTTTAATGCTTTAAAACTCTATGCTACCACCAGAAGAAGACGTCGACCTCCATCCTCACACAAACAACTCCTTCTTCCTCATTTCTCTCTGTTGTTGGTCGCCTACATCCTCGTCTCCTCCGCCACTTCTTCCTTGTCTCCGTCGCTAGTTCTTTACCCACCTATTTTTCTATAAAAATCACCAAGAAAATAAACCTCCATCTCAACTCAGTAAGCCTCCTTCTCCGACTAAACAACACACCTCATATGCCTAAGACCATTCTACCACCCAGTAGGTAGAAGAACCTCCATCTCCACTCTAATTCTCTAATTAAGCATCATCTCGTTTAAGTTTCCAACAAGTTCAATAGTTTCAATTGTTTCATATATATTTAAAATCAGTTATCTTCATATGGTAAGTTATCATACCTAAATTTTCCTTTTTTTTCTCAGCATATTGTTTTGGATGTTTGTAAAAAAAATACTAGTGCAAAGATGATACATGTGTAATGCGTTTGTGTGTATGTTTTTCTTGAAAACTTGCTTACCTCCCCCTCCTAAGTGTTCGATGAAATGACTACAAGATTCCCCCTTTGTTCATTACAGTGTTAGAGGGAATACAAAATGCCTACAAGATTAATTGAAGGTAAGTTTTTGACTAGTTAATGGTTACAAGGAATACAATTAAAGTTTTTGGATATTTGCAAAAGTATAATGCAAGTTTTTGTTTATGTTTGTTTTTTAGTTGATAAGTGTGCATCACCAAGAGATTTGATCTCAATCTAGTTTTTTTTTTAACATGTGAAAGGATCATTATTCAAATTAATGATTTTTCTTGTATGTGAAGGACTAGGCTATTTGAAATTCACAAATGTTGCGTGAAATTGAAAGACCAAGGGATTGAAGTTGTCTTCCACATGGTGTTGTCTTGTTATAGAATGGTGATTTTCAAGAACGACATTCTATTCTTATAGAATAAAATTTTCAATAATGGCATTGTGTTCTTATAGAGTGGGGATTATAAGAATGTCTATCTCTAAAACATTGTATTCTTATAGAATGTGATCGTAATGTGTTTTTTATGTATATTTTAGACCTTGATTATTGAATAATGTTAATAAAAAATGAGTATTCTTTAATAAATGGTTCAATTGTATGTTATTTTTTCAAGAAGTTAATTCAATCAATGTATATTTTTAGTCATTATATGTATTAATAGTATTGTTATTTTTCAAGATACTAACCATCCACTACCATACATCTATACATAGGGGTGTTCAAAACCGGATATCCGAATTTCGAATATCCGAAAATTCGGATAGTGTTTATTTGCTATCCGATTTCGTATCCGAAATTCCGGATACGGATTCGGATACTAAAATCGGATATCCGAAATTCTTACTTTTGGTCACTATCAAATATCAATCCAATTAATTAAACAACCACTATTAAGTTTTATTAGAATTGATAACCCGTTGAGACACATTAAACTATCAACCATTGATAGCCTACTTGATTAAACTTAAATAAAACAAATTCAAAACCATCGATTATTAATTTAAGACACATAAAACATTAAAGCATTAAGTATTAACGAAAAACATTAACGATGAAGCTTCATTCTTAAAAAGCTCAATGACTCATAAATTAAATTGTTGTATATTAGAATACAGAAGCATGTTGTTAGTCATTAGAATATCAACGCATGGTTTAAACAAAAGGAAATATCTATCAATTTTAACAATTCGTCACGAAATCACCGAATAATAACATAAAAACATTAATCCTAACAGTAAATCTTCCTAATTTATATTTTCAAATAATAGCATAAGATAATAAAAAAAATATAGAAAAGTGTATATTTTCGGATATCGGATATCCGAAATATCCGAAATTTTATAAAACTAATATCCGTATCCATATCCGAATCTGAAAAAGTGGATATCCAAATTTTCGGATATCCGAAAATCCGGATAATTTCGGATCGGATTTCGGATTTTTCGGATCCGATTTTCGCATACGGATATATTTTAACACCCTATCTATACATCTTAAACAGTAAAATAAAAAATCAAACCACTTATCATTTAATCATTTATTCTATCAGAATAAAAACAATATCATATAAATGGGATTTAACACACCTTGACCATTTCTATACAGTCGATCTAAATGGGATTTAACACACCAAAACCATATATCTGGCCTCCTAATGTCCATTTTATATGTAAAGTTCCAAGCTTGATGCCTATGCATGAGGTTTTTAGCTCAAAAGTCCATAGAAGGTGCTCTACAATGTGCATGGGGCTCTCATGGCCATAGAGTTGGCACCTTTATGCCATGAGACCCCTCCAATGACTCAGATATGGAAGTAGAACCCCATGAATCACCTTACAATTCCAAAAATGGTTTAAGAAGCCCTAAATGCACCATGAATCTAAGCCCTAAAGTTGAACAACCCAAAAAGGAAGACCAAAACAGGGGGCATTTACCTTGCTTGAGCTGAAGATGAAGTAAGATCTCTGGATCTACAAGCCCCAACTCGAATTTCCCAGCTTCTTCCTTCCTTCCAAGCTTCACAAACCAACCAAGAGCACCAAAATGGTCTCAACACACACACACAAACGGCTAGGGTTTCGATATCTATCTCTAAAGGAGTGTTAGGGACAAGGGAGGCTGAGTTAAGGTGTTTATATAGGTGCAAACCCTTAGATTTACGGTTTTACTCGTACAACGCCTACTCGTTGAGTCTGTCTCCCGACTCGTCGAGTAGGTCACTTAAGATATATGTGGATCTCGACTCTACTCGATGAGTGGGTCCTCCGACTCGTCGTGTCCCAGAGAAAAACATACAAAAATACTTGAATTAAATGCGTACTAGGAATCGGGTGCTACAAATCTCCCCCACTTATTTTCGACTTCGTCCTCGATGTATGTTGCTCGTTCTTGGAAAAGTTCTGGGTAATGCCCCATCATTTCATCCACCGGTTCCCATGTCCATTCCGAGCCCTTCAGGTGCTACCATTGCACCTTCACCAGCTCGATCCTCTTGTTCCTCAAATCCTTCGACTTCCGGTCAAGGATTGCTACAGGTCGGTCGATGTAATTCAGGATTTCATCAATCTGGATATCCATAAGGGGTACCACTTCTGAGTCGTCCACCAGGCACTTCCGCAACTGGGAGAAGTGGAAAGTGTTGTGGATCTGGCTGAGTTCGGCTGGCAGATCCAACCTAAACGCCACCTTACCCACCCGCGTTAAAACCCCGAACGGTCCAATGTACCTGGGGCCTAACTTTCCCCGTTTCCTGAATTGGATGACGCCTTTCGATGGCGACACCTTCAAGAGAACCATATCCCCGACCTGGAACTCCAGGTCAGTTCGGCGCTTGTCGGCATAACTTTTCTGTCGACTCTAAGCAGTTTGAAGCCTGCTCCGGACCTGCTAAATCCTCTCCGTCGTCATGATCACCACTTCGGTGCTCCCCGTGACCCTCTGGCCAACCTCACCCCAACATATCGGGGTGACCCTCTGGCCAACCTCACCCCAACATATCGGGGTCCTACAACTTCTCCCGTATAACATCTCGAAGGGAGGACGGTCGATACTCACGTGGTAGCTATTGTTGTACGAGAACTCAGCCAATGGGAGGTAAGTATCCCAGCTACCACCAAAGTCTAACACACATGCCCGCAGCATATCCTCCAAATTCTGGATGGTCCGCTCACTCTGACCATCCATTTGTGACAACCCGAAATTTTCATTCTGTACAAACAATTCAGGGTTTACACTTCAAGAGATATCAAGAGAGTGGATGCACTAGGGTTTAGTGCAACACTGTTATTCTAGCACTCTGTTATATGAGAAAACATTTCAGGAATAAAAATATTTTCTGCCAAAAATATCTCAGGACTATAAATAGAATTCTAAACCAAATTCATTCATTATTCGCATTTCCAACTAGAGAAAAGCCATTTTCTCTCTCACAGATCTTCGGGTTTTTATACCAAAACGTGAGTAACTCTCTCTAGTAGTGTTAGAAAGCTTATTATGTGTTTATAACATGATTTAGATGGCTAAATCACTAGATTAGTTTACTCCCCAAGGTGTTCTTGGGCGGTAAACTCCCGAAACAATGCCTAGACCTTCCCTTGTGTTACGCTACTACCTTAGACTCATATATATGTGTGTTAGGGACAAGAAAACAACCAATAAACACCAAAATATGGGTGTTCATGGCCCAAGATGATCTTGGACCGTGAACTCCAAAATCATGGACAAAAGGGTGCTTTTAAGGCACCTAAAGCCTTAGACATTTACTAGGAATTGTGTCAACTTAAATGAAGGACCAAAACACATCAAAGACACCCCTCAAAATGAGTTCACGGCCCTAATAAGGTTCTTGGGCCGTGAACATCAAAGAAGGGCACCAAAGTGTGCCTAAGGCCTTCATATGCTTGGGATAAAAGTTTAAGACCTATACTAGATGTGTATGAGACTTGAAAGCATCAAAAACACCCATCCTTAAGAGTTTACGGCCGCAAACTCTAAAGGAAATTGTCTTAAGGCCGTAAACTCCTCAAAGGGGTGTTTCTATGCCTTAAACCCTTCCAAGAATTAAACCACCAAGTTGGAATAATTCTAGGGATCATTTGGGACTTCAAAACACAAAATATCACCAATATTGGGAGTTCACGGCTGTAAACTCAAGAGTTTACAACCGTAAACTCCATGTGTGATGCTATATGGAGAGTAAACTCAAGTATAGGGTTCTTTGGAACCCTAAACCCAAGTACCTTGTCCCACAATAGCTTAGGTGCAATCCTTAGGGCTTAAAACACTTATATAAAGTGTATATTATGTTCTAAGATGTCTTAACATTATCAATTAGTAATTTAAGACTAATTGAGTGCATATATGTGTGATTATATGTTCATTAGGATCGTAGTGTGTGTACAAGTCCTCACTTGACACCGAACAATCGTACACCATCCAGTTCATCCAAACCACCATCTACAGGTGAGTTCATACCTCTAATCAATGTTTTAAATGATTTTAAATGCTTTAATGGGGGGGGGATACAAGTAGAAAACAACATGTTATTAAATCATCTTTATGTATTTCATAACTGTGTTTTCATTCAACAGATTTCACATACTACAAAATGTGATGCATGAAATGGTTTTCTATCTTTAAAATACTTTGTTATCAAATGTATTACTTTTAAAATGTTTATCAAAATGACATCAATTCACTTTTATATTTGTGCAAAACCCTTAAATGTCTTACAAAACCATTTTACATTCTTGAACTAAACTATGCATATACACTTATATTCTTATATATGTATTGATGTTATAGTCTACATCTTTCATTTAGTTTCTCACACCCTTGAGTAGTAAGAGTGTATAAACCTACTTGAACAACCAATTACCTTTCAGTAAATTATCATAGGGATAATTTGAAGATATCAAACATTATTCCTATTACAAGGAATCACACAAGAGTCAGTTCATTCATGAGTCTATACCAGTACATTACATGATACATGAGTACATTTATCTAGGATTACATGATACATGAGTACATTTAACTAGGATTACATGATACATAAGTACGTTTCATGGATACATTTATTTGAATACGCTTACATGAATACCATACATGAGTACTGTTACATAGATACATTATCCTGTATTCACTTACCTGGATACATGTACCTAGAGTTATGAGGAAGATTTATTCGTACCTTTTGTGTAAATTTTCCTGCCTATCCCTATTCGACGGGATGTCTAGACGGGACTAACCATTCCGGAACCCAGCTGTTAGCACCACTGGGTGATGAACATCTACGGATGTCTAAGGTTATCACTTATAATAGATAGATTGATATCGGAACTAACCATTCCACCATCCTGCTGTTGCAACAGAGGATGAGATGAAAATCTTTGGATGATCATTAGGTTACCACTTATATTAGGAGTCGGCTACGGGACTAACCCTTCCTCCAACTTGCTGCCGCTACAGAGGACAATTGGACCATCTTCGGAGGTTCATTAGGTTATACATATCGCTTACTACGATGGCGTGTTAGTCCTGGTATCCAGGGATAACACTTACATGGTTATATTTTTCCTATTTACTTTATTTTGTGATATATTCACATAAACGATGAGTTAGACTAATTACTGTTTGTAGTAGTCAAAAAGAAGGAAAAACTATCATTTTACTTACAAAACATTCGGGTCTTGGTAGAAGACTACATTATCATAACAAAACATTCGGGTCTTGGTAGAAGACTACATTGTCATAACAAAACATTCGGGTCTTGGTAGACGACTACATTGTCATAACAAAACATTCGGGTCTTGGAGGAAGACTACATTTCATACTAGTAGGAAATAAGGGATTTCTTAGGGCTTTTCATACTTATATCAACTGTTTTACTTAAAGGTTTTACATGACATTCATAACAGCTTTACAGAGCAAGACAATGACACTTAAATACTTATGAATTCACCAGCTTTAAAGCTGATACTCTCTTTCAAAATAACTTGTATTCTCAGGTCACCAGTAGACAGGTACGATGACCAGGTTTTGAGAAGATGGAGCACAGACAAGTCTCGTCTTTTATTTTGATTATATATTTTTGGTGTCTCATTACAATGAAAGAACACACATGTATTAAAACTTTACTTATAATGCAATGGATGATGTTGTTGCTTGTTTACTATTTTACACTGTTGTGATACTGTACATGACGTCCTCCACCCCTGAACGTTTCCGTCGTTCGTGGTTTTGGGGTGTGACACCGTTTGCGGGTGAAATGTCGTGCTAAAATGCAGATGAGTACCCAACTAATCGTGGAATTTCTTCCAGAACCTAGAAGTCAACCACACATCTCTGTTTGAAATCATGGAGACTGGCACTCCGTGTCGTGCCACCACTTGTGATAACCCGAAATTTATTCCGTCACGATATTCCATTTCCGTTAGTAAAACCGTTCGTATTTCAATTTTCCCGTTAACTTTCGATTTAAATTAATTAAAGTGGGACTTTTATTATGACCTCGTGAGTATCCAAACCCGTTAGAAACACATGAAAACATCCCAAATTATTATTTAGAAAATTTTTAGTTTCGACTACGTCGGGTTACAACAACTAAATCGGGTACGACCAAAAGCCTCGTTTAACGACAGTATCGGGTAGATTTCCACCGAGTCTCAAATTCAAACCATATTTAAGGTTGAAAGGACCTCATTTGAATACTTTTTCCCTCTCTCTCTACTCTCTCTCTAAAAACTCAATCTTGGATCCAAAATCACCTCTTTCAATCCCCAAATTGGTATGTAATCCTTCCTAGCTCATAGTATAACACATTTAGCTTTCAAATTCGTGTTTAATTCATGAAATAGGACCAAGAACATGTGTTTACGGCCCTGGAACAGCCCTAGGCCGCAAACACACATAAATGGGGTTTTTGAGCCTCAAAACCCTTCCAAACCACCTTTAGACCTTAGATATGACTTAGGGGCTTACAAGACCGGACTTGGAACACCAAAAACTCAACATTTGAGGGGTAAACATGAGTTTACAACCCAAGAGCATGCTTGGACCGTAAACACCCTTTCATAGGCCGTAAACCCCTTTTTAGGTGTTAAAATGCCCTTTAAGCACCTCCTAAGCCTTGGAATAAAGTGTAGAACCATCCTCCAATGTGTTAGGGACCTTAAACTTGATAAAAAGCATCCCTTTAGGAGTTCACGGCCATAAACCCCCCAAGGAATGGTTCCTGGGCCGTAAACTCCTATAACATGGTCAAATGGTGCCCTAACTCCATCCTATAGCTTGTACTTTGGACTAGAAACACTTGTGATTGACCTAGGACCACCAAAACACATTAAGAATGGGTACATAAGATTTTACGACCATAAACTCCTAGTTTACTGCCGTAAACTCCTCAAATGGTCCAAATGATGATCAAGTCCCCTTCCAATGCCTTAGAACTAAGCCTAGCATCATCCCACTAGTGTTGTAAGACCATTAGGCACCCAAGAACACCCCCACCATGAGTTTACGACCGTAAACTCATGGGGAAATGGTCTTATGGACGTAATCTCCAATAGGATTTTATTCTTGAATAGCAAACTCCATGTCTAGGCCATACACCCCCTTAGATGCTACCCGGATCACTCCTAACACTTGAATTGAAGTGTTTTCGTGCCTCGGAGTGTTTATTCTTATTTAATTAGTAGTTCAAAGCCTAATTAGATACAAATTGTGCATCTTTCATATTACATAGGAACCTCGCGTGTTTTCAAGCACCGAACTGACGTTTAGCACCCAAACCGACACATTCCTCGACTGGTGAGTTGATACCCCTACGCCTTTTTCCAAGTTTTTCAATGTTATCAGGGGGGGATACAAGCAAATTATAAATGTTTTTGATAAACATAAAACTAACGTAATTCTATAAATATCTGGCAAACTTTTGGATATCTTTACCCCTTTTGTATTACGCAGAGCATAAGAGATGTTTTTTCTGAATATAACTACATAGATTTCAATTACAGTGTTGGAAACATTCAAAACAATCATATTATTATGGGAATAATTTGGGATCTTCACTTCTTGTTTTACGAATTCGGATTTCATGCAGAGTCGATAGATAAACTATGTCTGATTCAGTTTATCTAAGTTTAATTTAGAATATCATGCCAGATAATTTCTTTGTATTCAATTGTTTATATTCTATCATGTTTCAAAACGATTACGATATTTGATAACGACCGAATACACCGTGAATAATGTAATACTAGCTTGTGAGATTCGTCTTCAGTAAACCCTTCGGATTATCAGTAAATCCTCCCCGGAAGTATAACCATAGTCTCCTGGTGGGAGAGCGTGGAATTTGTGAATAGATCTATTCGGGACTGACAATCCCATACCTTAACTGCTAGCTACAGTTAGGCAGGCACGCCTGGGGTGACAAATTCTAGATATCGTCCGACGCCTGAAGAACGTCAAGGAGGTCTCGGGTCAGATTAGCATGGTTATACGACTCACAATACGTATTAATATAAATTTGTTCACGGATTTTATATCTTCCTTTAATCTATAGTTATATGTATTAAAACTACCTACTATTGTACCGGATGGTATTCCAGGGTTTTCAATCTATAGTTTTACGTATTAAACTATCTACTATTGTACCGAGTGGAATTCACAAATTTTAACTTATGTTTTCTTAACATACTAGTAATAATCAGGGTTTATCTTATAGAAATCGACAAACGTGATAGAAAATATGGGATTTTCTTGGTTAACAATCTTTTTCAAAAAAGTAAAGGAAACTTGTTCTTTTTCATAAACAAACTACTTATGAACTCACCGGCTTTATGCTGATTTTTGAAACTACTTGTATTCTCAGGTTCTCCTTAGACAGGTATCTCGCGTTCTTTTGCAGAAGACGGAGCATATGGAATTCACGTCTTTATTTGTTTAAACTAATGTATCTATAAAACATGTATTACCTTACTTTCAAACAAATGTAATGATCCTATGTAATGCAGTGTTTTGTGTTTACTATGCTTACTATGTACATTGGTTGTGATATTACATGACGTCCTCCACTCCGGAACGTTTCCGCCATCGGTTTTTGGGGTGTGACACCACTTCCCAAATGTATATGTCGGCCAACTTCTCGGCCGAGATACTCTCCTGGATCGGTATAAAATAGGCACTCTTGGTCAACCGATCCACGATGACCCATATGGAATCCACTCCTCGTGCGGTCCTGGGAAGTTTGGTGATGAAGTCCATAGTGATGTCTTTCCACTTCCATAGGGGAATATCCAACGGCTGCATCTTTCCATGTGGCCTCTGGTGCTCGACCTTGACTTTCCTGCAGGTCAAGCACCGCTCCAAATACCATGCTACATCCCGCTTCATGCAGGGCCACCAATAGTCAAGACGAAGGTCTTTATACATCTTCTTCGCCCCGGGATGAATGGAGAATCGGGATTTGTGCGCCTCCTCTATCAAAACCTGGCGCACACCCCATGGTATGGAACCCCACCCTATGGTGTAGTGTCAGTAATCCTCGGCTATCATAGTCGAAGGAGGAAACCTGACCTACTATTCGCTCTCTCTTCCGATGTTCCTCCTCCATAGCCTCCTGCTGGGCCTCTCAGATCTGCTCTAGTAGTGGAGTCACCACTGTCATCCGCATGCAAATATCTTTGATTGTCGCTGCCTTGCACCTAAGCCCATCGGAAACCACATTGGCCTTCCCCGGGTGGTAAAGGATCTCGCAATCATAATCCTTCACCACATCCAACCACCGACGCTGCCTCATGTTCAAATTCGGTTGATCCATGAGGTACCTCAAACTCTTGTGGTCCGTGTAAATGGTATATCGAAACCCATAGAGGTAGTTTTGCCAAATCTTGAGGGCGAAGACAACTACCCCCAACTCTAAATCGTGTGTCGGGTAGCTCTCCTCGTGGGGCTTCAACTGCCTCGAAGCATAGGCGATGACATGCCATCTCTGCATCAGTACTGCGCCCAAAACCGAGATGGATGCGTCGTAGTACACTACGAAATCCTCTACACCCTCTGGCAGGGCTAAGATTGGGGCCTCGCACAACCTCTGTCTCAGTGTCTTGAACGCCGCTTGCTGCTCAGGCCCCCAACGGAAAACTACGGCTTTCTTCGTCAGCCGCGTCAAAGGTACGACTATCTTGGAGAAGTCCAGGATGAATCTCCGATAATAGCCGACTAATCCCAGGAAACTCCGAATCTTAGATGGAGACTTCAGAACCTCCCATCTCATCACGGCTTCTACTTTGGCGAGGTCGACTAGAATACCGTTTTGGTTGACAAGGTGCCTAAGGAATTGCACCTCGCGCAACCAGAACTCACATTTGGAGAACTTGGCGTACAAGCTCTCCCTTCGTAGAGTCTCCAACACCTCTCGCAGATGCTCCTCATACTCCTCCTGCGTCTTGGAGTAAACCAAGATATCATCGATAAAAACTATCACTGACCGGTCCAACATCGGTCTACACATGCGGTTCATGAGATCCACGAACGCGGTACGAGCATTGGTGAGCCCGAAAGGCATCACCACGAACTCATAATGGCCATAGCGTGTCCGGAACGCAGTCTTCTGTGCATCTTCCTCTCTGGCCCTCATCTAATGGTATCCTGAACGCAAATCAATCTTGGAGAACGAAGATGCTCCCTGAAGCTGGTCAAAGAGATCATCAATCCTCGGAAGTGGGTAACGGTTCTTCATCGTTACCTTGTTCAGCTCTCGATAGTCTATGCACATGCGATACGATCCGTCCTTCATCTTGACAAACAGAATTGGGGTTCCCCAAGGCGAGCTACTCGGCCTGATGAATCCCTTGTCTAGCAGCTCCTGCAGTTGCGTAGACAACTCTTGAATCTCGGGAGGAGCCAACCGATATGGTGCCTTGGCTATCGGAACCTCACTAAGAACTAGGTCGATCCTAAACTCTACCTGTCGCTCTGGAGGTATCCCAGGAAGCTCCTTTGGTAACACGTCTGCGTAGTCTCGCACCACCGAAACATCACTCACCGTCACCTTACCCGTCTCCTCGGTATCCATAACATAGGTAACATACCTGTGCAACCCTGTTGTAGGTAGCGCCTAGCTCTCGCTACTGAACATAATGTGGGTCCACACTATGACCTCTCACCGTGGATCACCAACTCTCCCCCACCTAGGGTCCTGACTCGCACTAGCTGCTGTGCGCAATCTATCACCGCCCCATTAGGGCTCAACCAATCCATGCCTATAATCACCTTGTTCCCTCGCAATGGAATGGGAACCAAATCCACTAGATAGCACTCCTTGAATAACCTCAACACACAATCTCGGAAAACCATTGATGCTCGCACCGATCTGTCATCGGCAATCTCTACCTCTAAAGGGAAATCCAACATGCCCGAAGACACAGGAAACCTCTTGATGAGCGCAAGAGAAAAAAAGATCGAGAGGCACCTAAATCAAACAACGCCTGTACCGGAATACCATTCACGTGGAACGATCTTAAACATGTGAGCACAGATCATATATCAATATCATAACATCATATAAATAGATCAGGGAGAAAGAATCATACCAGTCACCACATCGGGTGCGGCGTGTGCCTCCTCGGTAGTCAACTGGAAGGTCTGACTCCTCACCACTGGAGCCTCTGCCTTGACCTGTCGGCCGTCAGTAATCCGCAGGGTCGTTGGAGCTGGCGCCTTCACTGGCGATGCTGCTGTCAACTGGGGGCAATTGGCCTTCTTATGGCCCCTCTGGTTGCAGTGAAAATACAGCAACTCGGATGTCTGAATAGTGGGTGCAAGGGCAATACAATCCCTGCTAAAGTGCCCCGTCTTGCCGCACTTGTAGCAGCCCGACGATCCCAACCTACATGCTCCCTCGTGCGGCCTACCGCATTTCCTGCAGCGGTCCTGTCCTAACTAGCCTTTCGGCCTACCATCTGATCCCTTGGGCTTCTTCCCCGAAGCCCCAATCACCTGCCCCTCCTCTACCTTCCTCTTCCGGATGTGCTACATATCAATCTCCCTCTCCCTTGCCCTGGCAACCATGGAATCCAGGGTAGGGCAAGCTGAAAAACTAACATGCTCCCAAATGTCAGCTCGCAGTATGTCATGGTAGCGGGCCCTCCTTATGTCCTCATCTCCCGCATACTGGGGCACCAGTAACGCCCTTTCCCGGAACTTGGCGGTCATCTCCGCCACAGTCTCCGTCGTCTGTCTCATATCCAGGAACTCCCTGGCCAACTGCTGAGCTCCACCGCAGGTGGGAACTCAACCCTGAACCGGGTCACAAAATCCAGCCATGTCATATCCTCAATAGCCGAGGCTCCTAGAGAGTCTCCAACCGACTCCCACCAATCTCTGGCCCTGTCTCTCAAGCACCCTGCTGCATATCTCACCTTCGACCCCTCGGGGCAAAAGCTGGTCAACTACGAGACTCAATGTCTGCAATCCACCGCCTGACTGCAACGGGGTCCTTTGCCCCATGGAAATCCGGCACACCACTGCCCCTGAAGTCCTTAAAGTACAGTGTGCGTGATCCCAACTGGCTGGTCGCCATGTTGCTCCTGAACGCCCGGAGGCCATCCTCCATCAACTCGACAATCCCTTCCTTGATCGACCCAATGATGATCGGGGTCGCATCAAGGATGCCTCTAGTAATCTTGGATGCGATGAACTCGCATAGCCTCTCATCTACTGGTTCGGAACCTAAGCCCGAACCCGATCCCTCTCCTGAGCTTCCAACTGCTGGCCTCGGACGTAGTACCACCATTCTGCAATACATAATGTAAACCGTCAGTAATACTAATACATCTAAAGGGATCACATCCATCACAAGTTCCCTAGTCTCGCCTCAGCCTTCTTCAATTCAAGTACGGATCCTCTTCTTTTAGTAGTACGGGCCCATACTACCTTCCACATCTATCCGTACTTTCCTCAAGAACTGCCTCGACTCCACCAAGTCCCTTCTACTATTATTGTTCTCTGCTATTCCCATCCTAGGCTCTCCTTAGGGTACCTCTGACTCTATCAAATCCAGTCCTCAGCTGCTGAAGGCCTCTTTATAATGCCAATTAGTCATCACCTGAATACCATCACATGTGACGAGGCTCAGATAATCCTTCGCGTAAAAGATCCGTCCCTACAACGGTTGGAGTCAGACAAGAGCTGCACAATAGGTCCAAATCCAACACTCTGAGATTATTCAACCTTGATCACATGTGACGTGATGTATTCACCTAATGACTAACTCCCATCACTCAGATTCCTACAAACACGAAGCAAGCAACATTCGGACATAGAAAACTACTCAAGTAACTCTATTCTCATAACGAGAAACTGTACTAGCATACAAAGCTAAGATCATACTATCAGGCATAACCTAAACATGCTATCCAACTACTGTCTACTCAATACTAGGATGCAATCTTCATAAGCTAAAGCACAATAAACAGGCACATGAGGCATCATTCCTAGATCCTGAGTCCTATTCTAGCATGCTGTTCTACTGAAGCTGATAAACATAACATAAACTTGTATGGGTACTTTGGGGAATACTTACTTGAGCTCGGCCGGTCGCGCACATCACATGCTTCTCTCTTTCTCACAACACTCTTCTTTTTAAGTTTCTTTTTAAAAACTCTTTTGAAAACATTTTTCTTTTTGAAAACCTTTTTACCATTTCCTTAGTTTGAGTCCAATCATACCCGAAAGTATGTCTGAATCCCTCAAATCAAGGCTCTGATACCAACTTGTAACGTCCCAAATTTCGGGTCCAAATATTTTATTTTGATTAACTGATTATAAAAACATCCATAAGAAAACTACTTAAATATATATCATTTTGTAAATCAATGTATCATGTCTGAAACCCCAAATCATATAATAGCAACATGTCAGAGTCCAATCCTAGAATATCTCAAGTGCGGAAAATCAATGTGTGTGCATATGATGTGCTGCTACCGTGCCAGCTCCTTCCCCTTCGCTGAAGAGGTACCTGAAACCAAAACCGTAAACTGTAAGCACAAAGCTTAGTAAGTTCCCCCATCGTACCACATACCATTAAGTCATATAGCATACATACTGGCGGGCAATTCTGGAGTGCCCGACCTACCCGGTACGGCCATTCTAGGGTGTTGACCCGGTACGACCATTCTGGGGTGCCGACCTACCCGTGTCAAGCCATTATGAGGTGCCGACCTACCCATGTCAAGCCATTCTGGGGTGTTGAGCTACCCTTCGGTCTTCACAACTAACCCTCGGGGACTATTTCACCCCCCTACTGCTACTATCACATATATCATAACATAAACATACTATCAGACATATCTGGGGTGTCCGAGCTGCCCTTCGGTCCTAACAACCGAACTTAGGGAGTGTTCCCCTCCTACTACCACTATCACATATAAGATATCATGCCAGGATATAAACATATCATCATATACTGTCAGACATATATGGGGTGCATGACCTACCCTTCGGTCCTAACTACCGAACTCTACTACTATCACATATAACATATCATGCCAACATTTAACATACTAGGTACTAGCTGTAGCACCTGGTTCCTGGTACGTAAATCTTATTTGGGTATTCTCTTTTCTTTTAGCCATTGGACTCGGCGAGTCATAGGTCCGACTCGCCGAGTAGATACGGGACCCGGGACACGTTTAAGTTGGCGACTCGGCGAGTCCATAAACTGGACTCGGCGAGTCACCGCTGTTGGATGAAACCCTAAGTTTCAGGGATTTGCACCCTATTTAAACACCATATCCGCCCCAGGCCAGCCCCCATTCACCCTCAGAGCTCCCAACCCTCGTTCTAAGCTTGTTCATAGAGAGTTTGAAGAAATTGTTGTGTGTTCTTGAAGGTTTTGAGGAAAAAGGGGTGTAGATCAAGAGGAAAGGAAGGGATCCAAGCATCTTTGTGCTCTCTCAGCAGTTCCTTTGAGGTATAACCCGTTTTCCCCTTGTTTTTATGCTTATTACTTCATTTGAGTCATTCTTGAGCCAATCCCCAAGCTTGTATGTGCAATATAAGTCGTAATAAGTTGATTGGCCTTTAGATCTAGGCAAGATTGAGCTCCAGGAGCTTAGATCTGTTACCTTTATGGACCCATGTTGCTTGTTCACCCTAGATCTACCCTTTTGAGGCATTTTGAGCCCTAAATCCCTCATTGGTGAGTATCTACACGTAAAGTTGGAAACTTTACGTGTCATTCATGCTCTAGGAACCCAGATCTGTAAATGGCATGGACTGAAATCAAGCAAAATTGTGTATATAGTGAATGCATGGCGACGACTCCGCGAGTCGTTCATCAGACTCAGCGAATCTGCTCGCGAGTCTCCGAGTTGTCCCCTTTTCGTTGTGTCGAGTGAGTGTAGTGAGTCACGGGGTGTGACTCAGTGAGTTGGAAGCCAAACTCATCCATGGAGGAACTCGGCGAGTCCATGCCCTGACTCGGCGGGTTCAAGGCAATCTCCTTAGATCAAGAATAGACTCGGCGAGTTGTTCATACAACTCGGCGAGTCTCAGCATAAAGTGTTCTTCGGATAAAGATGAACTCGACGAGTTGTTCATACAACTCGGCGAGTAGGATGAAGGAGTTGAACCTCAGTTAAGAAGAAGAACTCGTCGAGGCAACGCCCAACTCGACGAGTAGGGTCGGGATCCAGGACAGTCGTTTGGATAGGGACTCGGTGAGTTGGAGAGCCAACTCGGCGAGTCAGGTCAACTGAAAGTTGACTCTGACTTTGACTTATGACATGATCAGGGGT
The DNA here is from genome assembly GCF_002870075.4 of Lactuca sativa. Lineage (NCBI taxonomy): Eukaryota > Viridiplantae > Streptophyta > Magnoliopsida > Asterales > Asteraceae > Lactuca > Lactuca sativa. The sequence continues at coordinate 89,897,315 of NC_056625.2, read as the reverse complement.
AAAATGTTCATTTTACCCAATGGACATTTAGCAGTGATTGACTGAGTATGTTGTGGGATTTGCAGCCGGAGGATTTCCGGAGCAGCAGTAGGCAGTCAGTTCTCGACCAGATTAACAGCTATTTCGAGGTGAGTTTCCTTTCAGTAGAAACGTGTCTAAGGCACTAAGGCCGACTCGTGTAGACGAGATGTTAGTACTAGAGTGTGGGCCGAGCCCGTATCTCTGGGTTTAGTCAAGTATGATATATGTGTCAACATGATAGAGTTGCTTATACTTGTTGTCTGTGTGATACTTGTATATTATGGGTTAGCGGTTGAGTGTGGGCAGGGCCCGTATCTCTCCGAGGTTGGAGTGTGGGCTAGGCCCGTATCTCCCAGATAGTAGAGTGTGGGCGAGGCCCGTATCTCCCGGCTAGCGAAGTGTGGGCAGGGCCCGTATCTTCACAAGTGTGGGCGAGGCCCGTATCTCCCGGCTAGCGAAGTGTGGGCAGGGCCCGTATCTTCCCGAGTGTGGGCGAGGCCCGAAACTCATAGTTGAACGTTGTTTGTTATATGCTTGCATGGTATGAGGTATTATGGGGGAGCTCACTAAGCTTCGTGCTTACGGTTTTCAATTTTGGTTTCAGGTACCTCCTCAGCTAGGGGAAAGGAGCCGGCGCGGTAGCAGCATGTCACACACCCACACTCTCTTGGTTCCGCAGTTACGAGTTTATTCTGGGATTGATACTCTGATGTTTTTATTGATCGAATGTTGTGGTTTTTAATTTGGTTTTCGATGTGAAATGGTTCAACTAAACAATATTTTAGTTGTTAACGTTTTCTATGTAATGTTCTATAAACGAAGTTTTTGGACGTGAAATTTTGGGTCGTTACAAGTTGGTATCAGAGCCCTGGTTTGAGGGATTCGGACACACCTTTGGGGGTGTCTGAACTCAAATGAAGGGATTAAAAGATTTTCTAAATGAAAATGTTTTCTAAAAACTGAGAAAAGAGTTTCGAGAAAGAATGAAGTGTGTGATGTGCGCGACTGGCCGAGCTCAAGTAAGTATTCCCCAAAATACCCATATGAGTTTATGTTATGTTTATCATCTTTTGTAGAGCAGCATGCTAGAATAGGACTAAGGATCTAGGAGTGATGCGTTATGTGCCTGCTTTATGTGTTTCAGTTGTATGAGAATTGCATGCTAGACAGCGAGTAGGATAGCCTGATTAGGTTATGCCTGATAGTATGAGCTTAGCACTTTATGCTAGTATAGTTCCTGTAAGCAGATAGAGTTGATTGAGATTGTTACCCTTGTCTGAATGCTGCTTGCTTCGTGCTATGTGGGACTCTGAATAATGGGAGTTAGCCATTAGGCGAATACGGCACGTCCCATGTGATCAGGGTTGAATAATCTTAGAGTACCTGGTTTGATCCTACTGCGCAACTCTTGTTTGAGTCCAACCATTGTAGGGACGAGTCGGGTACTCGAAGGATTATCTGAGCCTCGTCACGTGTGATGGTATTCGAGTGATGGCTAATTGGCATTACAAGGAGGTCTGCAGCAGCTGAGGACTGGATCGAGTAGAGTCGGAGATTTCCCTAGGGCGAGCCTAGGATGGGTATAGCAGTGATCAGCAGTAGTGAAAGGGATCTGGTGGAGTTGAGGCATTCCTTGAAGAAGGTACGGATAGATGTGGAAGGTAGTATGGGCCCGTACTACTGAAAGCAGAGGATCCGTACCCCAACCAAGGAAGGCCAAGATAAGACCAGGGAACTTGTAAGTAGCTGTGACCCCTCAGGAAGTATCAGTATCTCTAATGTTTGTTGTGATGTATTGCAGAATGGTGGTACTTCGATCGAGGCCGGTAGATGGCGGTTCAGGAGAGGGGTCAGGTTCGGGATCAGGTTCCGAGCCGATAGATGAAGGACTACGCGAGTTCATCGCGTCAGAGATCACCAGAGGCATCCATGAGTCGACCCCCATCCTCTTTGGGTCGATCAAGGAAGGGATCATGGAGTTGATGGAGGATCGCCTTTGGGCATTCAGGAGTGATATGGCATCTAGCCAGTCGGGATCTCGCACACTGTCCTTCAAGGACATCAGGGGCAGTGGTGCGCCAGATTTCCATGGGGTGAAAGACCCCATTGCTGCCAGGCGATGGATTGCAGACATCGAGTCTGCACAGTTGACTAGCTTCTGCCCCGAGGGGTCGAAGGTGAGGTATGCAGCAGGGTGTTTACGGGACCGAGCCCGGCATTGGTGGGAGTCAGTGGGTGATTCGTTGGGAGCTGCAGCTATCGAGGCTATGACCTGGTCGGACTTTGTGACCAGGTTCAGGGCAGAGTTTGCGTCGGCTGTCGAGCTTCAGCAGCTTGCCAGGGAGTTTTTGGACATGAGGCAGACGACGGAGACTGTGGCGGAGATCACCGCCAAGTTCCGGGAGAGGGCCTTGTTGGTGCCCCAGCATGCGGGTGATGAGGATATGAGGAGGACCCGTTATCATGATATGCTACGGGCTGACATCCGGGAGCATGTCAGCTTTTCAACTTGCCCTACCCTGGAGTCCCTGATCGCCAAGGCAAGGGAAAGGGAGATTGATTTATAGCACATTCGGAAGAGGAAGGCAGAGGCGGGGCAGGCGGTTGGGGCTTTAGGAAAGAAGCCCAGAGGATCAGATGGGAGGCCGAAAGGCCAAGGAGGACCCGGCCGCTGTGGGAAATGTGGCAGGACGCATGAGGGAGCATGTAGGATGGGATCAGCAGGCTGCTACAAGTGCGGCAAGGCGGGGCACTTTAGCAGGGATTGTACTACTCCAGTTTCGGCTATTCAAACGTCTGAGTTGCTGTGTTTCCACTGCAACCAGAGGGTGCCAGAAGAAGGCCAATTGCCCCCCAATTGACAGTTTTAGCGCCGGTGAAGGCGCCAGCTCTAACGACCCTGCGGATCACAGATGGCCGGCAAGGTAAGGCAGAGGCTCCGGTGGTGAGGAGCCGAGCATTCCAGTTGACTACCGAGGAGGCACGCGCCGCACCCGATGTGGTGACGGGTATGATTCTTTCTCTCCATTGTTATTTTATGATGTTATGATATTGATATGTGCTCGGTATATATATATGTTTTAGGATCGTTCCATGTGAACGGTATCCCAGTTCAGGTGTTATTCGACTCGGGTGCATCCCGATCATTTGTGTCCCTTGCGCTTAGCAAGAAGTTTCATGAATCTTCGAGCATGTTGGATTGCCCTTTGGAGGTAGAGATTGCTGATGATCGATCGGTGCGAGCATCGATGGTGTTTCGGGATTGCGTATTGCGTCTGTTTGAGGAGCGTTTCTTAGTAGACCTGGTTCCTATTCCGCTGTGTGGGAACAAGGTGATTATAGGCATGGATTGGTTGAGCCCTAATGGGGCGGTGATAGATTGCGCGCAGCAGCTAGTGCGGGTCAGGACCCCAGGCGGGGGAGAGTTAGTGATTCATGGCGAGAGGCCTCAGTATGGACCCACAGTATGTTCAGCAGCGAGGGCGAGGTGCTACCTTCAGCAGGGATGCGCAGGATATGTCGCGTATGTGATGGATACCCAGGAGGCGGGTAAGGCGACAGTGAGCGAGGTTCCAGTGGTGCGAGATTTCGCAGATGTTTTCCCAGAGGAGCTTCCTGGGATACCTCCGGAGCGGCAGGTGGAGTTCATGATTGACCTCGTTCCTGGTGCGACTCCGATAGCCAAGGCACCGTATCAGTTGGCTCCTCCCGAGATGCAGGAGTTGTCTACGCAGCTGCAGGAGCTGCTAGACAAGGGATTTATTCGTCCGAGTAGTTCACCCTGGGGAGCCCCGATCCTGTTTGTGAAGAAGAAGGATGGGTCGCACCGGATGTGCATAGATTATCGGGAGCTGAATAAGGTAACGGTGAAGAACCGTTACCCACTCCCGAGGATTGATGATCTCTTTGACCAGCTTCAGGGAGTGTCTTGGTTTTCCACGATCGATTTGTGTTCAGGATACCATCAGATGAGGGTCAGGGAGGAGGATATGCAGAAGACCGCATTACGGACGCGCTATTGCCATTATGAGTTCGTGGTGATACCGTTTGGGCTCACCAATGCTCCTGCCGCGTTCATGGACCTCATGAACCGCGTATGCAGACCGATGCTGGATCGGTCTGTGATAGTCTTTATCGATGACATCTTGGTTTATTCCAAGACTCAGGAGGAGCATGAGGAACATCTAAGGGAGGTGTTGGAGACCCTGAAGAGGGAGAGCTTGTATGCCAAGTTCTCCAAGTGTGAGTTCTGGTTGCGCGAGGTGCAATTTCTTGGACACCTCGTCAACCAGAACGGGATTCTGGTCGATCCGGCCAAGGTCGAGGCCGTGATGAGATGGGAGGTTCCGAAGTCTCCATCTGAGATTCGGAGTTTCCTGGGATTAGCAGGCTACTATCGGAGATTTATTCAGGATTTCTCCAAGATAGTCGTACCCCTGACGCGGCTGGCGAAGAAAGTCGTGGTCTTTCGGTTGGGACCCGAGCAGCAGGCTGCATTTGAGACACTGAGACAGAGATTGTGCGAGGCGCCGATCTTAGCCCTGCCAAAGGGCATAGAGGATTTTGTGGTTTATTGTGACGCGTCCATTTCAGGGTTAGGCGCGGTATTGATGCAGAGGGGGCATGTCATTGCCTACGCCTCGAGGCAGCTCAAGCCTCACGAGGCGAACTACCCGACGCATGATTTGGAGTTGGGGGCGGTGGTTTTTGCCCTCAAGATTTGGCGACATTACCTCTACGGGGGTTTGATGTACCATTTACACGGACCACAAGAGTTTGAGGTACCTCATGGATCATCCGAATCCGAACATGAGGCAGCGTCGGTGGTTGGACGTGGTGAAGGATTATGATTGCGAGATCCTATACCACCCGGGGAAGGCCAATGTGGTGGCCGATGCACTTAGCCGCAAGGCGGCACCGATCAGGGACGTATGCATGAGGATGACCGTGGTGACTCCCTTGTTGGAGCGAATTCGGGAGGCACAACAGGAGGCTATCAAGGAGGAGCATCGGAAGAGCGAGCGTGTGGTGGGTCAGGTTTCCTCCTTTGATTATGATAACCGAGGACTATTGACACTACACCGTAGGGTGTGGGTGCCGTATCATGGAGGCATGCGCCAGATTTTGATGGAGGAGGCGCACAAGTCCCGATTCTCTATTCATCCCGGGGCGACGAAGATGTATAGGGATCTTCATCTAGATTATTGGTGGCCCTGCATGAAGCGGGATGTGGCATAGTACGTTGAGCGGTGCTTGACCTATAGGAAGGTCAAGGCCGAACATCAGAGACCGCATGGAAAGATGCAGCCGTTGGATATTTCACTGTGGAAATGGGAAGATATCACGATGGACTTTGTCACGAAGCTTCCCAGGACCGTGCGTGGAGTGGATTCGATTTGGGTCATCGTGGATCGATTGACCAAGAGTGCTCACTTTATCCTGATTCAGGAGAGCATATCGGCCGAGAAATTGGCCGACATCTATATCAGGGAGATCGTGGCGCGGCACGGGGTGCCAGTATCGGTTATCTCGAACAGGGATGTGCGTTTTACTTCCAGATTTTGGAAGAGATTTCATGACAAGTTGGGCACTCGTTTGCATTTTAGCACCGCCTTGCACCCGTAGACGGATGGTCAGAGCGAGCGGACCATCCAGACCTTGGAGGATATGTTGCGGGCGTGCGTGTTGGACTTCAGTGGTAGCTGGGATACCTATCTTCCCTTGGCCGAGTTCTCCTACAACAACAGCTACCACGCGAGTATCGACCGCCCTCCATTCGAGATGTTGTATGGACAGAGGTGCAGGACCCCAATATGCTGGGGTGAAGTTGGCCAGAGAGTCATGGGGAGCACCGAAGTGGTGCTCAGGACGAACGAGAGGATCCAGCAGGTTTGGAGCAGGCTTCAGACTGCTCAGAGTCGACAGAAGAGTTACGCCGACAAGCGTCGATCCGACTTGGAGTTCCAAGTCGGGGATATGGTTCTCCTGAAGGTGTCGCCTTGGAAAGGCATCATTCGATTCAGGAAGCGGGGCAAGTTGGGCCCGAGATTCGTCGGACCGTTCAGGGTTGTAGCCCGGGTGGGAAAGGTGGCGTATAGGCTGGATCTGCCAGTCGAGCTCAGCCAGATCCACAACACTTTCCATGTTTCTCAGCTGCGGAAGTGCTTAGTGGATGATTCAGCGGTGGTGCCGCTAGAGGATATACAGGTTGATGACAGCCTGAATTACATTGAGCGCCCAATCGCAATCCTCGACAGGAAGTCGAGGGATTTGAGGAACAAGAAGGTGGAGCTAGTGAAGGTGCAATGGCAGCACCGTAAGGGTTCGGAATGGACTTGGGAGCCGATGGACGAGATGATGGAGCATTACCCCGAGCTGTTTCAGAGTCGAGCAGCAGACTTCGAGGATGAAGTCTAAAATAAGTGGGGGAGATTTGTAGCACCTGGTTCCTGGTACGTAAATCTTATTTGGGTATTCTCTTTTCTTTTAGCCATTGGACTCGGCGAGTCATAGTTTTGACTCGCCGAGTAGATACGGGACCCGGGACACGTTTACGTTGGCGGCTCGGCGAGTCACTGGAATCGGCGAGTCACCGCTGTTGGATGAAACCCTAAGTTTTAGGGGTCTGCACCCTATTTAAACACCAAATCCGCCCCAGGCTAGCCCCCATTCACCCTCAGAGCTCCCAACCCTCGTTCTAAGCTTGTTCATAGAGAGTTTGAAGAAATTGTTGTGCGTTCTTGAAGGTTTTGAGGCAAAAGGGGTGTAGATCAAGAGGAAGGGAAGGGATCCAAGCATCTTTGTGCTCTCTCAGTAGTTCCTTTGAGGTATAACCCGTTTTCCCCTTGTTTCTATGCTTATTACTTCATTTGAGTAATTCTTGAGCCAATCCCCAAGCTTGTATGTGCAATATAAGTCGTAATAAGTTGATTGGCCTTTAGATCTAGGCAAGATTGAGCTCCAGGAGCTCAGATCTGTTACCTTTATGGACCCATGTTGCTCGTTCACCCTAGATCTACCCTTTTGAAGCATTTTGAGCCCTAAATCCCTCATTGGTGAGTATCTACACGTAAAGTTGGAAACTTTACGTGTCATTCATGCTCTAGGAACCCAGATCTGTAAATGGCATAGACTGAAATCGAGCAAAATCGCGTATATAGTGAATGCATGGCGACGACTCGGCGAGTCGTTCATCAGACTCAGCGAGTCTGCTCGCGAGTCTCCGAGTTGTCCCCTTTTCGTTGTGTCGAGTGGGTGTAGTGAGTCACGGGGTGTGACTCAGTGAGTTGGAAGCCAAACTCATCCATGGAGGAACTCGGCGAGCCCATGCCCTGACTCGGCGGGTTCAAGGCAATCTCCTTAGATCAAGAACACACTCGGCGAGTTGTTCATACAACTCGGCGAGTCTCAGAATAAAGTGTTCTTCGGATAAAAATGAACTCGACGAGTTGTTCATACAACTCGGCGAGTAGGATGAAGGACTTGAACCTCATTTAAGAAGAAGAACTCGTCGAGGCTGATGGGTTTTGAGCATTCTAACACTTCCTAAGTGTACATGCAACCCTAATAACCTTGGATCTATGTTTGTCTAATTATCATGCAAAGTTGAATTCCAAGGTTATATTCCTATCTAGCATACATGGGGAACAATTTTAACTTGAATAATAGATAGAATAACTTACCTTATTGTTGCTTGTGTTCCTTGAAACCTTGTGAGCCTAGCACCCCAAATGTGATGCCTCAAATGCTTCACACAACACCAAAAGCTCTTGGAAAAACTTATGAGAGAACACACACTTCTTGAAATCGGCCAAGCCCTCTTGTTTCCTTAGTGTAGCCGATTTTGGTGGAGAATGAGATCCTTATATAGTGTTGACACATCTAGGGTTACACCATGTAAACCCTAATGTGTCATGACTCTTCATTTCCATGACCCATGGGTTTGTAACTCCCATGGAGCATCCATGGAGCATCCTATGGGTAGAACCCAACTTGATAATCCATGGAGCCTCTTAGCCCACTATACAAGATATGGATGATTTACATAATCAACCCATATATTTAATTAGTTATCCTTTGATCACTTAATTAATTCCAAATTAATTCTTTGATCAACTAATCAAATAATATTATTAATATATTAGAACTTATAATATATTAATAATCTCCAAGTGTTATTTCTCTCATTTAGTCTATCCAATTACATGGTGCCATGCAACCCAAATGGACCATGCCGGGTCGGGTCAAGTACACACCTGAAATAGTTATGGACTTAGACACCTTATCCAACAGTCTCCCACTTGGATAAGTCTAATAACTATTACTGCAAGTATGACTTCAAGAACCGATCGGCAATCGTAGCTCTTTTCAAGGTTTCTCGGAACTGAGAAGATGATGGTACGCCATTTAAGATAAGTGATCATATAATCCTCTGTTCTAGATATCAGCCGGACAAATACATGGAACATTGTCTTGCTTATTGTCCAACATTTGTTTCCCGATTTCCGATTTGTTTGACATAGAACTTAATTGAACACATCAACTTAGTTCTGACCGGGCCCGGTACATGGGTCAAAACAAAATCATCGAGGGGCCCAGATATCAGCTTCTAATCCAAGAAGGAACAGATAAACTTCGACTCATATGTTTGTTCTACCACTCATTGAATTACACACAAAAGTACGTTTTATAACATCGAGTTACCAATGCGGTTTCGTACAGTCAATGCATAAACAACTTGTAAGTAACAAATCATATCTCTAGGTTTGAAGACTTATATGATATTACCGTCTCACGATCACTCGAGATAGAATTCCATGAAGTGGTTCCAGTGAGCGTGGGTTGAGTCCAATGCTCAGAACTTATGAGCACTCATGATTGTTGTAGCCTTGTCCAAGACCTCTACAACCAAACATGACAGTCTTGATTCATATCTACTTCCAACATATGACCGACTGTGGAGGTTTGAATAATATGTTATACCAAACAAAATTATTCTGGAAGTCAAAACATGCAAAAGAAATATAGTAAACGATCGACAAGAGATAGCAACACTTTACTCATAAATAAAACACTTTTATTCATCATCAAATGTCAATTACACTTTACAAATTTCGAGATTATCTAACTACTAAATCTAATATCATCCTTCAGCCCTATGCTCCGAGCATGCAGAAGATGCTTAACCCGAGTCAGTCCCTTTGTGAGGGGATCTGCCGGATTCTCATCTGATGATACCCTCTTTGCCACGAGGTGTCCTTCTTCGATCCGATGTCTAATGAAATGGTATTTTCTGTCGATGTGTCTGGATCTCCCATGATCCCTTGGTTCCTTGGCTAAGGCAACAGCACTTTCACTATCACAGAAAATTTCCATTGGCTCTTTAATAGCTGGTACAACTCCAAGGTCTCCAATGAAGTTCTTCAGCCATATCGCCTCCTTTGTTGCCTCGCTAGCTACAATATACTCTGATTCACAAGTAGAATCTACCACTGTCTCTTGCTTGGAACTCTTCCAAGAAATTGCTCCTCCGTTTAGGGTAAAGACCCAGCCCGACTGAGAGCGGAAACTATCCCTATCAGTCTGGAAGCTAGCATCACTATACCCTACTACTCTCAAGTCATCACTCCCACCGAGGGTAAGGAACCAGTCCTTAGTCCTCCGTAGGTACTTGAGGATATTCTTTACCGCAGTCCAGTGTGTCTTGCCAGGGTTCGCCTGATACCTGCTAACCATACTCAGGGCAAAGGCTACATCGGGTCGAGTACACGTCATAGCATACATGATCGATCCTACAGCCGAAGCATAAGGTGTTCGACTCATTTCTGCTATCTCAGCCTCAGTGCTAGGGCTTTGTGTCTTACTCAATCTAGTGTTACTCTGGATGGGTAACTCTCCTTTCTTGGAGTCCTGCATGCTGAATCTCTTCAGCACCTTATCCAAGTAGGTACTCTGACTAAGTCCAATTAGTCTTTTACTCCGATCTCTCAAGATCCTTATCCCTAAAATATAGGCAGCTTCACCAAGGTCCTTCATAGCGAAACACTTCCCAAGCCAGGACTTTACTTCCTGCAGGGTTGGAATGTCGTTTCCTATGAGTAGTATGTCATCCACATACAATACCAAAAGGCTAACTATACTCCCACTAGCCTTGACATACACACAAGATTCATCTTCACTCCTAGTAAAGCCAAATTCCTTGACCTTCTCATCAAAGCAAAGATTCCATCTGCGAGGTGCTTGCTTTAATCCATAGATGGATTTCTCAAGCTTACACACTCTATTAGGGTACTTGCTGCTGACAAAACCTTCTGGCTGACTCATGTAAACATCTTCAGCCAACTTTCCATTAAGGAAAGCGGTTTTGACATCCATCTGCCATATTTCATAGTCATGAAATGCAGCTATGGCTAACAGAACCCGAATAGACTTAATCTTGGCTACCGGAGAAAAGGTCTCATCATAATCCACTCCAGGAATTTGAGAGAAGCCCTTTGCAACCAGTCTAGCCTTATAAGTGTGTACTTTACCATCCATGTCGGTCTTCTTCTTGAAGACCCATTTGCACCCTACTGTCTTACGACCTGGTACATTTTCAACCAAGTTCCAAACTTGATTGTCATACATGGATTGTATCTCGCTATCCATAGCCTCTTTCCATTTAGCAGACTCGGGGTCTGCCATGGCTTCCTCGTAGCTGTTAGGGTCATCTTGACTTACTAGTGTCCCATCACTAATAAGTGTCTCACCTTCTGCAGTAATATGGAATCCATAGTAATGCTCAGGTGCACTCCTAACTCTCGTGGAACGTCTCAGAGGTACAGATTTGTCAATTGGCTCAACAGGAGTTTCCTCCTCAAGTTGAGGGCTAGAATTTGAAGTTCCTTCACCGCTTGATTCTTGAATTTCTTCAAGATCAATTTGCCTCCCACTGCCTCCTTGGCTTATAAACTCTCTTTCTCGAAAGACTCCTCTTCTTGCTACAAAGACCACATTGTCACTAGGTCTGTAGAAGAGGTAACCAAAGGATCGCTGTGGGTAACCGATGAAAATACACCTCTCGCTTCGAGGTTCGAGCTTATCATGAGTCTCGCGTCTCACGAAAGCCTCGCAACCCCAAATCTTGATGTGGTCTAGTTTAGGTACTTTACCAGTCCACATCTCGTGAGGAGTTTTGGCAACTTTCTTTGTAGGGACTAGATTAAGAATATGGGCGGCAGTCTCTAAGGCATACCCCCAGAATGACTCATCATGGAACAAACCATATCTAACAAGGTTCGATTACGCCTCTCAGCCACACCATTCAACTGTGGTGTCCTGGGAGGTGTCAATTGTGAGACTATCCCACATTCCCTTAGATAGTCGAGGAACTCTGAACTAAGATACTCACCACCACGATCGGATCGAAGCATCTTAATGTTCCTGCCCAATTGATTCTCGACTTCCTGTTTAAATTCCTTAAACCTTTCAAAAGTCTCTGACTTATGCTTGATCAAGTAGACATATCCATATCTACTGTAATCATCAGTAAAAGTCAAATAATAATGATTAGCATCCCTTGTGGCATGTTTGAATGGTCCACACACATCCGTGTGTATAAGGTCCAACAAACCTTCACCCCTCTCACACGAACCTGTGAAGGGTGACTTTGTCATTTTTCCAAGTAAGCATGATTCGCAACTATCATCTGACTTTAGGTCAAACGACTCCAAGACTCCATCCTTTTGGAGTTGGCCTATGCGTTTCTTGCTTATATGTCCAAGACGACAATGCCATAAAGATGCTTTATCCAAGTTATTATTAGTAGAATCAATACACAAAACATTATTTCCTAAGTTATCTACAACAGATACAGCTTCATACACACCATCACAAGGTAATGCTTTAAAATAAAGAACATTATTAAAGAAAGCATCAATAGAACCAACTTCATTATTAAATGAAAAGGTAAACCCTTGTTTGTACAAAGCATGAAAGGAAATAATATTTCTTGCCATTCCTGGCGAGTAACAACATTTATTCAAATCTAAACTAAACCCACTACTTAGCGATAAAGTATAAACTCCAATCTTGGTAACAGGTATAGCTTTCCTATTCCCCATGATCAAGTTTATCCTTCCTTGCTCCACATCCTCACTTCTTCTTAGTCCCTGCAAGTCACAACAAATATGAATACCACACCCGGTATCAAGGACCCAAGAATTAGAATGGGGTGAGTTATTAGAAATGATAGTGTAAATACCTGCATGGTTGGGTTTAACTTTCCCATCCTTCACATCTTGCTGGTATTTTGGGCAGTTCCGCTTCCAATGAGATTTTTCATGGCAATAGAAGCATTCAGCCTCTTTTGGGTCAGAAGAAGGAGTAATGAAACCTTTCTTGGTTCCACTTGAAGAAGAGCCATCAAGGGTCCGAACCTTGGTACCCTTAGAAGTGCTCTTTCTCTTCCTCCCTCGACTTTTCCCGATTGCCAAAACCGGAGTAGAGTTTTGAGTAGGAGTGATAGCAACCGACTTCCCCTTAAGACCTGATTCTACGGTCTTGAGAAGTCCCTGAAGTTTGCTGAGGGTGACTTCTTCCTTGTTCATGTGATATGTCATGCGGAATTGATCATAGCACGATGGTAAGGAATGAAAAATAATATCTATTACAAGATCCTCCGGGAAGTTCACATTAAGCTTCAGCAAACGATCCACATACCTTTGCATTTTCTGCATGTGGCTCGTGACGGATTCCCCGTCCTTCATCATGGTTGTTATCATGGAGCAGATGATTTCATACCTCTCTTGTCGTGCACTTTGATGGTATCTTTCCATCAAATCTTGGTGCATTTCATAAGGGTAGAAATCCTCATAAGACTTTTGGAGTTCCGCTGTCATCGTGGCCATCATGATGCAAGCCACTTTCGTAGCATCCCTTTCATGTGCCCGAAATTCAGCGATCTCCTGAGGAGTTGCAGTGGACTCATCAATCTCCTTAAGCTCCTTGTCAAGGACATATTCTTTGTCCTCGTAGCGGGTAATCATCCTGATGTTTCTGATCCACTCATTGAAGTTGGATCCATCAAAGGTGACTTTCCCACACAAGTTCATAAGGGTAAAAGAGCCATTAGGATTAGAGCCAGAAGCATTGTTGAAAGACATCTGAAGAACAAGATTAGTTTAGATATAAGAGAGTCCTTAATAAAACACCCAAATGTAATATTAAGGCTAGGATCCAATCACAATATAATATAACTTAGAAGAGGTATGCCGTAATCTAAGCTATATCATATTTGAAAGGTAGGTGAATGACGATTCACCAATTTCCACCACGAAAACCGCAATATTTTAGTATTAGGTTTTTGAATGGTTCTTAGAAATTCCTAGATTCTTTGAGATTCAATGAACTTTTCAAAGGCATGTTTCAATCTCGAGTGTGCCCTCCAAGTTTTGTGACTGGGATATCGAGGATCACAAAACGAGGTGTGAAGTAACCATGCAAATCACTTGGTACCCTTGAAGTTTATCACTCAATCGATGTGCCGGTTAACCACACACGCTCCATCGATACTATAATAAACCCTAAGTCACCCTTTACCTACCTTGTTAAGTCCAAGTTAGTGTGCCGGTTAACCACACACGCTCCACCAACGACTTAATCAAAGTGTAAAGTGTAATTTCATGGAATAGCACCTTATTCACATTTTTCCTAAAGTAACTAAGATTGGGAATTTAATAAAACATTTAGTTACTTTATAATATTCATCATACTTTGAATGAGAATTAATAAGTCCTTGTCTTACCCGTTCGGCTAACAACCCTCCACCAATCAAGCAAGCGGTGGGTGAGAGTGGACACCCATTAAGTCACCATTTTATAGGCAACAACCTTATACCCACCTTATAGACCGGCTTCGTGAATGAGGCGTACTAGCGGTAAGACGACTTTGTTCTTATACATATATATATAATTATTAAATCATAATAATATAAGTATAAGGGTTGAATTTTAACTTTTAAAATTCTAGGGGTTGGAACTAAAGTTTTAACTTAACTTTACTTGTTCCAAAACTTGAGGGCAAGTTTTGTAAACTTTCAAAACTTTTCATTTCTTGTAACTTATGAGTTTAATAGAGTAATAAAATGAGGACTTTTCATTTTTCCTAACTCTTGTGTTCTTTTAATGGTTTTTAATCCAAGAGACTTTTGGTTTTTCCATAACTTGAGGACAAGTTATGGACTCCATTAAAACACATTATGATCATGAATTAATCTACCACATAGGTTACAAATAATTCCTATGATCATCTAAACATCATAAGAACAAGAATATGAATATGAACACTTTCAAGAATCAAAATCACATTTAATCTTTGTAATTTTGATAACTAGTTGTTGTAAATGAGTTAGAAAAGACATTACACCTTCTAAAACAAGTTTTCAAGTACCAAAACATTTTAGGGTAATGATTCTAATCCATTTCCAGCAACTCAAGTCGAAATTCTGCACTCTGTCGACCCTACTCGCCGAGTGCATAAACCTACTCGCCGAGTAGGTTGAAGATACACATGAACTCGACGAGTCCTCCCCATGGACTCGCCGAGTCCATCAGTCAGACAGCAGAATTTTCGACTTTCTTCAACTTTTAAGCACAAATAACAAACAAACAAGCCTAGGCTCTGATACCACTGATGGGTTTTGAGCATTCTAACACTTCCTAAGTGTACATGCAACCCTAATAACCTTGGATCTATGTTTGTCTAATTATCATGCAAAGTTGAATTCCAAGGTTATATTCCTATCTAGCATACATGGGGAACGATTTTAACTTGAATAATAGATAGAATAACTTACCTTGTTGTTGCTTGTGTTCCTTGAAACCTTGTGAGCCTAGCACCCCAAATGTGATGCCTCAAATGCTTCACACAACACCAAAAGCTCTTGGAAAAACTTATGAGAGAACACACACTTCTTGAAATCGGCCAAGCCCTCTTGTTTCCTTAGTGTAGCCGATTTTGGTGGAGAATGAGATCCTTATATAGTGTTGACACATCTAGGGTTACACCATGTAAACCCTAATGTGTCATGACTCTTCATTTCCATGACCCATGGGTTTGTAACTCCCATGGAGCATCCATGGAGCATCCTATGGGTAGAACCCAACTTGATAATCCATGGAGCCTCTTAGCCCACTATACAAGATATGGATGATTTACATAATCAACCCATATATTTAATTAGTTATCCTTTGATCACTTAATTAATTCCAAATTAATTCTTTGATCAACTAATCAAATAATATTATTAATATATTAGAACTTATAATATATTAATAATCTCCAAGTGTTATTTCTCTCATTTAGTCTATCCAATTACATGGTGCCATGCAACCCAAATGGACCATGCCGGGTCGGGTCAAGTACACACCTGAAATAGTTATGGACTTAGACACCTTATCCAACAGAGGCAACGCCCAACTCGACGAGTAGGGTCGGGATCCAAGACAGTCGTTTGGATAGGGACTCGGCGAGTTGGAGAGCCAACTCGGCGAGTCGGGTCAACTGAAAGTTGACTCTGACTTTGACTTATGACATGATCAGGGGTAAAATGGTCATTTTACCCAATGGACAGTGAACAGTGATTGACTGAGTATGTTGTGGGATTTGCAGCCGGAGGATTTCCGGAGCAGCAGTGGGCAGTCAGTTCTCGACCAGATTAGCAGCTATGTCGAGGTGAGTTTCCTTTCAGTAGAAACGGGTCTAAGGCACCAAGGCCGACCCGTGTAGACGAGATGTTAGTACTAGAGTGTGGGCCGAGCCCGTATCTCTGGGTTTAGTCAAGTATGATATATGTGTCAACATGATAGAGTTGCTTATACTTGTTGTCTGTGTGATACTTGTATATTATGGGTTAGCGGTTGAGTGTGGGCAGGGCCCGTATCTCTCTGAGGTTGGAGTGTGGGCTAGGCTTGTATCTCCCAGATAGTAGAGTGTGGGCGAGGCCCGTATCTCCCGGCTAGCAAAGTGTGGGCAGGGCCCGTATCTTCACAAGTGTGGGCGAGGCCCGTATCTCCCGGCTAGCGAAGTGTGGGCAGGGCCCGTATCTTCCCGAGTGTAGGCGAGGCCCGAAACTCATAGTTGAACGTTGTTTGTTATATGCTTGCATGGTATGAGGTATTATGGGGGAGCTCACTAAGCTTCGTGCTTACGGTTTTCAGTTTTGGTTTCAGGTACCTCCTCAGCTAGGGGAAAGGAGTCGGCACGGTAGCAACATGTCACACACCCACACTCTCTTGGTTCCGCAGTTACAAGTTTATTCTGGAATTGATACTCTGATATTTTGATTGATCGAATGTTGTGGTCTTTAATTTGGTTTTCGATGTGAAATGGTTCAACTAAACAATATTTTAGTTGTTAACGTTTTCTATGTAATGTTGTATAAACGAAATTTTTGGACGTGAAATTTTGGGTCGTTACACTAGCAAAACTAGATGATATCACAAAGTCAATAATCTAACATACCAATCCTACTGGTGGGCCAGCATTGTGGTCGTAGACCCACCGCTACTGGAAGGTAACTCACCTTAAACGAGTAGTTGCTAATAATCTGTGCGGGAAGTCTCTGTCTGCTGCTTCTCCGGAAATCCTCCGGCTATAATACCCACAAACACTCTGTCAGAATCTGATATCTACTCCTAGGGTAAAATGACTATTTTACCCCTAACCAGGACCAAGTGAAAGTCAAAGTCAAAGTCAACTTCCAGTTGACCTGACTCGCCGAGTTGGGCCGCCGACTCGTCGAGTCCCTATCCTTTTAACTGTCCTCATCCACAACTCTACTCGTCGAGTTTAGAAATGACTCGATGAGTTCCCCTTTTATGCGATCATCGAATGAACCTTCATCCGACTCGCCGAGTTGTATGAACAACTCGTCGAGTTCATCCACATCCAATTAACCAGTCTTGTCTTCGACTCGCCGAGTTGTATGAACAACTCGTCGAGTTCATCTTCAAGAGTTGGGAGATTTCCTTGGACTCGCCGATTCTATTTTAGCACTCGTCGAGTCCTATGAACTCCAGGTCTCCCAACACGTCTAAACAGCTATGGGACTCCCTTTTCTAACAACTGACCATCACAGAAGGGTTTAGGATGGCTGAAAGCGCACCGACTCACCGAGTCCCAAGAACGACTTGCCGAGTCCAACCTTGACCATTTCTATACAGTCGATCTAAATGGTATTTAACACACCAAAACAATAGATTTGGCCTCCTAATGTTCATTTTATATGTAAAGTTCCAAGCTTGATGCACATGCATGGGGTTTTTAGCTCAAAAGTCCATAAAAGGTGCTCTACAATGTGCATGGGGCTTTCATGGCCATAGAGTTGGCACCATTATGCCATGAGACCCCTCCAATGACTCGGATCTGGAAGTAGGACCCCATGAATCACCTTACAATTCCGAAAATGGCTTAAAAAGCCCTAAATGCAGCATGAATCTAAGCCATAAAGATGAACAACCCAAAAAGGAAGACCAAAACAGGGGGCATTTACCTTGCTTGAGCTGAAGATGAAGTAAGATCTCTGGATCTACAAGCCCCAACTTGAATTTCCTAGCTTCTTCCTTCCTTCCAAGCTTCACAAACCAACCAAGAGCACCAAAATGGCCTTAACACACACACAAACGGCTAGGGTTTCGATATCCAGCTCCAAGGGAGTGTTAGGGACAAGGGAGGCTGAGTTAAGGTGTTTATATAGGTGCAAACCCTCATATTTAGGGTTTTACTCGTACAGCGCCTACTCGCCGAGTAGGTCACTTAAGATGTCTGCGGATCTCGACTCTACTCGACGAGTGGGTCCTCCGACTCGTCGAGTCCCAGAGAAAAACATAAGAAAATGCTTTAATTAAATACGTACTAGGAATTGGGTGCTACACACACACACACATATATATATATATATATATATATATATATATATATATATATATATATATATATATATATATATATAGAGAGAGAGAGAGAGAGAGAGAGAGAGAGAGAAAGAAAGAAAGAAAGAAAGCTAGTGTTAAATTATAGTTGTTCATGTTTAATATACTAAATAATGAGTATTTGTTGGTTATGTTAAACGAGTATTTTATAATGAAAATTTACGAGTATGAAATACCACATAACGAGAACCTTGTGGTGATATGTAACGAGTTTAGTGGGTCATATAACGAATATCTTATGACAACATTCAACGAGTATGGTGACTCGCATAACGAGTACTGTGTAGCAATATCCTTTGATGACAACTGATAATTTATTATTGAATCTTTATGTAAATGGTAGGTTGAGGAGTCTTAAAACAATTGACAAAATTGTTAGTTGAAATAATGGTTTAAGTAGCTATAATGCTACATTCAATTATTACTTAGCCAAATTATTGTAACCAAGTACGGTCATATTTGGTAAAATTAAGCACTTCAAAATTATTATGACTATATGATTAAGCATATCGAGTTTCATAATGAGAACTTTGAAACTATAAACGAGTATGTAAAGAAATGGTGTGATTCAGAATTATTGGTTATAGTGAGTCTTTATTGTGCCAATTATGGAGTATAATAAGTCTTTGTGGTGAATTCATAGAATTGACGAGTGTAATTAATAAATCTATTTTGAGTGAATATTGAGTAAATTTGAATGCCACTAAGAGATGGATTTTCGAATTAATAATGTAATTATAATTGTTGTTATATACAAATATAAATATATATATATATATATATATATATATATATATATATATATATATATATATATATATATATATATATATATATATGTTGAGTAGTTTACTCACTAAGCTTTCATATCTTATGTTGTTTTGGTTGTTGTTGTTGTTGTTGTTGTTGTGTGCCTTTCAAGTGAATCTATAAGGAGCGGAGAATAAGGTTAAAGACTAATAACTAAGGATGAGCAGTTTGTTCCAAATTTCAACCCAGTACAAGTACTGTACCCGAACCGGCACCGAACCATACCGAATTTAAAATATAGGACGGTACTCGGTACTCCAAAAATCACAAAATATGGGATTCGGTACTGGTACTAGTACCGAAAACCGGTACCGTTCCCGCTACCGGTACCGGTAATATTAATTACGTTCATCCATAATAGTAACATCCGACTCAGATCATTGTTGTAGTTTTATTTATATGATCCTTTATGATAATTTCTTGTATCTTGCCGACAGGCCCGGCCCAATCACATGGGCAAGTTGGGCTTAAGCCCAGGGCATCAAAAAAATAGGAGCATATTTTTTATCCAACAAGTAATAATATACATATATAATTTTGGCCCAAAAATTAAACCCAATTACTTAATCCAAGAAAAACAACGATCATGCATCGTATCTTATCTGGGGCATCACCGCATCACCGAAATTCTTGAGAGCCAAGTTGAAGAAGCACAATCGTCAAATTGGTTATCCAAAATCTTTGAAAATCGTACTGTGGAAATCGAGGAGTCGCCTCTGCCCTCTCGACAGAACGTTCAAATCGATTGAACTATTTGTTGTGGAGTTTGATCTGGCGATTCCCATTCCTTACTCTCAATTTCTGATTCTATTCTCTCTAAAGCTGATACATTCAATCGATATTTTCAACCTTCCATTTTCTGATTTATGAATACTGAGTTCGATTCCTTTTCAACCTAAATCA